>NC_043706.1:39961723-40015575 GCF_006229205.1 Suricata suricatta
CCTCCCTGCGCCGTGTCCGCCCGAGTCGGGACGCCCGCCGCCGCCGGCCTACACAGCCTGGGCCGCATCCCGAGGCCTGGAACGGCTCCCTGCCCCCCAGCATAGGCGCCCGCCCTCACCAGTGGGCCCCCCAGGGCCTCTGCCCCTCGCTTCTCACCACTTCCCCCGTCCCCACAGCTTCACTCCGCTGTCACCCTGACAAGCCCTTCCCAGCTGCCTCCATTACCTCTCTCCCTTGTCCTCAGTCCCTCCGCGCCTCCCTGCCTCCCGCTAACTGCCTTACCAACCCCCGTACCCCTTAGGCGGTGCCCAGAAGCCCCTCCCGGGGTCCTGCTGCTTCCTCACTAGTCATTAGGATTGCTCACCTGCCTTGGTCTTACCCAACCCCCTCCTCTGCTCCTGTCACCCCCCACCCCCATCCTTTCCCTTCTTTACTGCCTCCTTTCACACCTCTTCTCACCTGTACCCACTACCCCTCAGTGGGCCCCTTCACCCCTCCTCACCTGCGCTCCCGGATCCCCACATGCACCTGGCCCACACCTTGCATAGTTACACATCAGCACCTCTACTCACACACCATGATGAGCTCCCTCTCCCTCCCTCCCTCCCTCACTGCCTCACTGTCTCTCCTTCCCTGTCTCTTCACACACACCCTCACACCACACACACACACACACACACACACACACACACACACACAGAGTTGGCCTCACACTGACGGACACTCATAAAAACCTCTTCCACAAGCCCTCTCACATGACACACCCATGCCTCCACACACCCAAAGGGTCCTGACCGGGCCCTAATGGGGCAGCCAAGTTCCTCGTGGCCTGTTGTCCAACCTAGTCTGAGTTGAATGTAGTCCTTTGAGGCAGAATGAGGATGGTGGAAAGGGAGAGGCAGGGAAACCTCATTTATCCTCTGGTCTCCATTCTCCCTTTTCCCACCTCACCTGTTCCTTCTAGGCTGCCCATCTATAAACTGGGAGCTGCACCCAAATTTTTCTCATCAACCTATAGAATCCACCATTACAGGACTGGAAGACCCACCGAAGGTCACCAGTTCAATCGCTCAAGGCTCCCTCCCTACTGGTTCAATTGCTTCTTCAGTCTTGTCCTCAACCTGTCTTCACTTTTATTCTAGAAGCCCCCATCCCCTCCCTCTCCCTTTATCCTGCCATTGCCCTCACTGCCCTCTGAATTCCTGCTGCCCCACATGCCACTTTGGCAAAATGTGGGCACAGGCCTATTTGACATCCTCAGAGTTCTGATACTCTGAAGTTGGGTGGATTGGAGGAAAGAGTCAGCTGAATCACTTGAAGAAAGGAAGAGAGTGACAGTGTCACTCCTCTTTTCCCCATGTCCCTCAGGGTACACCATGACCTGTTGACGGTTATTCCTATGCCTTTACTATCCCACACTTCCCCCTGTCAGGATGGCTGGACACAGGAGGCTTGGGGAAGTATCCTGTCCCAAGGAAAGAGGGGTTCATGGAGTTTCCACTCCATCTGTGGATACCTTAGGCATTTTCCTCCACCTCCCTTCCACCCCACCCTGTCCCCAGCTGGAGTAACTGCCTTCAGTCTGTGACTCTCCAGGGTCA
This sequence comes from Suricata suricatta, assembly GCF_006229205.1. Classification (NCBI taxonomy): domain Eukaryota; kingdom Metazoa; phylum Chordata; class Mammalia; order Carnivora; family Herpestidae; genus Suricata; species Suricata suricatta. Next base: position 39,963,326 of record NC_043706.1, read on the forward strand.
CTGTGAGGGCAGAGCAGTGTGCTTCTACAAAGTGGTGGGGGGGGGTGGGGAGAAGAAAAGATCCTGGTTCCAATCCTGTACTGGGTTAGCAGAAATCTCAAAAAGAGGCCCCCTGCCTACACACATGCACATCAGAGACAGACACAAAAACACCTAAGCACACGCAAGCAGAGGTACAGCACAGACACAAAGACACACACACAGACACATCAACACACAGAAAGACACACAAAGACATATACATGTTCACAGAGGGACACATGCGCAGATACACGTGCAGACACATATGCGTGCACACACTTACATTTCCCGGGATAACTCTGGCTGCCTTTCCCAAGCCTCGCTCACAGCTGGGATGCTCTCCTTCTACCTTTGCCAGTGCAACAAGAGCTGTGTTCCGTCTTGTCGTTCCTGAGCAGACACAGAAAGGTGTGGTCCGAGCTCTCTCATCACCTACCTACCCACCCAGACCTGCTGCCCCCTGTTATTCCTCCTGCCTTCTGTCAGACCCATCCCACACCCTGTGGTCCCTAAGCTCCCCTTCCCCCAATTCAGCCTGTCTCTCTCCCTTGGAGTGGCTGCAGGGCTGCAGTCCCTCTAAAAATCCGTGTCATGAGTCCATCACCTTATGTTGATCCCACGGCTCACATCCTTGCTTCGGAACCCCATGGCTGTCACTGGGTTGTGCTCACCCCTGAGAATGGAGTGTTTCTCACAGCTGCATCCTCCTCGCTTAGCATTAGCATCATCCTCACGGGGCTTTCGTGTATCTCCTTTTCTTGACTATCCCATCCCATGGTTGATTAGCAGGTCTCCATCACTCTGGTGCGTGTCTCCCATGGGTCACCCCTTGGTCAGCAGGTCCCCCTTTTGGAAGCACAGCTCCATGGGCACAGGGAAAGTATGGGTGCCGGGGCCTCAGATCAAGTCACTCAGACTGGTCCTTCTCGGCCCAGGTGTCCTCTTCACAAGCATGGTCCTAGACCAGTAGGCACGCCATCCCCCGGGGGTTAGCAGATGTCCTCCACATTAGTTAGCATCTCTCTCTTTGGGAAACGCTTTCCCCATAGCCTGTTCACTTGGCATTTTCCTCTCCTTTTGTGTCCTGCTGTGTGTCCTGCTGCTGGTTTTCACATCCCCAGTTTGTAGTCTGTGTCTCCCTTCCTGTGGATAGTATTTCTGTCTTCTCCTCTGACCTCCACCTGGGTGTTTACACAGTGCTTCCCCCAGTAACCCCTAGAGCATCTGCCCACTGGGCCGGGGAAGGATGCCCGCCAGGAGAATGGAGCGCCCCTCCTCCATATCTGCAAAGAGGTCCCGGTCAGTAGCCTGCCCCACTCACAGACCCTCCCCGCTCCCCCAGGTAGATGGCCCCCCCAGGGCAGGCCCTTCGGACACCCCTCCCTCCGGCTGGCGGATGCAGTGCCTAGCGGCTGCTCTTAAGGACGAAACCAACATGAGTGGGGGAGGGGAGCAGGCCGACATACTGCCGGCCAACTACGTGGTCAAGGATCGCTGGAAGGTGGTGAGTGAGTGACCCGGCGGGGCCAAGGGATTGGTAGGGAGAGGAGGGGAGGAGAGGACTTGGAGACCTGTTAAAAACAGTTGCCCCCAACTCTTCTACCCTAAGAGGGAGGGGCCCTGAGCTCATTTGCATACTGCTTGCAGTCACTATTTTGGCGTACACTGATGGACAATCGTTTTCTCCCAGCGCCCTCTCTCACCCCTTTCCCTGCTAGGTCATGTTGCTCGGGCCCAGCCTAGAACAACTCTTGGTTGGACGTTGGAGCAGGAGCTGCAGAGCTAGTAGGGGAGGCGGACGGGGTGGGGGAGGGGGGCTCTCTCGTTGCCGGACCTTGGAGAAGGGCAGTGAATGAGCATGTGTTCCTCCGCTTCCGCAGAGGACAGAGAGGGCTGGCTTCAGGGAAAGAGGCCCTGCGGACTGCTTCCCACCGCAGCCGCACTCCATCTTCTTCCACCCTCCTCCCCTCACTGGTTCCTGCGGCAGGTGCAACACGCCGAGACTCCATCTCCCAGCGTGCCTTGCTCCTCCAGCCCAGGACTCCAGTCTTTTCGGCCTGCTGGGAGCTGTAGTCCGAGCCTCCTCGGGGTTTGGGCCTGGATGGGAGGGGGACACTTGAGGGGCTAGGGGAAAGGCAGTGTCTGGGAGGCGGGACCTCCTGTAAATCAATCCCTGCCCCCCTCTTTTCTTTCTGTCGCTTGAGAGTGCTCTGTCTTTTTATTGTGGTGATAGGGTGGTGTGGGGTGTATTGCAGGGCGATGGTTTGTGATCTTGAGGGTCTGCGTGGCAGAATGGGGAGCCTGGAGGAAGGGAGAGAGAACAGCACAGGCCTACACTGAGGCTCTGTGTGGGGGTGTGTGGGAGTTGAAGGGGGAAGCTCAGCTCACCTGAGCTGTCAGGCTGAGAGGAGAGTGGGGCTTGGGTGCTGGCTGGTTTCCATGGCAACAACCACCATGGCAGGTTCCCTGGAGTCCCAGGGATAGGGGCAAAAGTGGCAGCGTTGGAAGTCTCTGGGATTGGGGAGGGCTGGAGAGCTGAGGGAAGGGGCTGTCTAGGTCTCAGAGGAGGACTTCCTGAGGGGAAGAGTGACAGGACAGAAATTGGGGGAGGAGGAGCCAGGGCAGGAATCAAAGGAATGAGAGTCTGGCAAACTGAGGAGTGTTTCTCCAAGCACCCGCGGGTCCCCTAACATGAGAGCCTAGTTTCTGTCAGATTGGAGGCAGAAGGACATTGGCACTGAAGAGGTGAGAAAAACATGGCGTTCACACCATACTGAGTTTGGGTTAGAACTTTCTTGTACTTTTTGAGGGAGGGGGTGGGAGATGAGGGGGGAGAGAAATAACAAGAAGGAATTGGGGGGAGGGGCAAGCACGCCATCTTTGCCAGGCTGACCTCTTAGGTCAACTGCCAGGCTAGCTGCTCCTGGAGAACTAGAGAGGGTGGGGTGCCAGATGGCTTCCCTCAACCATCTCCCTGTGAGGGGTGGGTCAGAGACTTGAGGCAGAGCTCAGGAACCAAGAACAAGCTGCCCAAAGAGAAAAATGAGCTGGCTAGGAGAAAATCAGGGTCAGTGGCACTCGGTGAAGTATTTATAAATAATAACATTTCACTCTTGAAGAGTCCTTCTCAGAATCAGAATAGCAAATAATAATAATGATAATGATAATAATAATAATAATAATAATAATAAAAGCAGCATTTGTTTTGAGCCCCCACTATCCCCAGACACCATGCATTATCTCAACAAACAATGGAGTAGATATTGTTATTACCCTCCTTTTCACAGGTGTGAAAACAGGCATAGAGATTAGCTAACCGACCAAGTTCTTAAGACTGGGTGGGACCAGGGCTATCTGACAGCTGGGTCACTAGTCACTAAACCATACTGCTTGCCCAGAATTAGCCCACCCCAAAATCAGGAGCACAGGGATGAAGGAGTCATTGTGACCCATTCTAGAACAATTCTTTCATTTTACAGAGGAGGAAAAGTGGAAGCACAGAATTGAAGACACTCACTCCAGCTGACCCAGAGCTAGGCCAAGAATCCAGTTTTCCTTTTTCCTAAGCAAATGCTGGTCCTATTGTGTCGTATTGGCCCTCCAGTTTAGGGAGTTCCTTTGACAGGGGAGGAGATCAGGAAAAAGATTAGGAGGGGAGGAATAGGGTCTGGCAAAGGGAGATTAAGAAAATATTTCTGTTAGTGGTCTTGGCCAGGCCTACATTATGACTTTCATGGGCCCTGGACCATTTTTACGTTCATGGACCCCTTTGTCTATAATAAGGTACTAAAAATTATATTTTATGACTGCGCTGGTATACAGAGGAATGACTTAGTATTTATATGATAATTTTTTAATGTTTATTTATTTTTGAGAGACAAAGAGAGACAGCACGAGCAGGGGAGGGCCAGAGAGAGACGGAGACACAGAATCTGAAGCAGGCTTCAGGCTCTGAGCTGTCAGCACAGAGCCTGATGCGGGTCTTGAACCCACGAACCGTGAGATCATGACCTGAGCCGAAGCCGGATGCTTAACAGACTGAGCCACCCAGCCGCCCCTATGCTAATTTTTTTGACCTAAGAGGTCATTTGTTTTCCTTCTGATTTAAAATATTGAAACATTTTTATGGCCCCCTATAAGTCTTATGGGCCACTGTGCCTGCTGTGCCCGATGGTTAGGTGGGCCTAGACTGTAGAGCCTGGGGAGGAGGGGTGTTGGGTGAGTGGGTGGGTGCAGATGCCCAGCTTGCCTCCCCAGGAGATTCTGTAATGGGGCAGTGGGGGGACAAGGACAAGACTAAGGGAGGAGAAATTGCCTCTTTGGAAATGAAGATGGTAGAGAAATACTATTGGCCACACTCGGAAATTAGGGAGCAGGTTCCAGAAATGTCTTGGCTGCCCCGGGCCCTCCTTACCACCTCCGGTGAGGATTTTGGAGCCTGGCAGATCTGGGCTTGAATCCCAGCACTCACACTTTTAATCCCTGTGCTGTCAACAGTTTCTTGTGATATCTCCGTTAAGAACGTGGGTTCTGCATCAGATTGCCTGGGTTGAAATGAAACCTGGCTTTGCTACTTACTAGCAGTGTGACCTGGGGCAGAGTACTTAACTCTCTGTGCCTTAGTTTTCCTTCTGTGCAAAATGGTGACTCTCAGGACCTTCCTCACATGTGTTGTCAGGAACCTCAGGGGATGAGCGGAGATGGGAGCACAGAGCCGGAGATGTGGTTTATTGTTCCCTCCCCTCCCCCTTTCTTCCATGCTCACATACAACAAACCATAAAGGATTCTAGAAGATGCTATAAGTATCTGAGTTTAAAGTTCCCCAGAGAAAGACAAGCCACTGCTTCAGTCTGCATCTGCCCCCTCGTTATTCTGAAATTCTTCTATGAGTCTGACTTTCATCTCAAGCAGAGATTCTGGTTTCCGACTGTTCTTCCCCCTTTCCCTTGTCCTGGGTCCTTCCTGAGTACAAGAGCATTCAAGATGCAGCCAGACTTCCACTTCTTTTCTGAATCTTCCCTTCTTCCCTCTCTCCCTTCCTAGAGTTGTTTTGACTATAACCTGCTGGGAACTCCCAGTCCTTGGTTCAGCCCCTGGCTCAGCCCCTCCCCCACCTCCTCCAACCCCCTGCTTCAGCCACCATTAAACATGTAATGGGATCTAAGCGCTGGATAAATGCTAAGCGGAGGGCTTGGAGGTGCCAGAGACTCGGTTTACTAGCTGGCGGTCCGAGCAGCAGCCTCCGCCCAATCACTAGCAAGCCCAGCTGTGCTGGTGAGTTAACAAGCCAACCAGAGGCAAGTGAGGGTTCTGGAAGGTGCTCAGTGAGGGCGGGCCACCCGTGAGGAGAGCTGTACACCTTTTAAAAACCAAACAGATCCCAACTTAGAACTCTGCACCTTCTCCTTGTCCTTTATCATTGCCAGGAGCACACTCCAGGAACCCCGGGGCCTCTGACTTGAAATGATTGTAATCCCTTCCCATAGCTCAGCTTTGCTCCTCCACACTTGCTGACTCTTCCTCCAACACAATTCTCCCCTCTGCCTTTTCTCACTGCCTGCCCAGGGAAGCTGGAGGAGGAGGGCCTAGAGGGTCAGGTCTGTACTGCCCCATCCCCTGGAGGGATAGACAGACTCTCCAAACCTCCATTCCCACCATGGTCCCACAGCGCCCCCTGTCCCCAGGGGAGGCTCACCCTGGTTTGAGGCATCTGATGGGGGTGTAGGGAGTACTGTGAGCTTCAGCAGCAGGATGGGCATTGAATACCCTTTGCTGAATCCTCTCCCCCAAGTACTAGCCCTCACCATTACTCTCTCCCTCTAATGACATCTGTCAGGACACTGTTAACCCCAGGAAGGGCCAGCTTCCCTGAAGGATCCACCCTAAAGCTGAGAGGTTCTGGAAATTAGTTTTCCTTCTGGATGGCGGCGGTTCAGTCTAATTTGGGGGATGGGGAGAGTGTGATATTTCTTGTCCTTCCAGAGAAGAAGAGATTTATGATGGCCCGTGATTTCTTCAGAATCTTACACAGGCTCGTCTCCATGTCTACATGGGGTCAGACGTCACATACCCTCTCCCTCCTCCCAGTCTGACACCTAGCACTGTGTGTGCATGCACATGCACACATGGGCTGAGCTGTCTCCAGCACTAGGAGGGGAAGTGGGGGCACGGGTGAGTGGGGCCAGGAAGGCAGACACAGGGTCCCCACTTGAAGACTAGCCCTACCCCAACCAACGAAGGGTATGACCCAGCAATGGATGGATTGAGGAGCTGCTCAGCCTGACCCCTGGGTTTCTTATCCCCCTCTTCCATCTCCGTAGCTGAAAAAGATCGGGGGCGGGGGCTTTGGTGAGATCTACGAGGCCATGGACCTGCTGACCAGGGAGAATGTGGCCCTCAAGGTGGAGTCAGCCCAGCAGCCCAAGCAGGTCCTCAAGATGGAGGTGGCTGTGCTCAAAAAGCTGCAAGGTGCGGGCCCAGGGCAGGAGGATGGGAGGGAAGAGGTGGAGCCAGGGGCTAAGGGAGAGCTGAGGGGGCTGGTGAGATGGAACCAGAGTCTAAGGGCCATGATGGGGAGAGGGGCAAGGGGAGGCGGCGGGAGAGGTGGTCATGGGGCCAGGAATCCAGAGTGCACCAGAGACACCTTGGGATCCAGAGTGAGGAAGAAGGAGTAGGAGTTGGGAGACCCCTGTCTTTGCCCCCACAGGGAAAAGCCACGTGTGCAGGTTCATTGGCTGTGGCCGGAATGAGAAATTTAATTACGTAGTGATGCAGCTCCAGGTGAGTCCCTGTGGGCTCCTCCCTCCACTCTCCCCTCAAAGCTTGGGTTGTGACCCCTGGGGTGGGGAGTGGGCACAAACCTTTGGGGATGAGGCTGGCCAGAGTGTCAGGGGTGCTTGTTGGCATGACAGCTGAGCCTGGCCACCCCCCGCCCCCCGCCCCTCGCCCAGGGCCGGAATCTGGCAGACCTGCGCCGCAGCCAGCCGAGAGGCACCTTCACGCTGAGCACCACGCTGCGGCTGGGCAAGCAGATCCTGGAGTCCATAGAGGCTATTCACTCCGTGGGCTTCCTGCACCGCGACATCAAGCCGGTGAGGGCTGCCCCTCCTGCTCCCTCTTCCAAAGCACCCCCCCACCCCTGGGGCCCATGGTTTCTCCTCCAGAGCAGAGGTTTGGGCAGGAGCAGCCTCTCTGACCTGTCCCTTCCTCCTGCTTTCCGCCCCAAGCCCCTTCTCCAAGCCTGCCTGGAGAACACATCCCTGTCTGCCCCTTGCCCATGTCTCTCCTCTGGTCTTCTCTTCTCCCTTACTCGTGCCCTGATTAGTTCTTGAACTTCAAAAGGTGCAAGGGTTGGGGAGGTACAGAATTGATCAAAAGGGGTGAAGGGATGGGGCACCCTGAGGGCTCAGTTGGGTTAGCCTCTGACTTCAGCTCAGCTCATGATCTCATGGTTCCCGGTCCATAGGTTCAAGCCAGAAAGTGCCAATGGCTCAGAGCCTGGAGCCTGCTTTGGATTCTGTGTCTCCCTCTCTCTCTCTGCCCTCCCGTGCTCACCCTCGCTCATGCTCTGTCTCTCTCTACCATGCGAAAAGGAATAAACATTAAAAAAAATTTTTTTTTAGAAAGGACAGAGTCTGGGCTTGGCAAGAAATTCCAAGTAGCTGATTTTGTGGCATCTTGGGTCCCGGTGTTGTAAGAACCTCCAATTTCATAAGGAGTGAGAACTGAGGCCCAGAAAGATTGGTTGAATGGCCCAAGGTCGCACATCAAGGACAATGCAGGTCTCCTGCTGCCTTCCAAAAGGACAGTGACACTAAGCCATGCTGCTCTACTGGGGAGTCCCGAGGATTAAGCGCTGGACACACCTCGGTTCAACCCCCAGCTGGGTCATTACTTGCTGTGTGACCTTGGAGAAGCCCCATAAGCTCTTTGGCTTTTAGTATCCTCATCTCTAAAATGAGGGTGCTCCCACCTGCTCCTCAGATGGGATGCCGTGGCCCATGGCACAGGCTGATGTTTGCTCTTTGTTTTATGTTGAGTTTTGAGAGAGACAGAGCACGGGGAGGCAGGGGGTGGGGGAGCGAGAGGGGTGGGGAGGGGAGGCAGAGAGAGAGAAGAGGACAGAGGATCCGACGCAGGCTCTGTACTGACAGCAGAGAGCCCAAATTAGGATTTGAACTCTGTGAACTGTGAGATCATGACCTGAGCCTAAGTCATATGCTTAACCCACTGAGCCACCCAGGTGCCCCAATGTGTACTCTTAAACACGTTTCTTGGCACCCCTTGAGGTGGGCCGAGTGGGGTTGAAGCCCCATGGTCACAGCCACTGTCTTTCCCAGTCAAACTTTGCCATGGGCAGGCTGCCCTCCACCTACAGAAAGTGCTACATGTTGGACTTCGGGCTGGCCCGGCAGTACACCAACACCACGGGGGACGTTCGGCCCGTGAGTATCGCCGCTCCTGGGAATCCCTGGCCTCGCCTGGCCCCTGACCTGGGGACCCTTCCCCAGCTTTTCCTGTAGCTGCCTAGGCAGGCCTGGCCCGTGTTTTGTTTGGGCATCACCCAGCTCAGTCTGCGCTTGGCCCGACCCCTGGCCCCTTGGGCTCTTGGTGGATGCCACATTTACACCTTGTGATCTGGTTTCCTACCTTGGTCAGAGGTGGAGACGGGCAGTGAGCAAGGCCAGGAGGCAGGTGCAGGACTGGGGTTGGTGTGTCAGGCTTGCCCCTGACCAGGCCAGTGTGGGGGTTGGTGGAGAGGGAAGGCAGTCAGGGGAAAAGCAGGCAGAGTTAGGCTCAGTAAACAGGGCTGAGATGTGGCCAAAGTCAGGGGCAGCGGGTGAGTGTCTTGCTGTGTTCTCCCTTCTGCAGCCTCGGAATGTGGCCGGGTTTCGAGGGACTGTTCGTTATGCCTCGGTCAATGCCCACAAGAACCGGGTGAGTGGCAGAGCTGGGCCTGAGGATGCAGGGCAGCAGGGCCCAGGTCAGAGGCAGAGGAAGAGGAAGAGGGGCGGGCGGGCAGCTGTTGAGGTGGGGAGAGAAGTATGGGCAGGGGCCAGAAGCTGCCACACCAGTGGCCATGAGTGGAAGAAGACTTTGTGGCCATTTCCCCATGACTTTACCTTCTTTGTTTTTTGGGATTCTCTCCTCTCTGTTCCCACCATTAATCTGTGTGGACAGCAGTTTCGAGGCTGGGACTCTATGTGTGTTGAAGGGTCAGGGATAGAGCCATGGTTTCAGGGAGATCTTCAGGGGTTTTGGGTGTCAGGCCTCCCTGAAGGGCCCCCCTTGTGAGGGGTCAGCCCACCACTCCCAGGTTAGACCTGAAAGGTGTGGGTGACCCTCCTGTGCCCCCCTCCCCAGGAGATGGGGCGCCACGATGACCTGTGGTCCCTTTTCTACATGCTGGTGGAGTTTGCAGTGGGGCAGCTGCCCTGGAGGAAGATCAAGGACAAGGTGAGCCCGATGCAGCGGGGGCTGAGGAGGTGGAGGGGGCGGAGGGGTGCTGGGGCCCAATTACCCCGTGCCCTGTCACCTCCAGGAGCAGGTGGGGATGATCAAGGAGAAGTACGAGCACCGGATGCTGTTGAAGCACATGCCCTCTGAGTTTCACCTCTTCCTGGACCACATTGCCAGCCTCGACTACTTCACTAAGCCCGATTATCAGGTGGGAGCCTGCCACCTGGCCCCTGCACCCCCAGGCATCTCTCTGGGGGTGACCATCCCAGAAGCACCCATACTGCTTAGGCCCCGCTGCTCTGCTGGCTTAGCCTCGTGCATCCCCCCGGGTCCTCCAACTGCATGAAACTGCTTTGTGCTCTTGTGAACAGTCTTCATAGCTGAGATTTCTCAACAGCCTACACTGTTCTCAGTGCCTTTCATGCATTAACTCATTTAAGGTTTAAAACGAGCCTTTGGTGATAATATGTGTTCCTTATGTTATTATTCTCACACTTCACAGTTAATGAAGCTAAGTGCTTTCAAGCACTTTTCGCCAAAACTCTGCATTGTCCCCATTTCATAGATGAGGAAACGAAAGTCTGATAGCAAGGCTGTGAGTAGGGCTGGGCTCAGGCACATCTTATGACTCCCAAGTCCAGTGCTTTTTCCAAAGTGCCACCACCACACCTCTAGGGGACCCTCTGGCCCCAACAGGAGAATGGGGATGTACCACCAGTGTTCTGCCCAGGACCCACTATGTACCACCAGTGTTCTGCCCAGGACCCACTATGTGCTGTACCACAGGGAGCACAGCATCAGGCACACAGTGGGACCCTCAGTGCAGTGGCACCTGCCAGCAGAGAAAAACTGTCCTGTATTCTGGAGAGAGTAAAGGCAGAAGTGGAATGGTCTGGGGCGCCTGGGTGGCTCAGTCGGTTATGTGTCCAACTTCGGCTTAGGTTGTGATCTCTCAGTTTGTGGGTTTAAGCCCCACATTGGGCTCTGCGCTGACAGCCCAGAGCCTGGAACCTGCTTCGGATTCTGTGTCTCCATCTCTTTCTCTTTGCCCCTCCCCTGCTTTCACTCTGTCTCTCTCTCCCTCTTAAAAATAAAGAAACATTAAAAAATTAAAAAAAAAATGGAACGGTCTGGGGGCCTCTGATGTTCTACAGGTGCCCACCGCCTCCTGAGCCTAGAGCCTAGAGGCTGTCGGCAGAGATGCCTCACTTGGGCAGTAGAGTAGAAAGCTCTGGCCCTCTCCCCCATCCTCAGCCTCCTGGGGACCAGGAGCTGCTAGAGCACACTGTATGGAGCTGAGCTTCGGATCAGGAAATGTGTGGGAAGGGGAATCAGGGAAGGCTTGAGGAGCAGGGAGGACTGGTGGTTAAGGCAATGCAGGTGGAGGAAGCAACCTGGGCAGAGGCATGGCCCCTGGTGGTGGCTTTGGGAAATCACTGGTGCTTCCAGGCCGCGGAGCCCGCCCCAAGATGGTGGAAATGACTGAACAGGCTGGGGGTACAGGGGACAGATCTCAGAGGGCTTGTGTCCAGCCAGCAGGGCTCAAACGAAGACAGGGATTTGCATGCTGATTTGCATATCATGTGCATGTTTTCATTTAAAATCAATGTGCCCTTCTCCTTCCAGTGCCCCTTCTCGGCCTGTCCCTGTCCTGGAAGGCCCCTCTCTTCCCTCTGCCATCCCGGCAACTGCCCTTTCCTCCTGGCTAGCCCCAGGGTCACCTCTCTGTCCTCCCGCCACCCCCACCCCTGCAGTTGATCATGTCGGTGTTTGAGAACAGCATGAAGGAACGGGGCATCGCTGAGAATGAGGCCTTTGACTGGGAGAAGGCGGGCACCGATGCCCTCCTGTCCACAAGCACCTCCACCCCACCCCAGCAGAACACACGGCAGACGGCAGCCATGTTTGGGTGAGTCCTGGGAGGGATGACGGCCCAGTGGGGGAGCGCCAGGCCACCTCTGACTAGGTCACCCAAAAACCCAGCCCTCTCCTCCTCTTCTCACCTGGACACATCTGGCTGTCTTTCCCATTCATGGCGCTCAACAGTGGGGCTCTCAAACCCCAGGCAGCTCTGCCCCATCTCCCCTTTCAATCTGGGGACAGGGTGCCTATCTTCACTTGGAGTTTTTGGCTTGAGTAGGGAGTGGGGAGCCCTGAGTGAAAATACCAGAGCCCTACCATCTGTTTCTGTTGCTTATGTACATCCATTTAGTGAACATTTCTTGAGCCCCAGCACTGGGGCCTGTGGGGGCTCAAAGTAGAAACTTTTAGCCTCCCCCCCCTCATTGTTTTCTTGGTTGGGTCTGGGATATTTGTAACGGATGGGTCAGCGATTTCAGAACCCCGTGACAAGCATAAAGACAGGGGCACCCTGGGGGAAGCCAGAGTGAGGAGGGGCACCCCACCCTGCTGCAGGGGTAGCCAGGGAGAGACAAGTATAGGGACTCCAGGAAAGAGACCCTTCGGGACTCAACAGCACGTGACGATGGCCCATTACTGTAAAGATACTGCTCAAGGAGTTCCAAAGGGTCTCTTCTCTTTACACCCATTCCTATTCTAAATGGGGTCAGCCTGTGAACCGCCATGGAAATCTGGCAGGGCCCAGAAAGCAACGGGTCTCTTAAATTAATAGGGGGAGGTGGTGCCGTGCCCATCCTGGGCAACCACATCTCCTTGCAGCCCTTTGCCGGACTGAGGATGGTCTAGTTGCAGGCTTTGTGAGCAGGGGATGGGGATGGGCCTAGGGACATCCCCACCCTGCCAAGGCCTCTTCTGTGCCTACTCCCATGGGTGGCAGTAATCTCTGGGCCTGTGCTGGTGGGAGAGACACCCCTGCCAGCCTTGCCCATGGCCCCTCCCGGCCCCTCCAGGGTGGTCAACGTGACGCCAGTGCCCGGGGACCTGCTCCGGGAGAACACCGAGGACGTGCTGCAGGGCGAGCACCTGAGTGACCAGGAGAATGCACCCCCAATCTTGCCTGGGCGGCCCCCCGAGGGGCTGGGTCCCAGCCCCCACCTGGCCCCCCACCCAGGGGGTCCTGAGGCTGAAGTCTGGGAGGAGACGGATGTCAATCGGAACAAACTCCGGATCAACATCGGCAAAGTAACTGCAGCCAGAGAGAAGGACGTGGGTGGCCTTCCCCCCCTCCCCCCCGGTACCCAACCCACAGCCCCCTCCCCACTCCTCCTGTGTGCCCTCTCCCCGGCCATGCGCCCGCCTGCCCTGTCTCCATGGCCTTGTCCCACGTCAGGATCACCAGCGTCGACCTCCCTCTGTCTCCATCACCCTGGGAAAGCCACTTGACCCACAGCCGCCCTGTCAGCCCCAGTTCATGGCACTCCCCTCTCCTGCAGACCCCTTGTGTGGTGGAAGAGGAGCAGAGCCGAGGTGTGGGGGTCCCCAGCTCCCCGGTGCGTGCCCCTCCAGACTCACCGACAACCCCAGTCCGTTCTCTTCGCTACCGGAGGGTCAACAGCCCTGAGTCTGAGAGGCTTTCCACAGCGGATGGGCGGGTGGAGCTGCATGAGAGGAGGTAGGTCTGGGGCAAGGGGGGTGGTCAAGGGCCCCTGGCCCCCTCAGCCTTCACATGGCTGGTCTGTAGGAAAGATTCGCTGCAAGTAGGGGGGACCCCAGGAGTGTTGAGAGGGTTATACTAGGGCCTGGGGTCAGCCTTGGTTAGTTGGGGGAGAGGGGACGGATGCAGAGGACCCAGCTTATGCTGCAAAGGGATGTGGGGTGGAGGCAGGTCATAGGAGGGGGAGGCTGGGCTCCTAGGCCCAGGAGGAGGCGAGGGGTGAGTTGGTAGGTGGGTGTGCTTCCAGAACCTCTCCCTAGAGACTAATTACAGATACCTCAGAGCGGCTGACTAGGCTCCCTTCAGCTATGGGGGAGGGGCCTGAGAGGAGAGCCAAGGGAGTGCTCAACTCGGGAAGTTGGTGGGTCAAGTTTTGGGGGTCAGGGCTCAGGGATCTGAATGTCATGGTGGGGGGGAGGGCTGGTTGGTGGGAGGGAGAGGTTAGAGCCAAAGTGATCCTTTGGGATGGGGGATGGGGGTGTGTGAATGTGAGGGTGATCCGTGGCCATCCGGGACCAGAGTCAGAAGCCCTGCTGAGCTGTCCAGTGGGTGGGGCAGCTCAGGTGGGAGAGGCCTCTGAGAGAGGTCCCCACCCCGGCTTGGCCCTGGGTGGGGCTTTACCGAACAGCAGGGCTGAGGTAAAGGGAGGCACCAGGGAAAGGGTCTTTTCCCGAGGCCCAGCCTGGGAAGATGAGGTCCTTATCCCCATGCACGCACATCCAGTGTGCTCCCCTCATCCCCACGCCCCCCCGCGGCCCCTCCTCTGGATTCTGCTCCGAACTGCACTCCGCCTCTGGGATGGGGCCCAGCGGTGCTCAAGACAGGGGAGCCCCATGCCAGTCCCCGTGGCACCCCCAGGACAGAGGGACGTGGGTCCTGTGCTCAGGTTGCCAACAGCCCTCACACGTACGCTCATACTCACACTCACACAGGCTGGCCTCCCTGGGACTGAAGACCACATGTTCATCCATGGTAGCCCAGAGGGTTCAGGAAACCAGAAGAACTGAGGAACGGCAGTTTGGAAGGGATGTCAGTGGAGAAGAGAGGTGGGAATGCCCCAAACAAAGACAGTCCTGAAGAGCAAGCTGGTCTGATTCAGGGTGAACCCGTGTTTCAGCCATCTGGCTGAGGAGACATTTTCTGGAAGGGAAGGTTCAGGATCTCATAGGCGAGGCAGAGGGTTTGGGTGAACTCTGGGGCACCTGGGAGCAGGAAAAAGTATGAAGCAGATGGGATTCTGATTTCCCTCCTCCCTTTTTCTCATCCCCCCTTCCCCCACCTTCAGCCCCTGTCTCCTTTATGTCCATCAAAACGAGCCAGGCCCTCAGGAGAGGAAGCGACATCAGCCGTTCACATGGGAGTATCAGTGTAGGACCCTGGGTGGCCAACCTCAGGGATGTTTGCATTTAAAGCCTTATTAAATCAATACAAATCTTGTGGAGAGGGAGGAGTTGGTAGGTCCCGCAGACCACAGCAGGAGGAGAAAGCCCCACAGTGGTTCAGAGCTGCACCCCTCTCTCTCACAGGCTCGAGGCTGGGGGAGAAAAAAGGTCAGCCCTCTGCCCACAGCCTGAGCGTGAGGGTGTACTTAGCCCAAGGGGAGCTAAGCCCCATGGTCCTCGGTGGGGGTGCCCTGGCCTTTGTGTAGCTTCCTACAGCCAGCAGAACCTTCACCTCGGGGCTGGTGCCCTTCCTTCCAAATGAGAACGTCTAGAAGTAATGTGAGGTTCACAGCCCAGCATAAGGTCACAATGGAAGAGATGTCCCAAGGTAGGATCACTGCCCCAGAGTGAGATGGGACCCAGTCCCTGGCTGGCGGAGCTCACAGCCTCATGGGGAGACAGGTATGTAAACACACGTGCCCCACTCTGCGAGGAGAGGGGCGCACAGACAGTGCTGGGAAGGCAGGCTCACCCCCCAGGAGGGGACATCCAAGCTGCTTGGGACAGCAAAGGGTGGAAGGTCAGGCCATGTGGAGAGAGTGACTTTTGCAGTGGCACAGAAAGATGCACACATGCGCTATACGGGGGAGAGCCAGTAGATCTGAGATGGGTCCTGCTGGGAGAATGGGGATACTGGGCCTTAGCCTGGCCACTTGAGTGCCAAGCTAAGGAATATAGACTTTGTCCTCAGGAATGGGAGCCACTGGAGTTTGTTAGGGGTGGGGAAACCAGCCAGCCAGGCCTGGGAGGTGGTGGTAGAAGAAGCTAGAAAACCCATCTGCAAACTCAAGGGCCAGGTGGGTGTGTTTGCCCTGGTGGCGGCAGGAGGGAGCCTCGGATGGAGTGTGAGCACTGCACCAGCAAGCATAAAGTGGCCTTAGGGAGAGTAAGTGTCCTGGCTGGTCCAGAAGAGAGCGATCCTTGGGGACAGGAACGAGGTTTTATTTTCTGCATGTTTGTATTCCTGGAACACAGTAAGCATTCAGATACATGTGTTGCAGGGAATGAATAAATGAATGAGATCTTTGTGGGGAGTGAGGCTGGGGGGCTGGTAATCTAGGAGGTGACTGGGCCTGGCCCAGGGTGGGAGAGATGTTCTGGTCAGTAGGTGCCACATTGCACCTGGCCATCCTTGGAGATCTGGAGACGCTCGGCACTGAGCCTCCCGTGGGCTGGCTTTGCAGGTCACGGATGGATCTGCCTGGCTCACCCTCGCGCCAAGCTTGCTCCTCGCAGCCAGCCCAGATGCTCTCAGTGGACACAGGCCACGCCGATCGGCAGGCCAGCGGCCGCATGGACGTGTCAGCCTCTGTGGAGCAGGAGGCCCTTAGCAACGCCTTCCGCTCGGTGCCGCTGGCCGAGGAGGAGGACTTTGACAGCAAGGAGTGGGTCATCATTGACAAGGAGACCGAGCTCAAGGACTTCCCCCCGGGGGCCGAGCCCAGCACATCGGGCACCACGGACGAGGAGCCGGAGGAGCTGCGGCCGCTGCCCGAGGAGGGTGAGGAGCGGCGGCGGCCAGCGGCAGAGCCCGCCGTCAGGCCCCGGGGACGAGGCATGCAGACGCTGGCTGAGGAGGACCCTCGGCAGATTCCATCCCAGCCCCTACCACCCCCGCTGAGCCAGGCTGATGGCCGGTCAGAGACGTCGCAGCCCCCCACGCCAGGCAGCCCTTCCCACTCACCCCTGCACTCGGGACCCCGCCCTCGACGGAGAGAGTCGGATCCCACAGGCCCGCAGAGACAGGTAAGGTTGGGCTTGCACCCCACCCCCCCACCCTTGGATGCCCACAGTGTTTGCCTGGAGTGCTCCCCATGTGCTCCTTGTGTGCTCTATGAGGGTTATTGACTAGCACCCAACTGTTGCAGGCTGTGATGAAGGTAAACAGGTTTTAGGGTCCAAAACCATGTTTGGGGGACAGTCAGAGCTTCCAGAGAAAGAACCCGCAACGTTCTGAGTTGCATTTTGCATTATGAGCAGTGTTACCAGTTGACAAAGGCAGGAGAAGGGCGCCCTGGGGCCAGGTGGACAGTGCGTACAAAGGCTTGGAGGTGGCAGTCAGATTGCGTGTCACAGCAGATGGGGCTCAGAGGTAGGTCCCTGGCTCCCTCCTGGAGGGCCTTGGGGCTGAGCTCAAGGCTTAGGGCTTGATTCTGAGAGCTTGATGAGCCAGCCACCCAGGGCTTTTAAACAGGGGTGTGACATATGATTACCTTGGTACTCTTGAATGAGCTCTCTGGCTGCTGTGTGGAAACGAATTAAAGGGCACAGAACCGCCAGCAGGGAGGCTACACGGCAGGCACCAGCCAAAGAGCACCCTGGTGGCTTGGACCCGGGTAGAGGGCTCTGGATGTTGGGCAAGGTGGATAGAACCAAGAGGTGTTAGGGAAAGGACTGACTGAGAGCACTGTGGACAGAGGGTTCCCGGCCAATGTCCAGAGTCCTGGGTGGACAGCTGTGCCATCACTGAGTGGTTCTAAAGGGAGCATGTCTCCTCAGAGGGGCTGGGGAGAGCCAAGGAGGTGATGCTGGGGCGCTCTGGGGCTATGCCGCGTTCCACTCAGTCGCTCCACGTCCAGGCTGTGCACCAGGTGGCTCTGGGAAATGCCAAGGTGTGGAGCCCAGGGCCAGGGGGCAGCTCTGCTGCTTGTGCAGATTGGGAGGCCTGGCCTGGGGGCACGTGGGTGCCCTGGAGAAGGGCAGCTCTGGGCAGGGCTGTGTTCAGGCCCCATCCCCATGTCTAGAAGAGAGGGCCTCTGAGCTGAGATCCTGAGGGGTGTGCGTCTTAGCTGTGCCCTGGACTCTGGAAAACTGGGGACTCTAAAAGCCGGAGCTCTGAGAGAGGTCGTAGCCAACCTAAACCAGAGGCTCAGCCAGGGCAGAGTGTGGGCTAGCGTGACTGTGTTGTTGACCTAGACGTTGTGCCCACCAGGGCCAGCACTGGGTAAGCAGGAGAAGGAGCATCTGTTTGCAATTCCCTCTAGCTCCCCTCTCATTTTTTCCTGCATTCATTCATGTGTTCAATGCCAAGTCATTCCACACTTGCTGAGCATTTAGCCTGGGGCGGGTCCCCGAGGCACCAGAGGTCATTTGTACCCACAGGAAGTGCAGAGTCTAGGAGGGGAGACTGACAGGGGTGGCATAGGGTAGAGGGAGCCCAGAATCCAAGTCAGGAGACCTGGGTTTGGGACCTGGGCTCTCTGCTGGTCCCCTCCTGGTGACTGCAGGCCCGCTGGGTCTCAGAGAGGGAGCTGAGCTATCTGGGAGGCTTTTCTCAACTTCAGGTTCCTTCCAGGTCCTGGGAAACATCCTTACATTGGGGAATTCAGGTCAAGGGGGTAAGGAGAGAGAGTTGGGGCAGCGGGCAAAAGGGTCATGTTCAGTCTCAGTCTTGGGCTCAGGTCCTGCTTGTGCTGTGGACAGGCGCTGAGTTGTATGTGTCTGGAGGCGATGTTAGGTGTTTGTGGGCCTTGGTTTCCCCATTGTGCATGGCAGCCAGGTTGGTTAGCATTCTTCGGCTGTGTGTGTGCATTTCTGTATCCGCTCAGCTCAGGAGTGCACGTGGGTGTGGGTGCGCATACGCAGTGGCGTGTCTGTGAAGTGTGCAGTGGGTCTGCCAGAGCGCAGAGAACCCTGGGAGCCGGGATAGCAAAGCTGGAGGGCTGATAATCATCAGAGTGATTATTCCAAAATTCCAGTCACAGTGACCAGAGTTGCACTGCTCTTAATAAGGCCTCCATATTTCACATGTATCTTCCTTAGAGCAATTAATGCGAATAAGGCGACCCCCCCCTTCAAAAGGTAAGGAAACCAAGGTTGGCTAAGTCTTTAGCCCAAGGTCACCAGGGGCAAGAGGTAGAGCTGGGTGAGCGCTGTCTGAGGCCTGTGAGTTCAGGAGAAGAGCAAACATGAGCCACAAAGAGCTGCGTTGTGCAGGGTCAGAGAAAGTCCATGTACTTTGTGTGTGTGTGTGTGTGTGTGTGTGTGAATGCACACGTATGTGTTCACCCAATCGCTGGGTCAGGTCAGCAGGTGTGCCTTGGGCATAGCAATGTGCACAGTGGCCAGTGTATGTGTGCATGTATGTTCGTGAGCACACTGGGTGTGACATATTTTACTGAGTATTTCAGTAAAGCTCAGTCCAGGTGAAGGAGGCAGAGACCTTCCCTGTCAAGGGCACAGGAAGACAGAGAAACAGACTGGCGTATTTGTTCCTTCTTTCTTTGGTCTGGAAGGAGTCCCGAGTCCAGGCGACCGGGGGCTCCCAAGACTGGCTGCACATTGGAACCACCCTGTCACCTTCTTGCAGGGAACCCCCTCCTAGAGCTAGCTTGCTCTGCTCAGCATCGGGTGTGTGAACTTCCTCCTAACAGCAATCCTTAAAGATATGAACACCTGCAATGCTGTCACCTACCCCCGGTGGGGAGCGGGGGCAAGGATAATGTGGAACCAGGCGCAATTTTAGAGCATCTATTGTTCCTTGGTGTGAATGCCATGATACTTGAAACTTTTTCTTTACGCACACACACACTGCTTTCTTCTGCAGGGAATGTAAGGTACAAATGAGGAGTGGCTGGAGAGCCAAGGCCGAGGGGAAAGCCGCAGACAGAGTGTGTGTGATTTGGGGGAGGGATGTTTGTCATCCTTTGCCGGTTGTCTCTGGCTGATAACACAGCAGGTCAGCATTCTCTGAGTGCGTGGACATTTGCTTGGCTGCCGCTAGAGCATTTCTCCACCACATGCCAGGCGCTGACCTGGCAGGGGCTGGGGGCTGGGGAACCAAGATGAATGAGGCTTCACGGTCCCACTCTCTCAGAGCCCACAGTTCACAGGCGTGGCTGGGGATGCACAGGTGTGGACATGGGTGTCAATCGGCGAGGGCCAGAAGGTGGATTGCAGAGAACTCTTTGCTAGAACGGGGAGCCTGCCTGGGAAGCTGGGTGGTCTCGCAAAGGCGGTATGTAAGTCGGGCATGGAAGGCAAGGGAAGGGGCAGGAGCCCCCTGGGATTAGGTCCCTCTGGAAGCTGCCAAACTTTGGCTGGGGTGTTGTGAGGAGAGCTCTGGGCAACTGCTGGTGCCTCTATCTCGTGCATGGAGGGCCTCGGGCCCCTAAGCCTCAGCGGGGCCAGGACTGCCAGCTCAGGAGGATCCTAGACTTGGCCAAAGGGAAGGGGAAGGGAAAGCAGGGTGGGGCCAAAGACAGTCCCATCAGAATCTTCTCTCCTACCCTCTCTGATGGAGGTTCCATGTTGCCTCCCTGTGTCCCCATTTGACATTAGGGCACACTGGAGCTGTGTGTCCTGGTCCCACCCCCCACCCCTTCCTCGGCTGGCCCCGCCCCTGCCCTCAGCCTCCACCAAAAGCTGTTTAAACAGACTCCAGTCACAGGAAGAGCTAAGGGTCAGGAAGGGAAAGCTCTGGTGACACCTAGGTCACCGTTTCCATCCCCACAGGCCTGGGACACACTGGCGCACATTCCCTTTTCCTTCTCGCGGCATGCGGGCAGGAGGGCACAATGTCAGTGGGGTGGCCAAGCCCCTCCCACCGGCCGCCTTGTGGCCCCGCCTTAGAGAGGACTGGGGAAAAGCCACTTTGGAGAAATGGTTTCAGCTTGCCCCTCCTCCTCCCAGTCCTCTATTCCTTTCCTCACTCTCAAGAGTGACTTAAAGGATAATCAAGGAGCTCACATGACACAGCATTTAACTCCTCGGCAGTCCTAAGTACGTGCGTATAAACACCTACTCCGGATAACAACCATATGAGGCAGGAACCATTGTTACCCCCGTTTACAGGTGAGGGAGCTCAGGCGGGAGAAGTGAAGTAGCTTGCTTGAAGTCACCCAGGTAGTAAGTGGGAGAGCTGGCATTCAAACATGAGTAGCCGGACTCCGGAGTCCTACCTTTCTGCTACATTTTGTCACTGAGACCCTGCGCCCCCCACCTCCCTCGTTGTGGTGCGGGCAGAGGGGGTGCAGGGAATGTTCCCTGGACCAGGTCGTGAGGAGTGAGGAGAACAGCTGGGCAGCCAGATGGCAGGTAACAGTTGCAGAGGGGCCTTCCTTGGGGGTGGGGTGGGGTGGAGGATTCCTCAACCCAGAGGGAACTCTGAGCTCTGCAGGGCTAAGGCAGGAAGGTCGACCCGGGGAGGTGAGTGACCAAGGTCTCCGCAAGGAGACCCCGGCGTGAGAAGTGCCAGAGAGGAGGAGGACTGGGAAGGGAGTTGGAGGCCAGAGGCTAGGTTCTGAGGTTGGACGGGGCGGTGTGCACCCCCTCCACCTGGCCGACCCTGCCCCGCCCCCCCTGCCAGCGCCGCAGGGGCTGTGAGCGGTGGGTGGTCCCCGAGACGGAGCTGTCGAGTCTGTGCCTGACGCCTCTTTTCCCTCCACTCTCTTGGTCTCTTTCAGTTGGAGGAGGACAGACTCTCGGGGCACTCCCTCCCGCGGTACAGCCCTCTGCGACGACTGGCGTCCTCCGTGTTCTCCTCCTCCACGCTGGAGACCGAGCATTACCCTCACCCTGGCGGCGGCGGCTCCTCCGGTTCCCTCATTCAGCGCAGCCGCTCGGCGGAGAGCAGCCCCGTGCGGGCGCCCCACCGGCGCCACGCGCCCCTCGCCGCCGGCAACCACAGACTCGTGCCCTCGGTGCTCCGCATCTCGCGGTCCCAGCTGCAGCAGGTGTGGGCCCGCTTCACCCACAAGACCTAGGCTGGGCTCCCCCCCCTCCTGGAGGGGGCAGGTGGGGGGGGTGGGGAACAGGCAGAGATCATGGTTCCTTCCCAGGTCGCAATAATCACACACTCACACACCCCATCCCATCCCCATCATGCAATACAGCCCCAAGTAACGTTGGCCCCAGGTACTGTAATGCCCACCCCCATCCCCCAACGTCTCCCTTTGCTTGGTGCCAGCCAAACGGTGCAGGGAGGGGTGGGGCTGTCGGTGCAGCTTCAGGGACAGGACGGAGGCACTGGGCTGGAGCCCCTAGTGGGTCCGGAGTCCAGTGGAAAGCAAAGTGTCAGGGAGACAAGGCATGCTGGGTCACAGTCAGTCTGGCATGGAGTTCATTCTGTTTAATCTGTGATTTCTTGGCAAGTCGAGGCCTGGTTCACCCCTGGGGGAGGGGGTTAGAAGTTTGAGACCCTCTCCATAGTGTGTCTGTTTATCTGTGTGGAGCAAGGAATGTGACTCTGCATATGATCTGGGGGCCTGGTCAGCCAGTTTTGGGGTTTGGTAGAGAGTGCCTCCGTATTCAATGATGGGGGGAGATAGCGGTCTTGTGATCCAGTGATCCAGTCTTCCCCATGCCGTTGTCACAGAGGGCAGAGCCCCTACCTCCCACCTCTGACCCAGGAGCCCCCCCCCCCAGCTCAGTCGGCTGTATACATGGCATACGTGCCATCACCCCCTGGTGAGATGGTTGCCTAGCCCAGCTCCTTAGGAACTGAGGATGGAGGATGGAGGCATCTGGCCCTCAGAGGGAGCTGGAGCCTAGGGTGAGGGGACTCTGTCCAGAAGCATTGGCAAAGAGGGTGGTTGTTAAGGATGAGGCGGCACCTGTGAGCTCAGGACAAATCCCAGACAGCAGCAGCCCCACCAGTGTCCCTCTTGGAGGGTGACTCCTTCCTGTAAGTGCTCAGTCAAAGCCGGTTAGCCCTTAGGGGCCATGGTGAAGACAGAGCACAGGGTAGGTTGATCAGACGGGGATCTAGAGATGGGTGCCAGATTGCTATGCCCTTTCTGCTCATTTCTCAGCCCATAACCTGTCATTGCAGGGACCCCCAAGGTTCCCTTTCCTCATTCCTGCTCCTGTAATCCAGCACCTCTGTTTCTCTGGGTAATGGAGTAGTGGTGGGGAGGGTGCCAGGAAAGATAGTGCCTATTTAGAAAGGGAAGGAAGCATTGAGGCCTGAAAGTTTGCAAAATATTTATTGCAGTGAGACTGTGTGTATATGCTGTGTGCATGCATGTACACTTGCAAGTGTAAGTGTGCTTATATACAAGCATTTGGGCATGTGGCAGGGCTGCCATGGACAGATGTTCAGGCTGTGCACTGCACAATTCCAGGGAGTACCATTTACACAGACCCTAATGTGAATGACACCTGCTGAATTTGCAGTGTTGCCGCCCACATATGTGTGTGGGTGTGTGTGAGTGTGCACGTGTGTGTGTTAGAGAGTCGGAAATACATTTGTGCAGTTTTTGATAGTTTCCTGTGTACCTATTCTCATCCTGGCTCCTCTCTCTATCCCCCCTTTCCCCTTGACTCTTCTTCCTTCCCACCTCAACTTCCTTCAACTGCCCAGCTATCTCTGGTCGGAGTAGAGGCCTCAGCACTCTTGCCCCAATTTGGGGGTGTCATAAGTGGGTGGTCAGTGCAGTTTGGGCTGAAATGTCCTCATGGCCAGCACTGTGTATAGCTTGGTCACACGGGCTGCGCCCACACTCACTACATTCTTTTCTTCAAAACCTGTTCTTATCTGAGGATGTCTGGGCCAAGAGCCCCTTTCTAATCTAGGAATGAAAGCCAGACTCCTGCCCTAGTACTTGTGCCCCACCCCCACCTCAACCCAGCTGCTCACTTCTGAACCTCCCCAAGTCCAAGCCTCTGTTCCCTCCAGTCTATTCTAGGCGCTCTGCATCCTGCTGTGGCAGAGGCGAGAGAAGCGGGCAGGGTTGACCTGTAGACCCACTGAAGAGAAAAGACATGGACACAAAGCACAAAGGTTAGGGGGTGGGATGGACAGTACCCCACTCCCGCCTTCCACATTCTGGCACTGCCACTCTCCCTTCCCCTACCCTTGGACCCTCTTCCCATCTTCCCCAGCTAGTGGCAGAGGGTGAAGTGAAGGGGAGTCTGTCCACCAGCAGCTCTAAAAAGTCAGCAGCAGTAGGGGCGGGGCCCCTGCTATCCGGAGTTAGATGAAACCAAGCACTCTGTTATCCGGCATTCCCTTCCAGAGGGTTCTACTTGACCCTGAGCGCAGCTCCCACTCGGTAACCAGAACCTTGAGGTACTCTAAGATCCCAAAGTGCCTTGTGACTTATCAAAGATAGTGGCACTAGCTTCAGCCCCTGTTTCAGCATTAAATAAATATTTCTGTTTCCAAAGCTTTTGGAGGTGGGGAATCCTGAGACGCATTCCCAAGGTGGCTGAATTTTCACACAGACGCCTCTCCCCCTCTCCCAAATTGATACCTGCGGGAGAGGATGTGTCCTTTAAAGTAAGATCATGATCCATCAAACATTCTGTCCCTTAGGGGACATCCTTTTGCACACCCTCTCTGGTGGTGGGGAGAGTATCTTGTAAGCCCTAACAGCTCTGAGCTAACAGGAGGTGATCCTGATAACATTCTTATCTTTTGAGGGTGGCTCTGATTTCTGGAGAGAGCTAAGGCCATTTGGAACTACATATATGGGGTCAAGTTTCCGTACAGCTTGGCAGAGCCACGCGTGGTTTGCATGCATGAGTATATTTGCTTGTTGTAGGCCCGGGGCTGGGTAGGGAAGCTGCGAGTCTGCCGTGTTGTCGGACTCTTCCTCTGCGGGGCTTCCCAAAGAGGAGGTCACACACAGCCTGCCCAGGGGCAGCTCTGTAAAGAGGCAGCATTCTTTGCTGTACTTGGAAAATGGTGTCTTTGTACTTTATAGTCACACCCTGCATATAGTGATGGCTTCCAATGAGTATTTTTTTTAATTTTATTTAATGGCCACTGGCACACGGTACTTTATTATGCGTCAAGCAGTGATCTAAGCACTTTACAAAATTAACTCATTGACTCCACATAATAGCCTAGGAGGTAGCTCCCAGTATTACCTGCATTTAATAGGCGAATCAGAATATTTAAGTTACCGAAACATTAAAACACCCACCAATGCCGAATAACTGAGGTCTTGTTTGATAGGCATCTTAGAGTGTTTTAGTCTGTGCAGTGGTCGATTTACTGTCCTTTCTGCTCGGCTCCTGCTTGCTCTACCCAAGAGGCAAGGAGTTGTCTAAGAGCCAAACTCTTCTCCCTTCTCCATTGCCACTTGGGGATGAGATGGTGTCCAAGTGGGGGTCACTCCAGAGTACCAGGGTTGGTCGGTCTCCCGTCTCTCCGGGGACACCACCTCTCCATCCCACAACCCCCGAGCATCCCAGAGCAGCTCTGGAGATTCAGACGGTAGAGTGAGAGCTACAGTGAGAAGGCAGGTGCTTAGAATCATGACCTTGAGAGGCTGGGTAGGTGTGTGTGTCCTGGGCTTCAGGCTCACAGAGAGGGCAGGTACTGGCATTGGTGAGCACCGGCCATGGGGGTTTGGGCGAGTGTCACCAACTCACACCTCAACAGGGGCCAAAGCAGTGTCAAGGAGTGGGTAGGTTTGGAGACTGTGATAAATGGGCGACCCCCCCCCTCCATCCTCAGTTCGGCCAATTGTTGCCACTCTCTTCCAACTTTTTGTGAAATCTCCCAATTTTGGATTATTGGCATCTAATTTTAAAAAACAACTTTTTAAAGAAAAATCACTGTGAGCCAAACAAAACTGGTTTAAGGGCAGAGACTCTGAACTCAATGTGCATCCTCTGTGAGCCTGAGGACTCCCTAACCTCCTTTACTGTCCAAGGCTGGAGCACTTCAAGGGGGATGGTTTTCTTCCTGGGAACTCAAAAATCAGGTGGGCTTCTTAGAGGAGGCAGCTCACGGCCAGTGGGGATATGTGGTGTGTGCTATGCGTGTGTGTCGGTGACCTCACGGTGTGTGTGCCTGAGTGTGTGTGTGTGTGTGTGTGTGTGGTCCAGCGGACTTGTTTGTGGTAAGTGAGATCCTCCTGATAGGACCAGTATTTTCTCTGGTGGCACAGGACCCTAGGTCAGTGAAAAATACTCTAGTAAATTCTCAGTAACGAATAGACACCCCCACACACTCAAGACAGCTTGGGTCACAGCAATAACCACTCATCACTCATCCCAATCACTAGCATCCTGAATCCATCAATCTCCCTCTGCATTTCCAGTTTTGGGGAAAATGGGCACATCCGTGCCCAGCATGTGGGGGAATGATGGGACCTTTGAGCCATGCCTGTACATTAACCCTTGCTTCCCCAGCCAAGGGGATGGGGTAGACCCCTCCAATCCCAGGAAAGGGTAGGAGTCCTCTGTGTAGAGGGTCCCAGGACCCTCCTTGCCTCGCCTCTGCCCTGCCTAGGTCCCTTTTTCTGAGGAGGGGGTGGTGCTGTCTGCCGAAGCAGTGGTGGCAGGGAGCCTGGGCCGCTGGATCGCAGAGCTGTGGCAAATGTGTCTATATTGGGTGGCCAGGGGAGACCATGCTTAGGGAGTGGGGGGGGGGGTACGGAGGCTGGCTGTGGGAGAATGCAGTATCCTCTGCTGTCTTTGGGTTGATTTGATGCCTGAGAATGGAAGCAGATGCCCCCTAAAGAGGGCCTGAACACCACCCCGCCCGACCCCAAACTCCATTGAGATGCTGACCCAAAGGATAGGATTTTGCCCACTGCCATAGGCAGTTCTTGGTAACAAGGAGTGTGGCAAATCACTCTCCTTTTTTTTTTTTGTTTTTTTTTTTGTTTTTAATGTTTATTTTTGAGAAAGAAAAGAGTGCGAGCAGGGACGGGGCAGAGAGGGAGGGAGGAATGGAGGATCCCAAGTGGGCTCTGTGCTTACAGCACCGACCCCAGCACGGGACTGTTATCCCACCAACCTCGATATCATGACCTGAGCCAAAGTCGGATGCTTAACCGACTGAGCCACCCAGGCGCCCTGCAAATCACTCTCCTTAAGTTGTAGGGCATGTCCCCAAAGTTTGCATTATTCCTTCCCATTAGGGATAGAGGTGCCTGCTGGGACTTGTGGGTCAGTCTCTGAACATTTTAAACCATCCTTCTCCCTAAGGAAGAGGTTCCCAGCCTAAGGACCACATCCCTCAAATATCCCCAATGGTTCCCCATACCACCCAGTGGGATTCCTAGCTCGGGGTGTCCCGGAGCCTGAGTGGACCCCTTCTCCCAAGTAAAGAGTTGAGAAGCAGTAGGGGAGGAGAGGCAATGAAGCCCAAAGGACTATGAGAACCTTCCTACACCTCTCCTTTCACTTGGCTCCGCCGTCAGTCCCATTACACACCCTCCCTTCCACCTGCACAGGCTCTGCGGACGCGGGGAGTGGGGTTCACTTTGCCACAGCTAACTGGCCCGCACACACACGCACACTCCATTGCTGCGCGCACATTTCATCCACTCTCCGGACAGCAAACTAGGCGCCCCCCACCCCGGCCGGGAGAGCACAAGGATCGCGTTTCCGGGCACCCCTCGCAGGTTTTATAACTACTATAACGGGACCCCAACCACCACTCCCACCTTGTCCCCGCCCCCCGGGACCCGCCCCCACTCGCCAGTCCCCGCGGCCAGCGCGCCACGAATGTATGGTCCGTCTTTTTTAACTAGCTGCTACGCGCGCGACCAGGGTACAGCCCGACCCGCGGTGCCCCCAGCCCCGCCTTCCGCGTCGCCCCGCCTCTGCGCGCGCCCCCCGGGACCTTCACCCCCCCCAAGTTGCCTGCTGCTAAAGTACCCCTTCTCGGGGGTTAGGCCTCCCCGCCGCCCCGCCCCCGCGCCAAGGTTGTGTTTGCTTTCTCCTCCGCCGGCTCGCGGCCACTGGATCCCCGACCCTGGGGCGGGGGCTCACCCTCTGTGCTTCCAGGGCTGGGGTGCAGACGAAGGGCTGGGAAGGGGAGCTGGCCAGTTCTCCCGGCTGGGCTCAAAGGGCCCCCCCCCCGTCGCCCCGCCCCAGATTCTTGTTACCTCACCGCCCACAGCCACCCCCCCCCCCATAATTGGCCTTGCAATTGGATGCCAAAGAGCCCAGAGTTGAGGGGGAGGCAAGCTTTGAGCCTAGGTCTCTCAGAGCCACCCAACACCCTCTTTTTACCCACGCCTCCAAGTCCGTGTCTCCTGCCCCACCCCACTCCACCACTGAGGGCCCTGGGGGTCCCCAAATATGCCCCCACTTCCAGCTTTTCTCCCTCCCCACCCCCGAAAATAAAACTCAGGGACCAACATCTGCTTCCTTTGCACTTGCTCTGTCGACCCCTCCCCCCACCCACATTTGGAGGGGCTTCCGTGGGGGAGCAGGCGGGGTTCGGGGCCCTAATATTTGCCAGTATTTAGCAAGGAGAGGGATGGCCCCTGCCCCCTGAGAGGTGGGACTGGTGGAATGGGGGAAGTTCAGCCCTGGGCTCAGCTGAGCCCCTTCCTTCCAGGGACCCAAGGATCCCTTCCCAGCGTTGGGAGCCGCTTCCTAATCGTAGTGGGGAGGGGAGCGAGGGATAGGACCCATCCGGAGGTCCCGAATTCCAGCCAGTTTATTCCTAAGTCTCCCCTCTCCCATCACATCCCCCCTTTTGTACTGCAATAATACTGTATTATAAGCTTGCACTGTTCCCCAACCCTAGCCGCGTAAGCATGCACGAGAAACTCAAGACCACACACACACACACACACACACACACACACACACACACACACACACACGAAGATGGGACGCTTTTTTTTTTCTTCCTCTTTCTCTCCGGGGTGCGTGCTCAGTGTACGTAGCGGCGTCGCGGGGGCCCCGGACCCGGGTGGAAAAGCATGCACTGAGCCCCCGCCCCTAGACTGCGAGTACTGTACAAATCCAACACTTGAAATCGACACGCACACGCGCGGCGCCGCCACGGGAGTGGGACACAGACACGCACCCACGCGCACTCGGCCGCGCAAGGGCGGGGTGGGGGGAGCCCCGCCGTCACGCGTCGCTGTGCGAGGGATCTTGTGCCTTTTTAAGTCCCTGTATGTTAATGCAGACAATCCGGAGAGCTTGTGTACTACCAAAACCTGATTAAAGACGCCTTCCAGGAACCTGCGCCTAGCCTGCTTTCTTTGATCCTTCTTCCTAACCCACCCCTCGAAGCAGACCTCAACTCTGGGGGTGCCTGGCTGAGCAGAGCACAGGAGCTAGTCTTGCTGATTTTGGGATAGGGTGGGGGCAAATTCCAGATCAATGGATCTAGCCCTACCCTTATCTCAGCCGCCCCTAAAACAAGGGCCAGTGGTGAGGGAGAGAGGGACCCCAGGAGGTCTGGGGCCTCCTTGGACTCCAGCAACCCTCACCCTGTCTTTCGTCTGCAGGAGTGGTTTGGGGACGGACCTGGTCTCTGGGGCCTGACTCCAAGTTACCAACTTGTAGGAAGAGGGATGGGAAGTAGGTGGATGGACACCTATGTTCTCTGTGGATTAGACTACTGAGGCCAAGTGTGTGTGTGTGTGTGTGTGTGTGTGTGTGTGTGTGTGTGTGTGTGGTAGGAAGGAGACCAGGAAGCCAGAGAGCCCTGTGAAGGGGCCATAAGGGCCTTCTCCTACCCCACTGCTCTGATGGGGGATCTGAGATGGGCCTGGCCTGGTGGAGAATGGTCGGTCCAGGGGGATCAGTGAGAGAGTGGATTGTGCAGAGCCTGGGGCCGGGGTGGGGGCATGGGGAATGCGGGGTAAGGGAAGATCAGGTCCATGAGAAGAGTGGGACTGGAGGAGAGGATTGTTGCAGAGAGTGGGTGTAAGGGGGGAGGAGGCTTTCCCTCCTTCTCTGGAGGCAGGTGGGGAGGAGTGGAGGGACTCTGAAATGGAAAACCCAGCATGTCCAGGCCCCTGGGTGGGCTTGTTAGTGATCCTTAGGGCAAAGCTGTCCCCACTTGGAGGTTAAAGCTCTTCCTGCTAAAGGGCAGAGGGTCCCAGGTTTCCCTGCACAGGAGGCGGGGGAGGCCAGCGAGGCGATGGAAAGAGTCTGGGCTTCTGTGCCAAGTTGGTTGGTGAGCTTTGTGCAGTGGGCTTGCCAGTGCCTCGCTCCAGGCCTCAGTTTCCTGATCTGACATGGTCACTGATGCCTGATTTCAGTTCTCATTCCACCCCCCTCCCATGTAACAGAAGGGGAGGGCTTTGCGATGGAAGAAGAGAGGGTTCAAGCTGTGATCATCTAACATGGACGCTGTGAACAGAGGGTCTGTCTACGGGGGTGCTTTTCTACAGGCCAGAGAACAAGGTAGTTGTGCCACGGACACTCAAAAGTGTCAGAGAAGGGACAGGGAAATAGACAGATGTTCTGCTGGGTGGGTGATTTCTGGGCTAGACGGTAGGGAGACATGATCAGAGCTCTGTGCCTCTCTGTAGGTACCTAGCACTCAGTACCAGCACGTGCACCATGGTGGCAACTCACCCAGGGTCTCACAGCATCCTTCCCCGCCTCTGTCCAGTCTTCTGTAGCCTTACTGTTGGTAATTGAACATGGCAAAGGGCCCTCAGCATGAGGCCAGGCACAGAACCAGGGCTTAATATTTGCTGAATGAATGAATGACCCAATGAACGAGAATGGTGCAGAAAAAGAAAACAATTGCTGGGACTTCCAGCCTGGATGTGAAGGAGAAAGAGCTCTAAGGCCATCCGGTGCCTGGCTCAGACAGGGTGTGTAGGCATCCCGCCTGGGGTCGGATGCTACCCCATCTTGCCTGCCCCCCAACCCTCACTGCATCCTCATGGATGGTCAGATCACGAGAAAGATTATGGCAGTTGAGGAGCGGAAAAGTCACAGCCTTGGAGAGATCCTCAGCCTTGGGGACTCCCACTAGCCTTTGGGCTATTTGCAGAAACCTCAGCTGGGAGAGACCCTCCTTTTCTCAGCACCCTATCCCCCCCTCCCCCGTACATGTGGCATCCAGGCATTTCTGGGGTTAGAGAGGGGGGCAGTGATCTCCAAACCAGAGAAGCAGGGCAGGGGGCGTGAAGTGGGGGTGGGAAAGAGCTGATATTTATTGAGCCACTGCTATATGCCAGACCCATTGTTTATCTGACGTCATTTATGATCACAACCTCTGTGGAGTATCCATTATCCCAATTTTGTTTCCTAATAGAGAGATTGCACACTCTGTGAAAACAAGGACCATATCTATCTTGTTCAGTACTTGATGCACAGATTCACAGCCTCTAACATGGTGGCTGGGGCAACAGACATTCCAGGACTTTGTCTTGAAGGAAGGAAGGAAAGGAGGAAAGAAGGGAGGGAGGGAGGAAGGAGGGAGAAAGGGAGGGAGGAAGGAAGGAAGGAAGGAAGGAAGGGAGGGAGGGAGGGAGGAGGGAGGGAGGGAGGAGGGAGGGAAGGAGGGAGAAGAAGAGAAAAACCCTCAAGAGGCTCAATGAAGTTTCGCCAAGGGAAGGATATGGGAAAACGAGAAGAGAGTGTGATGATGTCTGCTTGGGGGTGGACAGGAAGGTGTTTTTGGAAGGCTGTTTTAAGCTCAGTCCTGGAGGAAGAAGAATAAGGATTTGTCATGTGCACAAAGTGACAGGGACCTCAGGCAGAGGGAACTGCCAGAGGGAAAGACAGCAGCGTGAGAACCATGATACACTTAGGGAACTTCCGGTGGCATCAACATGGCGGGAGTACAGGGCGGGGATCAGAGGGCGCTGGTGGAAGTGAGGCTAGACCTGAAGGTGGGAGCTGGACCAAGGAGTGGGGGACAGGGTTGTCATGTGCGAAGCCAAGAACTGTCCCCTGAGGATTGTGGGGGCTCCTGTAGGTTTCTGCAGGTTAGAAGCAGATTCAAGTTTCAGGAAGATCACTCTAGCAGCTGTCGGAAGGATGGATGGGCAGTGCGGGAGGGACAAGAGAGGCCAGTGGCTGGGGAACCACCAGGCAGAATAGGGCTGTGCCCATGTGCTCTGCAGCTGCTGAGGTCCCAAGAAAGTGGTCAGGTCTTTCTAGTCTGGAAGGAAGGAGGCTAAGGGAAGATGTGGCAAGAGTCTAGAAAACCAAGAACACGCCATCACATTGCCAAGGACTCTGGCCAAAGCTTCAAAAGGGAAAACTTCATCAACTGGCAAGAAACTGCCCTTCATAAGCTGGCTGTGAATTCCTGAAGGAAGCATGGACTCAAAACACACCTGTAGAGGGCTGGAAGGTTCCTGACTGACAGTAGGGAAGGGCGAGGTGGGGGGCCTGGAGCTCCAGAGGCCCACCCTGCATTTGGAGGTGTGTACAGCCAAACTTTGCCCTGTCCTACACAGGCTCTGATGGCCCTGGTGGCCAGCTCGCTGGCTGCAGAGAAACTGTGCCCTGTGAGGGGTCAGTGAGGGCTGACCCAGACACTTGCTGCCCCTCTCCAGACCTGGTTTCCTCTTCTGTCAAAGGGAGGGTTTAGACCTACATGGTGGCTGTGATGCCTTGCAGCTGTCATTGTCTTCCACGGACTGAACTAGAGCTGGCCCTGGGTTTCGGAGGCAGGGAGAAGAGTGAAGGAGGTGGGAGGCAGAGCAACTGCCAAGGTCAGGGCTGGGGACCTCAGGGGAACTGGAGGACGCCCATGATCCTTCATCAGAGATTTACTGAGCGCTTACTAGATGCCAGGGACCATTCTAGGCCTTGGGGGACAAAGCAATG
Organism: Suricata suricatta; assembly: GCF_006229205.1. Classification (NCBI taxonomy): domain Eukaryota; kingdom Metazoa; phylum Chordata; class Mammalia; order Carnivora; family Herpestidae; genus Suricata; species Suricata suricatta. The sequence goes on from NC_043706.1 coordinate 39,995,274, forward strand.
CACACAACAGACCCAGTGCCTACCCTCAGGGAGCACACACTCTGGTGCACATGCCTGGGCACACAGGCGCAGCCCAGGTCTCCTCGGGCATGGCAGGGTGGGTGACCTCAGCCAGTCCCTGTATGTGCCCCTTGCAGGTGTTCTCCACGGCGTCCCCGTTTGAGGTCAATGGTCTCCCACGAGCTGTGCCTCTGAGCCTGCCCTACCAGGACTTCAAGAAAGACCTGTCTGACTACCGAGAACGGGCTCGATTGCTCAACAGGGTCCGGAGGGTGGGCTTCTCCCACATGCTGCTCACCGCCCCCCAGGTCCCACTGGCCCCTGTTCAGCCTCAAACTAATGGGAAGGAGGAAGAGGAGGAGGAGGAGGAGGAGGAGGAGGAAGAGGAGGAGGAGGAAGAGGAGGAAGAGGAGGAGGAGGAGGAAGAAGAGGAGGAGGAAGAGGAGGAAGAGGAGGAGGAGGAAGAGGAGGAGGAGGCAGTGGTTCTAGGGGAGGTGCTGGGGCCTCGCAGTGGCTCCAGCAGTGATGGGAGCGAGAGGAGCACGGACCGGAGCCAGGAGGGTGCCCCTTCCACGCTGCTGGCCGACGACCAGAAGGAGTCCAGGGGCCGGGCCTCCATGGCCGACGGAGACCTGGAGCCTGAGGAGGGCTCTAAAACGCTGGTGCTCGTCTCCCCCGGCGACATGAAGAAGTCGCCCGTCACTGCCGACCTGGCCCCAGACCCTGACCTGGGCACTCTGGCTGCCCTCACTCCTCAGCAAGAGCGGCCCCAGCCCACCGGCAGTCAGCTGGACGTGTCGGAGCCAGGCACCCTGTCCTCTGTCCTCAAGTCTGAGCCCAAGCCCCCTGGGCCCGGAACAGCACCAGGGGCCGGGGCAGTGACCACAGGGGCAGGAGGAGTGGCAGTCACCTCCTCACCCTTCACCAAAGTTGAGAGGACCTTTGTGCACATTGCAGAGAAAACCCACCTCAACGTCATGTCTTCCGGTGGACAAGCCTCCCGGCTTGAGGAGCTGGGCGCTGGGGGAGAGCAGGGCCTGGAGGCACCCCCTGAAGGGAGGGCTGTGGAGGAGGGGGCCTCCATGCCCCTGGAGAATGGCATGGCCCAGTCAGGGCTGGAGAGCTGTGCTCTGTCTGGAACCCCGGGGGATAGCCCCTTGGAGGTGGCCACAGACTCACTGCCCAATGGCCCAGCCCTGGCCAATGGGCCAGCCCCAGTGTCCCCACTGGAGCCAGGCCCTGAGAAACTGGCCACCATCTCCCCCACCCGCCATGCCACGCCAGGCCCTCGCCCCAGGAGCCGGATCCCTGTCCTGTTGTCTGAGGAGGACACAGGTTCAGAGCCCTCGGGCTCACTGTCGGCCAAAGAACGGTGGGGCAAGAGGGCCCGACCACAGCAGGACCTGGCACGGCTGGTGATGGAGAAGAGGCAGGGCCGCCTGCTGATGCGGCTGGCTTCTGGGGCCTCATCCTCCTCCAGTGAGGAGCAGCGCCGGGCCTCTGAGACGCTGTCTGGCACCGGCTCGGAGGAGGACACGCCTGCCTCGGAGCCTGCCATCCCCAGGAAGGCCGGGCGGGGGGCTGCCACCAGGAGCCGGATTCCCCGCCCCATCAGCATCCGCATGCCCGCACCTGCCACCGCCCAGCAGTTTCCCGGCACACCCCACAGCGCTGCCCCCACGTCTGACACAGCCATCACCAGCAGGTGAGAAACCGCTGCCATCTCCAGGGTGGGCCGAGGGTGACCACAGAAGGCCTCCACCAGCAGGGTCCTCCCCAGAGCCAAGGTCAGGTTCCTAGTGAGGATGCAGCTATACCTGTTCACCACCTCCCCCTATTAAGTGTCTCTTCTGACTCAGGACCCAGCCCTGTCACTGGGCTGAAGGGAGTGGCTACAGTGAGCAAGTCTAGAGGGGCAAGGAGGCCAAATTTGAGAGAGGTTAATAGGGGGCGGTGAGGTTCATATCACAGCCTCAGGCGTGTCATGAGGCATTTGAAGCCAAAAGATAAAGACCAGAGTAGTTGGGAGACAACATTATTCATATCAGTGTAAACACGGGCACATTACAGAGTAGAATGTAAAATCCATGAGAATTTTAAGATGAAACTGACGTCCAAGAAAGCCTGCAGCAAGCTCTTGGGGAGCAGCCTGGGAGTGTGTGGACCCTAGAGGTCCTGCCCTGGAGGATGGAGCACCAGGCCTCAGTTTATTCACCTGTGCCTGTTCCTCAGCCTCATCCAGCTCTGAAGACGCAGGGCTCTAGGGCTCAGGGCCCAGAGATTCTGAAAATGTCTCTCCTTTTTTCTTTGCCCTCTTCTTTTCTCTTGCCTTCTGCACCCCCCGCCCCCCTCCTCCTACAGGCTCCAGCTGCAGAAGCCCCCAGGGTCGGCCGTTCCTGCTGACCTCCGTCCCAAACAGCCCCCCGGCCGCGGCCCGGGCCCAGGGAGAGCCCCCGACGGCACCAAGCCCCCCGCCCCGCGAAGCCCAGGCCCCTCCACCTCCGTGGCGCCCCGCCATCCCAGCGCGTCCCCCCGGAGCCAGTCCCTGTCCCGCAAAGAGAGCTCCTCCCCTTCGCACCAGGCCCGGCCCGCAGCCCCCCCGCCGCGGGGCGCCCCGCAGGCCCGGGCCCAGCCTGATGGTACCCCCTCCCCGGGGGGCCCCAAGAAAGGACCCAGAGGGAAACTCCAGACTCAGCGCGCAGCAACCAAAGGCCGGGCGGGGGTCGCGGAGGGCCGGGCAGGGGCCAGATAATGACGCGCGAGGCTCTCCGCGGCCCCCCACCCTCACCCCGGCCCCCCCACCCGCAGCCGGCCACACTGAAACAGCTCCCAGCACAGCCTTACGCGCCTGACGCGCGCCACCCGCGGCCCCAGCTTCCCGCCTGCACCCGCGAGGACGCGTGCCAGCACTCGCCGAGCCTGCCCGCCCGCCCGGCCGGAGGGGGGGCGCAGGGACGCCTCGCCGCGGGGAGAGGGGGGAGGGGGAGCGCCAGCCTCCCGGTCCTCCGTCCCCTCCCCGTGACCCCTGCCCTCCCCCTGCCGCCCTTCGGGTGGGGCAGGCTCACCCTCCGCCCCGGGGAAGGCTCAGCCACTTTTTCACTGAGGACTCCACTAATGGGGACGCCCCCTTACCCGCCAGGCCTCTGCTGCTCTCTGTGCTCCCCCAGGGACCTCTGCTTACACCTACTGCGGCGCCTTTCCCTCTTCTCGGCCTTCTTCCAGCCCAAGCCCACCCACCCCTACTTTGAGAAAGGCAGCCTCAAATTCCGAAGTGGAAGTTCCGGCCTCTCTCACTCCAGGGACCAATACCACAATCTCCTGGAAGCTGTGATTGGCCAAAAGGCCTCTTCTCAGCTGCCAGGCTGGGGCTGGGGAGCTGGGATCCAGGGGCCATTGGTCTACTCAGGTGTGAGGGGGGCAGACCTGACCAGCCCCAAAGTCAGCTCCATCCTGAACACCCCTGTGGAAGACGGTGGGCAAGTGATTGGGAGGCTGCTCTCCTGCACCCCTAGGGTGCCAAGTCCTCCTCCCCATAAATTTGGGTGGGTCCTCAGTGGGAACCATAGAGTGTGTGTGGGCTGCCTTCCTGGGCACATGTTTCCCAATGGGAAGTTGGAGGGGGGCTTTAAAAAAGGTTTTGCCCCCTCCCTTGGCCTCCTGATCCAGTGCTCAGGACCCCTCACCATCAGGAATTCCTTTTTGCCATCTAACCTCAATCCTGCCTGCTGCAGTTTCAGCCAACTTCCCTCTCTTCTGAGTTCAGTGGAGGTGGAGAATGGCTGGTTTTCATCTTCTCTGCACTGGCCCTTTAGAGATTCAGGGACTCAGTTCTGGCCGAGTCACCCTTTCTGTCCTCCTGGGGTGGGGAGAGAGCTGGATCAGACCATCATCTCCCCCAGGGGGTAGAGAAAGCAGAAACAGACAGACAGCTGGCCCCTAGACTCATGACAGAAAGGCCCTTCTAGCTTCCAGATTGTATGCTTGTGTGATGGGCCCAGCCTAAGTCCCCTCCTCCCCCAGCTAACCCTTCAGCCTGTCCCCCCCCTTGTCTCAACCCCAACCCATGCAGCTGAGCTGTCCCTGCAGAGGGTGAGGGCTGTGCTGCTCCATGAATGGACATGGGGCTTCCTCCTGGGTCTGGCTCCTGCATCGCTCATCCCACCTCATCATGAGCCTCAACTGCCTACATCTTGGCCAAGCAGCACACTGGCTGCAGAAGGGACAGCCACCCCTGTCTATGTGGGACAGGTCCCCTGCAGGCCTCCTCCATCCTCAGCACCCTCAGCCTCTGTCCCCTGGTCCGGCCCCTCTGTTCTTCTGTGGGTCACAGAGAGCAAGGCAAGGCAACCAGGGGAAGAGGAAGAAAGGCCCCAGCATGTCCCAGTGGTCTGGCAGCACCCGGCCGCCATCGCTTAGAAGGATGCCCCTGAGGAAGCTGGCCCTGGGAGCGGCCTGGCGGCGCCAGCCGAAGCCCCTCTTGGAGAGTCAGCAGGCTTGGGCAGCTGTTTCCACACCCAGGTGGTGGCTTCTCTGCAAACCAGCCCAGGGGAGGACTCCAGGGTGGACGACCTTCGAGGTCCATCCCATGCTGACGCAGAAGCTCCCAGAACACTCAGGAAATCTCTCCGGACAGAGCCCTCTTTGTCAACCCGAGACCCTCCCAAGGCCTCTACTGCCCTCTGGGTCGAGCAGAGGGGGTGGATGAGGGGCCACTCCCTCCCATCTAGAGCTTCTCCGAATGACAATCAGCTCGTGCCAGGTGGGGACCAGGGCATGACCCCCGGTGCCCAGGTCCTGGGCCTGCTCCTTGCCACCAACCGAACCGTGAATGTAGGGCCCCCAGCTTCACCCCTGCCCCAGGACCAACAACACCCTGGTTCGGTGTTGGGAAGAAAAGGGGGTGGCCTGAGAAAGCCCAGGCCCATCCCACCCCTAGCTTCACCCAGCACTGGAGCTGGGCAGAGACGCAAAACCCTGTCTGCTCTTGGGATTCCAGACCTCCCTAGGGCTCCCAACTGACCTCAGGCCTCTGCGTCATGGAATGTCACCAAGGTGGGGGAAGAGGGGAAGAGGTGAGTGTGGGAGGGGACGAGGGAACTGACTCTGCTCCTCTCCCCAGGAAGGAACCAGGGCAGAGGAAACCACGCCTCCCAGTGTCCCCACCCCCAGCTGCAGCCTCTTCCCCCTTGAGCACCCATCCCCTCCACCAAGCACTCCTGGTCCTGAGCCCTTTCTCTGTAAAGAGTGTCACACCACCACCACCACCACCACCTCCCTCTAGCACTTCCCCATCATGACAGACCTGTGTCATTGGCTCAGACACAGGTCTGCTCACCCCAGAACATGCCTCCCCTCCCAAGCCACACTGTACACGAAGCAGGTGCAGGAGAAGGGCCATGTCCCATTCACGTGGGCACCCCCCTTCCGGGCTCCTCACAGGGGCCTGGCTCAGTCTTCTCAGCTCCGGGGATCAGCCCTGGTGGGCATGGAGTGGGGGGCAGGGAGGTGTCCTCCCCCTCCCCCAGGGAAGCCACTGAAGAATGTTTACACGCCAAACAGAATGTAACACCCTCCCCCACCTCTTCCCAGTCACTGCATGGCCTCTGCCCACCCTGCACCTGTCCAACCCCACCCCAACATCCTGGAAGCCGCTGTCATGATTAGATCGGGTCTTGGAAGGGAAGTAGCCATCACACCATTAAAAAGCCTGTGGACCTTTCCTTCTGTTGGCCTGGACTCTTCTTCCTTTGGGGAAGAGGGAAAAGCTTAGGCCCTGAGGCTGGGAATGGTCAGGGGAGAAGAGTGCAAGCTGGTGGGCAAGTGGGAATGGACTGATTGTCTCTACGGAGATGGAAACACGCTCAGGAACTGACACCGGGAGGGTCCCACTGGTGGAAGGAGGCTACTCTGTCTCCTCTAGTTGTGTCTCCAAGGGCTGGAGGCTCGGAGCCTAGCTTTGTGCAGAGTGGAAGGGAGGAAGAATGTTCATTGTCCCAAAGTTAACAGACACAAGTGAGTTTGGAAACCATAAACCTAACAAACTCACAGGCAAGGAGAGACAGTGGTCATTGTTCTAGCAAAATCTATGAAAGTTATAAGCGAATGTAGCTGATGACCTAGCATCGCCACTTCCAGAAACATATCCTATGGATGGACTCGTAAACTGGCAAAATTCCATGTGTCCAAAGTTACTCACTGCAGGATTCTCCATGGAGCCCCCCAAATCTCAGCTGGTATTTCACACTGAAAACATTCTGGAAATGGGCAATTTTTCATTAGATTCACACAAACTCATGTGGTATCAAAACTTGACAAGACCATTTATAGTCTTCATTAATTCCACTTATCATACATGTTTGCAATGGAAATATCCGTGTGTTTGATCCTATTAGGGTATTTCATAATATATGGAATATGCACTAAGTATGTGTATATATATTATATATATACTAATCCCAATGGTTTGGATAAGAGACTCTGGACCTGTAAAAGCAAAAGTTCAGAAGCAATCTAAATGTCCACTAGTTGGGGCTGATTAATACCGCATGGCCAGCCATATGATGGGACCGTATCACAGCGTACTATGAGGCTCTGCAGTGAAGCAGGTGTAGACACTTTGTATACACTTGAGCACTGGTCTCTAAGACTAGGAATACATAAAAGAACCATGTGTATAATGTATAGCTATTTGTAGATGAGTGAGGGGCCTCTGGTTGCTTCAAGGAGGAAGGCTGTGGGGGAAGGGAGGCTTCACTGCAGTGCACTTGCGGTACCTTTTGTGTTTTGGACCCTGCATTCGCCAGGTGTAAAATTTTCACCTAGGCAATACATAAACAATTTCTGCCTCAGGACAGGCTTCTGACTGTGCCTGGGATCAGTGGTAAAAGGGATGGGTTCTGGGGTGCCTGGGTGGCTCAGTCGGTTAAGCCTCCAACTTCAGCTCAGGTCAGATCTCAGGTTCGTGGGTTTGAACCCCACATCAGGCTCTGTGCTGACAGCTAGCTCAGAGCCTGGAGCCTGCTTCTGATTCTGTGTCTCTCTCTCTCTCTGCCCTTACCCCTCTCATGCTCTGTCTCTCTCTGTATCAAAAATAAATAAAACATTTTTTAAAAATTAAAAAAAAAGGGATGGGTTCTAAAGTCCTACTCTACCACTCAGATGCAGCTCTGACATTCCAAAACCTGTGTAACCATTTCCTGTTCCCCACCCTTGCCTCCTGGGATCCCCTTTCCTCTGACACGCATGCCAGGGGGCTCTAGGTCCTAATTTACCAGACTTCAGTGGTGCCTCCACATGCTGTCACCTTCCATCTTGTTTAAAAAGCAGGTCATATTTGTAGTATAAAGGCGAATGTTAACAGCATATAAAATAGAACAGGAAAGCCCCCTGTCCACGAATCTGATCATCTCGAGGTAACTCCTATAAATGGAGTTTTAAAAATGTTTGTTTATTTTTGAGAAAGAGAGAGAGTTCGAGCAGGGGAGGGGCAGAGAGAGAGTAGGACAGATTATCCCAAGTGAGCTCTGTGCTGACAGCTTCGGTGCTGACAACAGTGGACATGATGCGAGGTCAAACTCAAGAACCGCAATATCACGACCTGAACCAAAGTTGGAAGTTGGACGCTCAACTGACTGAGCCATCCAGGTAGCCAATGGATTATTTCTTTTTAAAGATTTTTAAAAAGTAATCTCTATACCCAACGTGGGGCTCAAATTCACAACCCCGAGATCAAGAGTCACCTGCTCTACCCACTGAGCCAACCAGGCATCCCAAAGACTTCTTTATGGTTATAATAATGACTCTCTTCCTCCCTCTCCCTTTTTCCCTCCCTCTACCCCCTCATAAATAGAAGAGCATATTATACTTGCCATTCTGAAATATGATTTTCATGCCCAACAATATGTCTAAAATACAGTTTCTAGTGTATTCACAGAGTTGTGCAACCATCACCACAATCAATCACTCCAACGCCTCCAGCTCTAGGCAACCACTAATCTACTTTCTGTTTCTGTATAGATTTGCCTATTTTGAACATTTCATATAATACATGAAATACATTTCATACAGTATGTGGTTCTTTGTGACTTCCTTCTTTCACTTAGCATTGTTTTCTCGAGGTTCATCCATTTCATGGCTAAATGATATTCCATTCTGTGGACAGACCATATTTTGTGTATCCATTTACCAGCTGATGGGCTTTGGGTTGTTTTTCCCTTTTGGCTACTGTGAATAATGCTGCTATGAATATTTGTTTACAAGTGTTTGTGTGGACACATGTTTTCACTTCTCTTGAATGTATGCTTAGTAGAATTGATGGGTGATCTGGTAATTTTAAGTGTTTTTTTTAAACAATTTTAAAAAATAAATATTTACCGTGTGTGAGAGAGAGTGCAAGCAAAGGAGGGAGGGAGAAAGGAAGAGAGGAAGAGAGGGAGAGAGGGAGAGAGGGAAGGAGAGAGAGAGAAAGAGAGAGAGAGAGAGAGAGAGAGAGAGAGAGAGAGAGAAAGAGAATCCCAAGCAGCCTCCCGGCTGTCAGTGCAGAGCCTGACACAGGGCTGGACCTCACAAGCCATGAGATCATGACCTGATCCAAAACCAAAAGTCAGATGCTTAACCGACAGAGCCGCCCACGTGCTCCTGGTAATTCTGTTTCACATTTTGAGGAATTACCGAACATTGCACATTTTATATTCTCACCAGTGATATGTGAGGATCCTCATGTTCTTTTTAATGGCTACATAGTAGTTCATGGCATGAATGTTCCATAATCTATTTAACTTACTCCTTGCTGATTTTTCATTAGATTCTTTCCAACTTTTCACTTTCAAATAGTATCAAAGTTAACTTCCTGGCTCCAATCTTTGCTTATCTCTGCAAGTCTAGTAGTAGAAAAAATCCCCAGAATAATCAAATAGATGAAAAATGGTATCTTGTTCAGCTTTTAATTTCTCTTACTATTATTGGGAAGGAAGGAATGCCATGATTACTCATTCGTTACTTAATTAACATTCTTTCAATCATTCATTAATTCAACTAATACTTCAGGCCATTGCTGAGCTCCGCATGTACCAGAAGCTATGCCAGATATGGGGCATTTTCTGAGAATTGAGGCAAAGCATAGTGGGCCCTCAGCTTTCACCTAACATGTGTTATGTGCACTCAGGCAAAGACTCCTAGCCCAGACTGGGCGCTTCAAGGAAGGGCTCCAGATGGATATGATTCTTAGACCGAATTTTGAAGGACAACCTGAAGTTGGCCAGATGACGAGGAGAGGACGTTCCTGGCAGAGGGAGCAGCGTGGGCCAGTGTGGAGGTGTGAGAACTGCATGTGGTTCAGGGTGGTGGTTAGTGGTGTGAACTGAGAAGTAGAGAGTGGAGTGAAAGGTGGTGGAACCTGAGGTGAGGGTAGATCTTGCCAAGGAGGACAGCTTGTCCCCATTCCCCAAGCCTGAGACCTGCTGGGCACACTCCCCTCTTGAGGCCCAACACAACAGCCTTCCTGATGCTCCATGGCGGAGGACCTGTCCAGCTCCTGGCCAGCCTTCTCCCCACTTTCCAAGAAAGATATTTCTCTTTTCTGCCCTATGGCCCAGAGAGCTCTGAGGATATGGACACAGAGAAATAAGTGGCTTCATTGAGGCTGTTCGGTCAGAGGCTAGAGAGGAGCCATAAGATCAAAGACATTGGGGAGGACTTTGTTAGTAGAGAGAGGTCCCTTGGGTATACCCTAGAGAAAAGAGGGTAGGAGAATGGAGGTGCCGTGCCTCTGCTCATCAGACACTGGGGCCTGCTGAGATTTCCCCACTGGCTAATCAGGAGTCCAGGCCAGACCAAGACTGAAAGATGGGCAAGATGGCCTTCTAAGTCCTCAGCAAAGCTCATGATGATGGGGGAGGGGAGGCTGCATGGTCACGGGAATGTGGGGTTAAAAGGGACACATGTTCATCAACTCCAAGTGGCATTTTATGCATCCTTCTCATCCCATGTACCTTTAAACTCAAAGTGGCATAACGTCACCCATTACCACCACCATCAGGTTTACCACAAGTACTACCTCTATCTCCATTACCCACCTCTAACTCTATTACCAGGACCATCGTTCCTCAAATCACAGATACCCTACTCCCAAACTAGGCTCCATCACCACCATTACCATCAACATTACCAGCTTCTGATGACATAGTGATTAACAAGGGAGGTAAGATTCTTGCTCTCAGGGATCCTACAAATCTTCATCATGACCACCGCAACCATCACCATCTCTACCATCACCTCCACCACTATTACTACCATCACCATAGCCACCTCCCCCATCACCTCCTCCACCATTAATACCACCACCATAACCATCACTACCATTACTACCACTGCACCACCACCACCACCATCAGTATCATCTACAATATAACCCTTTCACCACCACTGCCTTCATAACCACATCACTATTACCATTGTCCTAGCCCCATACACCTCACCCTTACTCCCATCACCTCCATCACCCACATCACCATCACTTTACCATCAGTATTCCCACTTGATCACTATTACACCATCCCATTACCATACTTATCATTAAATGGAGATTCCATCAGTTAGAATTCCACCATCATTACCAGCATCATCAATGTATGAAATAATTACATGGGTTGTAGCAATGGTTAATGGTCAAGGAAGCCCCCACTAAGAAGGGAAGGTCTTCTGAGGCCACTCAGTGTAGAGAGGGGCAAAAGAGTAAGAAGTCTTAAAGTGTAAGGAATCTGTATTGTAGGCAATCTTAAGTGGGGAACTTATTCTTCCCCAAATCCTCTAACAGTTTTAGGAATAATTTCAATGAAGGAGTTGCTATTTTTCCAGTGCTATTTTTCCTTTGCATCTAGTTTGGTATAAATGAATGTTTCCTCCATCTTGGCCCCTGGACTCAAGTATGGATTCCCAGGTTGGAGAGGATGAGGTAGGTTAACAATTTAATCAAAACCAACTCTTAACTGGTGATTTAGAGCTGATCTGCCCTCTGGTCAGACCCTTGGCATTTCGAACCTTGCCTGTCTATTTCCATCATCTGCCACCAAACATCATGGTCACTGTCACCACCACTCCTTGATGATATCAGATGGCGGAGTTGTCATATGGGGTGGAAGCGGGGAATAAGATGAAGGCAGGAGTACAATCAATACCAAGTCACTGTCTGTAGAAAGATTTAGGTCTGCGTTTCCTAGGAACCAGTGCAAAGAGGGAGAGGTAACCACTATCTGACTAGCAGCGCTTTCTCATGTTAAGGCAGCAGAGAAATTCCCATTGTGGAGCCAAAAGAAAAGGCACCACAGCTGATGCCAAGGCTTGGCCTCATTGGCTGTTTCCTTTGGTTATGAAAACTTCAGAGAATTCCCTATGAACCATGGAGGTAAGATGCCTGCAGGACTTAGCTCTTGGAGCTGCAAATGGTTGTGGTTATTTATTTGTTTGTTTGTTTGTTTACTTATTTAAATAGGCTCCATGCCCAACATGGACTTGAACTCACAGTCCTGAGATCAAGAGTTGCATGCTCTGCTAAGTGAAATAAGTCAGGCAGACAACCATATGTTGTCACTCACAGGTTTAACAGGAGAAACTAACAGGGGACCATGGGAAAAGGAAAGGGGGGGGAAAAAGTTGGGGAGAGGGAGTGAGGACCTCATGAGAGACCTTTGAATCCTGAGAACAAACTGAGGGCTGAAGAGGGAGGGGGGAAGAGGAAGGGAGAGTGATGGTCATGGAGGGGGGCACTTGTGGGGAAGACCACTGGGTGTTATATGGAAACCAAATTGGTAATAAACTATTAATTTAAAAAAAAACTATAAATGAAAAAGAGTTGCATGCTTTACTATCCGAGCCTGCCAGGTGCCTCAATATTTTATATTTTTATATAAACAATATGATTATGAGGGAGGAACAAACAAGGTAGAGGTCACATGTAGGTAAGAGCTGAGCTGGTCTCCAGGGCAGCTTGGGCCTCCGCCAGGTGAATAGGAGCGAGGCCACGCTGCCCAGGGGACTGCTCTGAGGTGTGAGGTGGCGCCAACTGGCTGGAGTGTCTGGGAAGCTGGAGGGAAAGGGCCTGTCCTGGGTGGGAAATCACGCAGGCCAAATGAAGAAGCTGGACTTTCACCCTCCGCAGTGGGAGCCTCGCCCTGGGACACTGCCCTGTCAGCCAGGTGTTTCTGAGTGTCTGCTGTGGCAGGTGTGCGGAGCGTGGCCTGAGACCAGAGCCACTGCAGGCAGGAAGCCTTGTTCACCTTGTCTAACCCTCCTGCTAGACGGCGTGCTCCCTGCGGGCCGGGGCTGTGGTGGAGGCAGCTTTATACTCTGCAGAATGCTTAGGTCATCTTACTGCTATCACCTCCTGTCATGGCCATTAGATACTATCCTTGCTCCCACGCGCCCAGGCTATTAGCACCACCCTTTCCACACACCACGTCAGTGAGTTAGTTCCTTTCCCAGAGCTTTCTCAGGGAGCACATGGTGCACATGGACACCCCCAGTGCAGCAGGTCAAAGGCCTGGGCAGAGGCAGGGATCCCGGTCCTCTCTCCAGTTCTGCTGCCGGGTCACTGTGTGGCCCCAGCAAGTCCCACCCGCCCCCCACCACTGCCCGGCTCCCCACCACCATTTCCTTAGCCGTTCAAAGGGAGAGCTACATTAAATTCGTGGTTTTCAAACTTTTTTCTAGGTTTGGCCCTTTAGAAGCCTATTTACTTAGAAATCTGGAGCTCTGGAAAAACTCTGACAACCCCCCAGCTCTGCCAATCCTGACTTTGGAGAAGCAGATGAGAATAAAACTGATATTGCTGCCTCTGCTATGCTTTTGCTGCAGGCACCACGAATGGGAACTGAGTGGGGGAAGGTCAGACAAATCCTGAGTCTTAGGCATTGCAGTTACCTCTGGTGGGACCTTGGCAAAACTTCTCTTTCCTGGCTCACTCAATCCCCCAAGGGGACACGCCTGAAAATAAGGGCAGGGGGGAGGTGGGAGGGACTATGTGTTTGGGAAGTGGGAGGGTGGTGAGTCTGGGATTGCCCAGGTGGACCAGGCTGCCCAGGGCAGTTCCTGGTGCGTCTCAGGCGAGGGCGGAAGTTCTAGGTGGGGGCTTAAGGGTATAGGGAGGCTTTGTGGCTCAGCAGAAGAACTCTTCACCTGGTTAGGGCCTGGCTCTCAGTCTTGAATCCTGAGGCCCCAGCCAAGCTGTGGCTTCAATATGTAAGGCTGACCTAAATCTTCACAGGACAAAGGGCATCGCAGGAGAGTTGACACCAGGCCTCCTCCTCTTAGGGCCCCTGGGAGCTCTGCTGATCCTGGGACTAGGGGCTCACTTCCTGCACACCCAGCTACCCCATCATGGCAACTTGAGGCTACCCCACTTGGTCCCAGAGCCTCGGAGCCAGTGACCTCTGAATGGATGGCAGTCCCTCACCCAGGCACTGGGCCAAACAGGCAGGGATCCCTGGAGACCTGGTGACCAGGGAGGGCTCGGTCCCGCCCAGCCCCTGAGGGCTGGATTCTGACTGCAGGCTTCTTTCTGCTCATCAGTCCAATTGCTCCGCCTCCAGAGTCCAAGGGTCCAAGCCGTGGGTGGACTGTGCTGCTCTGGACCCTACAGAGGAAGCCCGCACTGAGACCGGTCCGTGGGTGGGTTGGTGGGCAGGCGGCATGAAGTTTGAAGAGCTGCTAGATGAGGTGGGCGGCTTTGGGCCTTTCCAACTGCGGAACGTGGCACTGCTGGCCCTGCCCCGCGTGCTGCTGCCCATGCACTTCCTCCTGCCCATCTTCCTGGCTGCCGTACCTGCCCACCGCTGTGCCCTGCCTGGTGCTCCTGCCAACTTCAGCCACCGGGATGCATGGCTGGAGGCCCGCCTGCCCCAGGAGCCTGATGGCACCCTCAGCTCCTGCCTCTACTTCACCCACTCCCAGGCCCTCCCTAACAGCACGCTGTGGGGAGCGGGTCAGAGCCCTGGGCCGCTGGAGGGTGAGCCCTCCACAATGCCCTGCCCTCAGGGCTGGGAGTACGACCGCTCGGAGTTCTCCTCCACCATTGCAACCGAGGTACCCGAGCAGGAGATTGAGGGACACGTGAGTGGGATGGGCCGGCCACCGCCCTGGGTGACTACGATGTGGGCATTAGACACGTTACTTTGCCTTTTAGAGTCTCAGGTTACCTATTTGAAGATGGGGGTCTATGAATTTAAAGCACTGAACTCAGTAGTAAGGAGCCCTTACACCAGAGGTATTACCAGTTAGGAAGTGATTAAGGCAGGTCAGGGCTAAGATGGCTCTGAGGAGCTGGGGGAGAGCTGAGCAGAGTTTCTGCAGTAGGAAGAGGAGACACAGTAGAGGCCTCCTTCTTTCCCTTCTTTTTGGCCCCAGGTCTGGGCTTTACATAATCCATCTGGAAGGTGAGTGCAGATGGGGACAGAGTCTCTCGAGAGAGGAGTGGACCTATTGTCAAGGTCAAGACCCTCCATGGAAAGAAGCTGAGGCTACAGAATTGGGGAGGGGCAAAATCTCTTACCCCTCAGGTTGGTGTGAATAGTTGAGGGTTTATTATCCGACATGGAGGTACCAAGATGGAACAGTTGACCTCAGGAGGCCCGAGAGTCTGGAGGCCGGGGGTGGGGTGGGGTGGGGGTTGGTGCTAGCTAGAGAGGGTCGGTACCCATGAGAGGCCCCTCCCTGTCTGTCCCTGCAGTGGGACCTGGTGTGTGAGCAGAAAGGCCTGAACAAAGCCACGTCCACCTTCTTCTTTGCTGGCGTGCTTGTGGGGGCTGTGGCCTTCGGATATCTGTCTGACAGGTGGGGTGCAGTGGGGGGGCAGTAAGGGAGCAGGGTGGGGAACGCTCTCCCACTAGTTGGGGTGTGGGCCTGGTCTACCTCTGTCGTGGGACCTCCCCTCTACAGGGAGCTGACCTGCACAACCCCTGCGCAGGTTTGGGCGGCGCCGCCTACTGCTGGTGGCCTATGTGAGTTCCCTGATGCTAGGCCTGGCGTCTGCAGCCTCGGTCAGTTACATCATGTTTGTCATCACCCGCACCCTCACTGGCACAGCTCTGGCTGGCTTCACCATCATCGTGATGCCACTGGGTGAGGCAGGCAAAGGACGGGCAGGGCCCAGAAGACTGGAGGGAGGCAGTTGTCAAGGGTGAGACTGAGCTCATCTGGCCCTTGCTAACTGTCTTTCTGTCTCCGGCCCCTGCCCTGGCCCAGAACTGGAATGGCTGGACGTGGGACACCGCACCGTGGCTGGTGTCCTGAGCAGCACCTTCTGGACAGGGGGTACAATGCTGTTGGCACTGGTCGGGTACCTGATACGGGACTGGCGGTGGCTTCTGCTGGCTGTCACTCTGCCTTGTGCCCCAGGCATCCTCAGCCTCTGGTGAGGACTGTGGGCAGCTCCGGAGTGGGAGATAGAGGAAACCAGAGATAGAGCTAATCAGAGGCTGAGATTCGAATACAGAGAGACTGAGATATAAAGAGAAAGAAAAAGTCAGTGACCGAGAAACATAAAGAGAGAGACAGACCAGTACAAAGAAGATGGCAGTGGGCGTGAGAAGCAGAGAAACACAGAATAACATACTGAGAGACAACGGAGACACAGAAACAGAATCCGTGAGAGATGGCAAGTGACAGAGACCAGGACCGAGGGGCAGATTCAGAGGGACAGATAGACACTGACATGGGAGTGACTGGAGAGACAGGGCCAGCATAGGGGTAGGGAGTGCAAGCAGGACAATAGGAAGCCAGGCAGGTGGGCATTTCATTGTCTTCCAAAAATGAATTGGCTTTTGATGCCCCTTGCGGATTTCTGGATGTCTGTCTCTCCTTCATCCTATGCCCTCCTGTCACTTGTGGGAGAAGTGGGTGGCTGAGGCAGGGGGCCGGGATTGAGACCAATCCCGTTGAACAGAGAAGGGAATCCCAGGCTATGGAGGACCTACGCCTGGGCAAGGAAGTGTGGGAGGAGGTGGGTTTTAAGTTGGGCTTTAAAGGGTGAATAAAAGTTTGTCAGGTAAGAAGGGTCTGAGCAGGAGAGAATATTCCAGGTTGAGGGGGCTTTGTGAGCAAGAGCCTGGAGGCTGACAGGCTGTGGTGTGTCCAGGAGGGAGATGTGACTGTGGGTGCCGACTCTGCCTGAAGGGCCTCCTGCTGTCCCCCAGGTGGGTGCCTGAGTCTGCACGCTGGCTTCTGACCCAGGGCCGTGTGGAGGAGGCCCACGGGTACCTGCTGCGCTGTGCCAGGATCAATGGGCGGCCTGTGGGTGAAGACAGCCTGAGCTGGGAGGTGAGGGTGAATGTGTGTGTGTGAGCACATGCAAGTGCGCCTGTGTGCTTGAGTGTGCATAAGTGTGTGTGGCCTGTGTTCAGCGCCCTCTTCCTGGGGCCCACTGTACATGCAAGAAAAGCTCCTGGTCCCCTGTGAAGAGTTTCCAAACTCTTTAGAGTGTCCTACCTGGGGGCCACATCCTTGACTCAGATGTGCCAGTGCATTCCCACTCCCACTACTGGAGAAGGGAAGAGGAATAGCGACCCAGAAAGATCAGCGTGCCTAGCTAAGGCCCACAGCCAACTCTGATGTCACAAACTCTCCTCCTCTCCCACCAGGCCTTGAGCAAAGTGGCCACAAATGAGCGAGTGGTCCGAAGACCCTCTTACCTAGACCTGTTCCGGACCCCAAGGCTCCGACACATCTCACTATGCTGCATGGTGATGTGGTGAGGAGGGGGAGATAGGTGGACAGAGAGGCAGACCCCAGAATGGTGCAGAGTGTGAGCTGGAGGGGCACGTGAACTGTAGCTGTGCAGAGCAGGACGACCAGCCTCTGAGGGGGTGGGGCTCTGGAAGATCACGAGGTGGAGCAGGCATCAGAAGCAGGGCTCAAATTCAGGCGCTGCCACTTCCTTACTGTGAGACCTTGGACAGGTCACTTAACCCCAAGCCTCAGAGCCCTTTCTGCAAAACCGGAAGCTGTTAGTTCCTACCTCACAAGGTTGCTGTGAAGATTAGGTAAATCTTTGGTCATTGGCACGCGCTGCACACTCCCAGGGGGATTATGGGGGCAGGGATGGTGGTGGGCAGAGGGCTCCGGAGGTGGGGGAGGTGGTCCCTCTAAAAGGCCAAGGCTCCCTAGGAAGAGAGGACAACAGGGCCAAAGAGGAGGGGCCCTGAGTGGCATCGCGGCCCCTTTCAGGTTTGGAGTGAATTTCTCCTATTACGGCCAGAGCCTGGACCTTTCGGGGCTGGGGCTGAACGTATACCAAGCGCAGCTGCTGTTCGCGGCCGTGGAGGTGCCCTCCAAGCTGCTGGTCTACGTGTCGGTGCGCCACGCAGGACGCCGTCTCACGCAAGCAGGATCGCTGCTGGGTGCCGCCCTTGCTTTGGGTGGCAGACTGCTGGTGACCTCGGGTGAGCCCCACCCTCAGAGGCCACGCCCACCCGCAGAGGCCACGCCTCCTGGCCCAGAGCTCCTGCCCTTTCCCTGAGGCCCCTACTGCAAACCCTCCCACCCTGGGAGTTCTTGGTCTCGCACGAGGCCCGCTCACTGCCTGAACCCCTTTTCCTCCAGAGAAGGGGTCTTGGAGGACCGCTCTGGCAGTGATGGGGAAAGGTTTTTCTGAAGCTGCCTTCACCACTGCCTATCTGTTCACATCGGAGTTGTACCCTACGGTGCTCAGGTGAGGGGAGCCGACATGGCAGGGTCTGTAGGACCTGCCGACCCTCTTCCCTTCCACATCACCCTGTCAGAATGGGTGTCCCATCCTCTGGTGAATGCTGGCTTGGGGCCAGCCTGGGGACAGGTGCGAAGACCACACCCGAGAGAAGCCTCAGCCCTCTTAGCCATCTGGGCAGAAGGGGATACCAGGGCTTGCCAGCCCAGGATGGGAGCCTTGTGAGGCATGACCCTCAGTAGGTGTGAACACCGACCCCTTCCCCTGTCCTCTCTCTGAACAGACAGACAGGGATGGGGCTGACTGCACTGGTGGGCCGGCTGGGGGGCTCTTTGGCCCCACTGGTGGCCTTGCTGGATGGAGTATGGCTGTCACTGCCCACGCTCGCTTACGGGGGGATCGCCCTGCTGTCTGCCTGCACTGCTCTCCTGCTACCAGAGACAAGGAAGGCACAGCTGCCAGAGACCATCCAGGACGTGGAGAGAAGGTGTGTGCCCGGAACTATGTGTGTCTGCGCGAGGGCGTGCATGTGGGAATGGGGGCTCCCGCACCTGACACTGGACACCAGGTCTGGTGCATATATGCAAGTGTTCATGGGTGTATGACCTGAGGTATGTACACTGCATGTGTAGAAGTACACACGAGTCCGTATATGTGTGTGTAAGCGGGTGTCCAAGATCGTCCAGGAAGAGGTGGATGTGTGCACACTCAGGTATGCCTGAACATCAGGGATGCACACAAGCATGTGTGGGAGTCACTTGAGGGAGTACATGTTTGTTTACCAGCAGCTGGGGAGAGGCACGGGCCAGCCATGATGGGGCAGGCTCGGGTGGTAGGCCCAGGGCTAAATCCCACCAGTGCTCATGACTCCTTCTTCCCCAGTGCCCTGTCCAGGCTTCAGGAGGAAGAGATGCCCATGAAGCAGGTCCAGAACTGAGTGGTAGCAGGGGCAGGCCCTCCACAGAAGTTCTGCCACAGGGGCTGGAAGATCAGAAGGCAGGCCCTGTGTCTGGGGCTAGGGGGCATCAAGCCCAGGGCTGGAGTTGCCACCAATGTCCCCTTCTCTGTGCTCATCCAGTCTTGACTATTTGGCCTCCAGCAACTGGGCAACTTCCTAGAATGCGGTGGGCTGCTGGATAATTCTGGTACCCCTCTCATGGCTGGGGGAATCTGTAAATAAAGGTGCCCCATGGGTCCGTGGCAGCAGTGAGGAGGTGTGGGATAAGCCCTGGATGGGAAGCCAGAATCTGGCCCTGGGTTCTAATCCCAACTTTGCCACTAACTTGCTGTGTGATTTTGGGCATGTAGCTTTCCCTCTCCGGGCTTCAGTCTGTTCCTCTCTCAAATAGATAATGAAGCCCCATGGCAGACCTCACCCCAAGACCTATCTGTTGTCATGCTCGAATGAGATGTTGAATCATGTGCTTCTCCTAGAGATGGTGCTAAAGGAGGAACTGCCCTATGATGACTTGTGGCACCAACAGGGCCAGTGGGCATGCTGTGCACTCACTGCGTGGTGCTGGGAACTGTCCAGGACCGGGTGCCGGGAGAACAGAGCTTTGTTCCCATGGCTGGCCCTGTATCTCCCAGGTAGTTTGCAGAGTAATGCATCCCCCCTCCCCACACCTCCCATCCTCCAACCCATTGTTTAGGTCTCATGCCCAAAGAAGAATTGAAGATATGGGAGCCAACAGTTTATTGAAGAAGCCAAAATAAACATGTTTTATAAGTACCTTGAAGTTATAGAATTTGCTAGGGAAAGGGATTGGGAAGGCCAGGAGGCTACCCTTTAAAATGTGGTCACCTAGGTCCCCTGAGCAGATAGACATGGGAAAAGGAGGAATTGGCAGAGAAAGTCTGGTCTACCATAGAGGCTAGGCCCAGGCCACCTGAAGCCCATCTTCCCCCTGGGGGACTGAAGAACTCTGTAGCTCCCATAGGACCATGGAGGGAATGGTGTGAGGTCCGAGTTGGAGTGACCTCTTCTGTGAGCGCCTCACTTGGATTTTATCTCCACAGGGTCATAGATGTAGCAGCCCACATCACCAATGTTCACACCTGAGAGAGAGAGAGCCCCATCACCAAGGGCCCTGGTGCTGGGGGTGTTGGGCTGAGGGATGAAAGGAATTGGGAGGGGTCTGGGGTGCGTTTGACCACAGGGAAAGTTGTGCACACATCCCCACAGGCCACATGCCATACTTTGGGCCTACTGTCTAAGGTGCAGCTGCCCACCTTTGGGGCCGAACAGGTAGCCGTAGCAGGGAATGTGGCAGTAGGGGACACCGTCATGCTGGGACATAGAGAGAGAGAGCCATCTCAGCTTGGCTCTTTCCCATCTCCAGCCTTCCTCCTCCCGACATAACCACCCACCCTTGCCCTGGTCACCTCAGCATGACTCCCAGCAGTAAGGGTCTTCCGGCAGCGCTGGCACCTCAGACAGGGTCGGTGCCAATTTCTGCCCAAAGACATCACCTTCTCAGCTGGTGGTAGAGAGAGTTGGTAGTTCTAGGGGCAGGGCAGGGACACCTGCCTGCTTTGCCCCACCTCCCTACTCTTAGGCGCCCAGCCTCTGTCCCCCTCCCCAAGCTTTCCATGATTACTTACCGAAGT
>NC_043706.1:40015675-40066495 GCF_006229205.1 Suricata suricatta
GATACAGGAGCTGGCTGGGGCATGGGTGTCGGGTGTTGAGGAGCATGGTGTCATTGCCCACAGGGGATGGGAGAGAGGAACAGGGAGAGGGGACAAGTGAAAGAACATGAGGGGCTGGCGCTGTCACAATGACCCCTCACTCCTAGGTTATTCTTTCCATGGCCTTGGCCTGAGAGAGGCCTGAATTCCAGGTCAGCTTTGCCTCTGACTAGGCTGTGTGACTGCACACGGCCACTTGCTCTCTCCAAGCTTTGTTGTCCTCACTTGTAAAGTGGGGATGATTATACCATCTACCCAATTTATCTCTTAATTCAGCAGCTGACATAAGGGAACCCCCCCCCGAAAGTGCCATGGACAAAAGAAGACTGCCACAAAGTTGTAGGAATGTGAAGGAGACTAGTTGGGAGACTGCCACCTGGTCCTACCCTTTGTTCCAGCCTGGGGGGTGAGGAGTAACTGGGGTCCAACTTCACTTACTTTTCTTGCCCTGGGGGAGGCCAGTCCTGGGCCTGGGGGGGCTAAAGCTGCTGGGGCTGAGGGGAGTGGTGCTGGCAGGGGCAGGAGTGGGGGAGTTGTAGAGGTAGGAGCCCACACCACCAATGTTCACCCCTGCAGAGAAAACAGGGGAGGTCAAGCTTGAGTCTCCAGCTCAGGGCCACAAGGAAGGCCCTGCTGTTCCCTGGCCTCTTCTAGCCTGGTACTTACCCCTGGGTCCGAAGAGAGCCCCATAGCATGGCTTGTGGCAATAAGGCCTCCCGTTGTGCTAGGCACAAGCAGAGGAAAGAGGGTTGCTCAGGGCTAACGGAGGGGTTGCCAGGTGTGTCTGTCCATTGGCCAGGGCTGGTGGGGTGGGAGGGTGAGCTAGCATGCTAGAATTGCCACTGTGGACAGGAGAAAGGGCAACAGCAGGCCAGAAAACAGCACTGCTTCTCTCCCCTCCCTGCCCAAAGGCACCAGGTCCACCAGCACAACTCAGGGATCCCAAGTCCTGGCTGGTAGGTGGTCTTGGTAGCTGACTGTTGATGTTGCCTTTGGTGAGCCTCCTGAGCAGAAATTGGGGACTGGTGCTTGGAGAACAGGGACAGACACAGGGCTGTGAGCCCTAGCCAGGTCTCACCTCTGCATGCCCTCCTGGGGACAGGACGCTGTGGCAGCGCTCACATTTCAGGCAGAAGCGATGCCAGTTCTTGCCCAGGGAGCTCACCTTCTCCGCTGTGGGGGACAAGATGGAACCGGGCTGTGGGGAGCAAGGCCAAGCAGCGGGCACCCCTATTCCCCTCCTCAGCCCTGCCAGCCCTGCTTCCTAGCGACGAAGAGGAGGGTCTCCGGGAGGCCAGTTCCAACCCGCCCGAGTGCCCTGCTCCCCAGAGGTGGAAAGGGGGTCTGAGACCCACGGTCGCCAGCTCCTCGGGTCCTCAGGGGATGCCCCATCTCCCTCTCCCTCCTCAGCCCGGGCCTCACCAAAGAAAACGGGTTGCTGGCAACGCGGGCAGGTCCAACTCATTGCTCCGCGCAGGGAAGCGGGCGCCGCACACAGTCGGCACCACCTAGGGAGCTCTTGTCCCGCCCCCTTCGCCGGTCCCTCCCACAGCTCAGCTTTGAGCCTCATTGGGCTGAATACGAGGCTCCTCGGCGCCTATTGGCCGCCAGAAATTTAGAAAAACTCCTCCTGGGAGACGGTTCCTTCCAAAATTAAAGCCTGCAACCTGTGGAGAGGAGAAGCCAGAGCTGGAAAGGAAGATAGCAATGAACACGCCTGCAAGAGTGGCACTAATTTCTGTCTTGGTACAAAGAGGAAACTGCCCAGAGTATAGACGCCATGAAGACACTGTTATTTCCCCAAAGTGAGGGATCAGGCATTCTTTGAAATGGTTTAATTCAGCCTTGACAGTCTCACAGGTTGTTAAGAGCAACGGAATCTGGAGTGCATCTCTGCTACTCTCTGGCTTCAGACAAATTACTTAAGCTCCTTCTGCATCCGTTTTATTTGTACAATGAGTATGATGACAATTCTCTACCTCATAGGATTGTTGTGGAAACTAGGGGAGTTAATATATGCAAAGTGCCCAAACAGCGCTTAGCACATAACTGCTATAAAAGTGATAGCTATCATTATGACGGATACCATAATGAACTCAAGGCTCTCTGTTTGGAAGCCTCAAAACCGGTCTGGATACAGTGGTTTGCTTGTGAGGGGCCCCTGGGGGGCACAGTCGGTTAAGCGCTGGACTCTAGGTTTCAGCCCAGGTCATTAAACCAGGATGGTGAGATAGAGCCCTGCTCTACACTGACAGTAAAGAGTCTGCTTGGGGGGCGCCTGGTGGCTAGTCGGTTGAGCGACTCACTTGGTCTCAGGTCATAATCTCGCAGTTGGCGAGTTCAGGCCCGCCTTGGGCTCTGTGCTGACAGCTCAGAGCCTGGATCTTGCTTTAGATTCTGTGTCTCCCTCTCTCTCTGACCCTCCCCCATTCATGCTCTGTCTCTTCCTGTCAATAATAAATAAATGTTAAAAAAAAAAAGTCTGCTTGGGATTCTCTCTCTCCCTTTCTCTCTGCCCCTCTCCCTCCCTCTAAATAAACTTAAAACAACAAAGGTTTGCTTGTGAAATTATGCCTTAAAAAAAAAAAAGATTTTAAAGTAATCTCTACAGCCAATGTGGGGCTCTACCACACAATCCCAAGATCAAAAGTTGCATGCTCTCCCCACTGAGCCATCTGGGCTTTATAATGCTTATTACATTTAAAGGTATAATTCAGACACTAGTTAAATATTCCTAGTTTCATTTTGAGGTGTTTTAATATTTGTTAAAAGTACCCCAGCAGTGCGTCAAAGGACACTTCAAGAAAATCCACAGAGAATGGGAGAAAATATTTGCAAACATGTATCTGACCAGGATCTAGTAATCAATATATAAGGACTCTCACAACTCAACAACAAAAAGACAACCCCATTTATGGTGCCTGGGTTGCTCAGTCAGTTGAGTGTCCAACTCTTGGTTGGGGCTTAGGTCATGATCGCATGGTTTGTGAGTTCGAGCCCTTGAGGTGTGGAGCCTGCCTGGGATTTTCTCTCTCTTTCCCTCTTTCTCTGCCCCTCCCATACTTATTCTCTCTCTCTCTCTCTTTCTCTCTCTCTGTCTCTCTCTCTCTCTCTCTCAAAATAAATAAATTTTAAAGAGACAACCCAATTTAAAAACGGGCAAAGAATGTGAACTGACATTTTTTCTAAAGAAGATATACAAATGGCCAACAAGCACATGAAAAGATGCTCAACATCATTAGTCATTAGGGTAACAAAAATCAGGATCACAATAAAGTATCGTTTTAGACCTATTAGGATGGGTATAATAAAAAATAGGAGTAAAAACAAGTGTTAGGGAGGATGTGTCAGAATTGGATTCCTCATATGCTACTGATGAGAATGTAAAATAGTGCAGCCCTATGAAAAGCATTCTGGCAATTCCTTGAAACGTTAAAGAGTTACCATATGACCCAGCAACTGCAATCCTAGGAATATACCCAAGAGAAATTAAAGCTTATGTCCACACCAAAACTTTTATATGAAAGCTCATCATCCTGCTATTCCCAATAGCCAAAAGTCCATCAGCTTATAAATGGATAAACAATGTGGTATTGCTATCTGTGATAGAATATGATTTAGCCATAAAAAGAAATGAAGTACTGACGCATGCTACAACATGGATGAACCAGAAATATGTTAAATGAAAGAAGCCAGACATGTAGAACCACATACTGTATGATTCCATTGGTATGATATGTCCAGAAAAGGAAAATCCATTAAGACAGAAAGTGGATTAGTGGTTGCTAGGGGTTTGGGGGTGGGACAATTGAGCATGTCGGCTAATGAGTATGAGGTCTTTTTATGGGGAGATTAAAATGATCTGGAATTAGTGGTGACAGGTGCACAAACCCATGAATATATTAAAAATCAATGAATTGTATACCTTAGAAGGGTGAACTTTATGGTACGTGAATACTTTCTCAATAATAATGCCTGAAGAGAACTTATTTATTTAAAACGGTAGCTCAGAGGGGCACCTGGGTGGTTTAGTCAGTTAAACGTCTGACTTTGGCTCAGGTCATGATCTCACGGTTCTGGAGTTTGAGCTCCATATCAGGATCTGTGCTGACAGCTCAGAGCCTGGAGCCTGCTTCAGATTCTGTGTCTCCATCTCTGGCCCTCCCCTGCTTGTGATCTCTCTCTCAAAGATAAATGAAACATTTAAAAAAAATTCTTTTAATATAATAAAAAAGTAGCTCAGCAAGGGAGGGGCAGGAAAGAGAACTGATTACTGTGTGCGAGTGCCCCAGCAGAGAAAAGAATACTTCGATGAAGTATTAGGTGGTAAAATGAAGACTTTTCTGGAATAAGCTCCTTTGTTTTGTCAAGTCAGCTCAGAAACAGCTGAAGAGGACGTACGCTGAAGTTACCCTGCAGCTGCCCTGCTCTCTGCCCTGCTGGGTGAGAGGAGTCGGTTTATGTCTCAGGA
This sequence comes from Suricata suricatta, assembly GCF_006229205.1. NCBI lineage: Eukaryota > Metazoa > Chordata > Mammalia > Carnivora > Herpestidae > Suricata > Suricata suricatta. The sequence goes on from NC_043706.1 coordinate 40,020,186, forward strand.
GTCAGAGACCCTCCCTGGACTTCAGTTCCCTCAACTGGGCAATGGAATGGGACTGGTGTCTGTGAACTTCCACTTGACACTCCTGTTTCCTCACTTGTCTCCATCAGTACTTTTTGCTTAAAACACTTGTTTTATCCTCCTTCTTGACTTCTAAAGGTGGAAGACTTTACACTGTGAAACAAACTTTTCTAGACATTTTCATTATTTGACTCTTGTTTGGGGAATGATTTCAAGATCCTTAGTTTAAAAAAAAATTTTTTAATGTTTATTTTTGAGAGAGAGGAAGACAGAGTACAAGCAGGGGAGAGGCAGAGGGAGAGGGAGAGACAGAATCTGAAACAGACTCCTGGCTATCAGTACAGAGCCCTATGTGGGGCTTGAAGTGATGAACAGAACTGTGAGATCATGACCTGAGCTGAAGTCAGACGCTCAACCAATTGAGCCACCCAGGTGCCCTTAGAGTTTTATAACTTTCTTGATGGGCTTTTTCAAACTCGCAAAGTATTAGTTTTAGTCTCCACTGATATTTACTCTTGTTTTCTGCTCCTCTCGTTCATTTCTTCTTAAAGAAGGCAGCTTGAGGTTCACTGCTTTTTGTTCTCTATAGTTCTCATGGACGTCTCCCTTTAGGAGTTTGGGAGGACTTCATTGTTGTTACTCTTAGACATTGTATATCTCCTTTAGGAAAGTTAGCTTCATTTCCCCAAGATCTATCCTTAGAATTTCCAGAGCAATCCTTTCCCAAGGCTCTGTAGCTCTTTGTGCTGGATCCCCTTGGACACATGCCTCAGCCTCCTAGATAGGTCATTTTTACCCTTTGCATCCAGCACAAGGCCCTGCACAAAGAAAGAAGCCTTGGAGTGTGAACACCATGCTGCTTTCACACAACTTGCACTGAGTCAGAGGGGCAAGTGCTCTGCTGCTTCTCTCTTCTGTGGCCTTCCTGTATTGTGTGGCTATAACCAACACGGTATGCCTTGTCTTTTCTATTTCAGTGCTTAGGAAACACTGGCTAAGGCACCTCCTTTCCAAATATTGGCCATCCATTTGTACATACAGCAAATCACAGTATTCCACTCTTCTTCCTTGCCTGGCTTCTATTATTCTGTCTCTAAGAGAGGCTTTATAAAGAATGTTAACAGGGAAAATGAACACTTCTTGTAGAAATGCACTTGTTTTACTGACAATGGCTGTCTTGAATACCTTGTGTGATTAAAACCTCTACAGCGATATTTTAACAAATACCACACATGCTAAGTCCAGTTGTGTGTAGGTATTACGTCAGTTATCAGGGTGGAGTCTGTGTCATCTAAGAGGCAGGCCCCTTTTCATAAAGGTGAATGTTCCCTTGGTGCCGCCCCATTCCCCCCTACTTCTTCACTGTCACAGCATCTGTACACTGTGTTACACTTATTTACTTGTGACTGAGATTCATCTGTGTATCTATATCACCAAGTATAGTGTGGGTGCTCAGTAAATGATAGTTACTATTATTTTTTTTAAGATTTTAGAGTAATATCTACACACAACCTCGAGATCAAGACATGCTCCACCGACGCCAGCCAGATGCATCTTTTACTAAAATCTATCACTAACACTTTTTACTTCATGTTTTTAAGATCTATTGTTAGGTACATATATGTTTTAGGATTGTTGTATTTCTTGATGAATTGACCCTTTTATTGTTGTGAAGCTGAAGAAATAAGCTTTTCAACTCTAGGTGGTGGCAAAGATAATGGCGCAAACACCTGAGCGCTGTCACACGGACAAGGCATTAGCGGCACTACTGAGCCCCCTGGAGAGAGGTCACAGGGAAGCAGATTTGGATTCTATCCAAGAAAAGAACCTTTTTACAGAGCCCAAACGTGAATGGATGTTTCAGACAGTAGTAAGCTTCCTGTGTCTGGATGTTATAAGTAACGGACAATAAACCGACTGATCGCCAGTGTTGCAGAAGGGATGCAAGCTCATACACAGACAGACTTTTAAGGTTTCTTTACAATTTGACAGTACATTATATGATTCTGTGATTCTGTTCCCAAAGAAGAGTGTAAAGTTTGTAAAGCAAGAGAGCACTATTAATATAGTGACAGGTGCCACCTACGGAGTACCAGTCACAGGCACTGTACCTGTTACTCCTGATGCTACAACAGCCTGATGAGGGGGTTCAATGCTACATTATCAATTGTACATAAAAGGAAAGTGGCTTGGAGAGGTTAAAAGATTTGTTCAAATCAGACAGACTCAAGACTCTCAAGCTCATACTCTTTCCACCCTCTGCTCCTAAGCATGGTTTCTGCTATGATGCCCATGTGTTTCAGTCTGAAAAGATACTATACTTGTCTGCACAATACCTCTGTACTTAAAGATAAGAGGACTTATCCAAGTAAATAATGGGTTGAAACAGACAGGGAAATGTCATTAAAATTTTTCCATGGCTTCTCAGTACCCTCAAGGTAAAGTTTTTGACTTGGCTCTAAGGCCTTACACCTTTCTAGTTCTAGCCATTTCTCCCGTTTCTCCCTCCAACCATAATAAATGAGCTTCTTAAACCTGCCGAATTCCTTCCTGCCCCAGGACCTTTGCAAAAGCGCTCTCTTTTCTGGGAACTTGCTCACTCAATATCTTCACCTCACTAATTCCTGACTAACTGTAGGTCCCCTTCACCTACCCAATACCAGGCTACTGGCTCCAGGCACTCTTTCCTACAGTATCCTGTGCTGGGGGAGGGGCCCGGGGGGGTACAACTGATGATAACTGTGTTTCGCTGCTTGAAAGCTCAACCACACAAGGAAGAAAAAGGCAAATGGAGGCTCATGATAAAGGGAGACAACTTCCTGCCCACTTCCCCCCTCCAATCTAGGCTTTGTCTACCCCATTAGTCTATGAGCTCCATAAGAGCAAGGACTAGGAATGCTTTTTCAACCACTGTGTATGCTTCCAATGCTTTGCTTAGTCTCTGGTACATAGTGCTCAATAAGTATTTGTTGGTGAAAGAATGTTAAATGTTATATACAAGTCTCCCTCAAACATGGGCAGGTGAGGGGAGTTAGGAGGGGATTGGTAGGAGTTGAGAGTTTTGGTACAACAAAAGCCCTGGAGCCAGGGGAACTTAAGTGCCTAGGAGTAAGAGCTCAGGAGTCTCTCAACATTCATGAGGATCAGTGTGTATGATGCAAACCAGAATATGATTTAAACTGATCCTGATTATAAATACTAGGTAACTAATAAAATGATGACTGAAAATTTGCTTTGGCAGCAAACCAGTCCCACTAATTACAGTCATTCACAAGCACTTAGTAATTAAGCTTAATTAGTATGTAGCACAATTATGTCTCATTAAATATATGGCAAATGAGAGAATGTGGCAAAGTGTTATGTAACTGTAAAGCACCTTAAAAATATGGCAGCTATAATGTGTCAGGCTAGCATTACAGTGGGTTTTGATTACAACTATAAAGTTCACTTATTTTATATCTTTGTAGACTGGTGCACATATATGACCATATACTTGACTTTCAAAGTATTATCAAAAACTTTGTTCCTAGATGACTCTTGAAAGGTTTCACTCAGTTCTGGCAAGTTAATGAAAAATTAGTCTTACCTCTTGATCACTGTGTTTCTTAACCTTTATTACCCATAACCTGTGTTCTCACTCCCTCTTCTGAATATCCCCTCCAACTCGTAAACTTTGTCATTTATATTACTTAAAAAAATAGAAACATACACACAAAAGAAAAACAGACTGAAATGCTTTCTTAAAAACACACCAGCAAGTCTATTTGACCTTTCCCCTTGTGCTCCACTTACCATTACATGAACCTGTTGAGAGCACTACGTATATAGCTACTTGTGGTTAGCTGCTTAGGGTTATTGAGCAGGCTAGATTTTGTGATTCAGTGGCATCAGCGAGCGCTAACTCAGAATCAAGATTATAGGAAAGGACCCTCTGATCCTTTACCATGGTTGCCTTCAACTTATGTTCATGAAGAAATCAACAACAGCTTCAAATGGTGGTTTTCCCATACAAAGATGAATTTGGTTTCTCAAATATCACTTGGAAATGTATATTTCATCTCAAAGTATGAAAGATAACTACATCCAAATAATTTGCAACATGAAAAATGTATTTATATGCTGGAAACTAAGAGGAAAACAAGAACAGTGAAACTTGGTGGTCAGCTTGCTTATAGACCTGACAGTTCATCAGCAAATTCCTCATCTAAGGTGTGGGGGGTAACTTCTTACAATATGCAAGAACAGTCCTTCCAGGTCATGAGAACATGTCAATGAAACTAAAATAGTTTAATCTTATGAATTCAAATGCAGATGCTTACCTTTTTTTACAGAAGAGTTTCTCAGTTCCTCTATGAAACTCAAAATCACAGAATCAGGAGTCAAGTCCCAGGCTCTTTCCCACTACAAAATGATTGGTCATTTCTCCTTCTTCTCTGGAGCTTTTGGAAGAGGCAGAGCTAACTCATAATCTCTTACTACCATCCCCCTTCCACCAAGGACAGGCTGGTAATTATCAGTATCTTGTGGGGACAAGAACTTGAGCATCCATCTTGTGATAAAAAGCCACAAAGAGAAAGATTACAAAAGCAAAGGCAGTGCTAAATCTTCGCAGCCCTATTGAGGACATTTTATTTTCTACTTAGAAGCATCGCCTTTGGGGGCACCTGGGTAGCTCAGTCAGTTAAGCATCCAACTATTGATTTTGGCTCAGGTCATGATCTCGTGATTTGTGGGTTCTAGCCTCACATCAGGTTCTGCACTGACAGCGCAGTGGGATTCTGTCTCCCTCTCTCTCTGCCCCTCCCCCACCCATGACTTCTCTGTGTCTCAAAAAAAAAAAATGGGTAAACATTAAAAAAAGAAGAATTTCTTTTGAAGAATCTCATCTCCACCCATTCCACATGAATTCAACAGTTTAGATTGTTCTGTAGGGCAGACTCTGCCTTTCCATGGTAAGCTTATGAGCAGGGCCTGGTCTGAGTACTTTATCCACCTGGCCATAGTGACTGTTTAGGGATAGGAATGTGGACCAAGTCACACTCATCTTCATCCCAGAGACTTTTTGGTGTTATTAGGAAAAATATACTTTTCATTTTCTAGATAGAAACCTATAAGTACAATGGCAGCTTGAGACTGTAGGGGCTATCTTGCCCCTGAGTGAAGAGAAAATGAGCAAAGCTCATTTCCTAAGCAAAGCTGAGGGAAAGGGGAAGAGAGGGTCCTCATGATATAGGATCTGATATAGTGATCATCTCTGATATAACTCTGCCCATTTCCCAGTTACCAAATAATAAATTATCCCCTATCCATTTTTTTCTTAAGCCTGTTTGAGTTAGGTTTCTGTTACAACCAAGAGTCCTAATTGATACAATATGCATCTTTATACAGGTAGAAGTGCTTCTTGTACTTTAGAATTGTATAAAGTTCTGACACTGAAGATAGCTTTATATACATATTTTCCTAACACAGGATTTTTAGGATAACTGTGTAAGAAAAAAGACTAGAAAATTATTAGAAAAATGTATTAGAAAAATGGGTCTTAGACAAGTTATCCAGTTAAAAAATGGGCAAAGGTGGAGCACCTGAGTGGCTCAGTGGGTTGAGCGTCCCACTTCGGCTCAGGTCATGATCTCATGGTTTGTGGGTTTGAGCCTTGCATCGGGCTCTGTGTTGACAGCTTAGAGCCTGAAGCCTGCTTTGGATTTTGTGTCTCCCTCTCTCTACACACACCCTCAGGCACTGTCTCTATCTCTCAAAAATAAATAAACTTAAAAAACATTTTTTTAAATGGGCAAAGAATTTGGACAGTTTTCCAAAGAAGATATACAAATGGCCAATAAGCACATGAAAAGATCCTTGACATCATTAATTATTAAAGAAATGCAAATCAAAACCATAAGGAGATACCCTTCTACATTCTCTAGGATGGTTATAATCAAAGAAGAACAACAGAAAATAACAAGTGTTAGGAAAGATGTGGAGAACATAAAACTCTCCCATTTCTGGTGGGAGTACAAAGTGGTACAGCTGCTATGGAAAGCAGTTCAACAGTTCCTCTAAAAGTTAAACATATTGTGATGTCACAGAAATGGCAAAGGAGAGAGCTACAAGAATCAGTCCTCCACTGAAGCTATCATTAAGCTGGCAAAAACTGATAGAAGCAACTTTTTTAGAACTTGGGATTCTAAATAAAACTTACAATGGAGTCCAACCAGTGGGGTGCTTAATGAAAGAAGCAGCTATTAAATATCAGTAACAAAATATTGTGGCATTTTTGTTTACCTGTCTAACATCCCTCATTCCTCAGTTTGGTGGTGGCTGTGGGACAGCAGCCCACACTCCGGGTGTGGCTTGTTAGTGCCAGGGGAGGATATATGTACTCTTAGTCTCAAAAGACTGTGGCTGTCAATTTTGCCCTGTCTAGCGGTTCCCTGAGGGACCCATGCTGAATCTGATGTCTACTTTGCCCCCTCAAGCTGAAGCAGATTTCCAAGTAGCATTTGTTGAAAGTATTTAAAGACATGTATACTATTGGTGGCTACCTAAGGCAAGAGACAGAGAATGGAACAAGCAGCAGATGGGGAGGATTCTGAGGCAGAAGCTACATGGGAAAATAAGGACTCTGAAGGGTTATCATGTGATTGGGGAAATCCAGCATGCAGAGTGCATGTTCGAAAAGAAATGAGAGGACCCTAGACTTACACCTTTGGCTGATTTTTGAGCTCCATGCAATCAGGAAGTGAAGGCTAAGGCAGAGTTTCAGGCAAATTGAAGTAGTGCCCTGGCTCAGAGCCAAGCTATAAAAGTCTGGACAGGTGATGGTGGTGGTGTCACTCCAGGCATTAAGGAAATTTCTGTCAGGTCACTGACTGGCTACTGAGATAATGGAACACTTCCAGTAGTCACACATACAACAAGAAATACAGTCTTAGCAAAAATAGTTCAGAAAAGTCAATAAACAAATGGATGACAACAGCCTTTAATAATCAACAACAGCAAACCCTGGGAGGGCGATCTGATTCCCAGATTGACACACTATAATATTCAAAATGTTCAGTTTTATTTTTTTTCTAATGTTTTATTTATTTTTGATACAGAGAGAGACAGAGCATGAGGGGAGGAGGGGCAGAGAGAGAAGGAGACACAGAACCGGAAGCAGGCTCCAGGCTCTGAGCTAGCTGTCAGCACAGAGCCCGACGCGGGGCTCGAACCCACGAATGTGAGATCTGACCTGAGCTGAAGTTGGAGGCTCAACCGACTGAGCCACCCAGGCGCCCCAAAAATGTTCAGTTTTAAACAAAAAAATCACAAGGTATAAAAGGAATAAAGAAAGTATGGTTAATTCACAGAAAAAACAAAAAGTTTATAGAAGCCATCTCACCACGGAAGCCCAGATGTTGGACTTAACTAAGCAAATATTTTATATCAAAGGTCTTCAATATGCTCAAAGAGCTAAAGAAAACAATAGACAGGGCACCTGGTTGGCTCAGTGGTTAAGCATCTGACTTTGGTTCCGGACATGACCTTCTGATTTATGAGTCCGAGTCCCACATTGAGTGAGCTCAAGCCCTGCTTTGGGTGAACGTGAGCCCCATGTCAGGTGAAAACAAGCCCCAAATCAGGTAAAACACGAGCCCCACTTTAGGGAGCCCTGCTTTTTTCTCCCCCTCCGCCTGCCCCTCCTGGGATTTTCTCTCTCTCTCTGTCCCTCACTCACTTTCGCCCCCCCTCAAAAACAAACAAACAAACAGACAAAAAAACTAAAGGAAACTAAGAAAATGAACAAATGAAGAATATCAATAAAGAGAAATTATTTAAATTAATATTATTTTAATATACATTTATTATCATAATATGATATAAGAACCAAATAAAAATTCTAGAGTTAAAATATATAGTAGCTGAAATGGAAAACTCACTACAGGGATTCAACAGCAGATTCAAGCTGGCAGAAGAAAAAAATGAGTGAACTTGAAGATGGACTACTGAAATTATTCTGAGTAGGAGAGAAAAGGACTCTCAACCAATATTCTATATCCACCAAACTATCCTTCAAAACAAAGGAGAAATTAAGACCTTTCCAGAGAAACAAAAGCTTAAGAAGTTTATCACTAGTAGGCCTACATTACATGAAATGCTAAAGGGAGTTAGTCCTTTAGGCTGAAATGAAAGGACACTAGACAATAACTCAAAACCATACAGAGAAAGAAATCCAATAAAAAAACCACAAAAGCATATAGGTAAATATAAAAACCAGTATTATTCTATATGTGGTTTGTAACTCCCCTTTAGTTTCTCATATGATTTAAAAGCAAATGCACAGGGGTGTCTCAGTGGCTCAGTTGGTTAAGTAACCACCTCTTGGTTTGGGCTCAGGTCAAGATCTCACTGTTCGTGAATTTAAGCCCCACACCAGGCTCTGCACTGACAGCTGTGGAGCCTGCTTAGGATTCTCTATCTCCCTCTCTCTCTTCCCCATGTTCCCCCCCATCTAAAATGAACATTAAAAATATTTTTAAGTAAAAGGCAAATGCATAAGCATTTGAACAACACTGAACTAAGTAGTCCTAACAGACATAAAGACTACTTCATCCAAAAACAGAATATATATTCTTCTCAAGTACACATAAAACATTCTCCAGAATAGATATGATAGTCCACAAAATAAAACTCAATACTTTTAAAAAGACTGAAATCATACAAAGTATCTTCTCCAATCACAATAGAATGAAGCTAAAAATCAATAACAGAAGGAAAACTGGAAAATTCACAAAACATGGAAATTAAACAACACACTCTTAAGCAATAGGTCAAAGAACTCACAAGAGAATTATAAAATACTTTTAGATGAGTGAAAATGAAAATACAACATATCAAAACTCATGAGACGCAGTAAAAGCGGTGCTAATTATAGCTGTGAATGTTTTATAAAAGATCTTAAATCAATAACCTAACTATACCTTGGAGAACCAAGAAATAACAAAGAGATAACTAAAAGTAAAGGACAGTAGGAAGAAAGAAATAATAAAGATTAGAGCAGAGATAAATGATATAGGGAATAAAAAAATGGAATCAATGTAATCAAGAGTTGGTATTTTGAAAAGACTGACAAATTGGTAAAACTTTAGCTAAATTTACTTAGAAAAAAAAGAGAGAAGATGTAAATAACTAAAATTAGAAATGAGGGATGCCTGGGTGGCTCAATAGGTTAAGCGTCTGACTCTTGATGTTGGCTCAGGTCATGATCTCATGATTGTGAGATCAAGCCCCACATCGGCTCCATGCTGGGCATAGAGCCTGCTTAAGATTCTCTCTCTCCTTCTGCCCCTTCCCCCCAATAATGGCTTTATTAAAACTGATATGTAGTTGGACAAAAAAATTAAAAAATATAAAATCAGAAATTAAAGTGGGAAACTGCTGACCTTCAAGAAATAAGGAGGTATTGTAAGATAACCCTATGAACAACTGTATAATTAAGTAGGATTTATCCCAGGAATATAAGAGTGGTAAAACATTAAGAAAATCAATGTAATACACAGCATTAATATAATGAAAGAAGAAAATCCATTCATAATAGTCTCAATTAAAATAGAAAAAGTATTTGACAAAATTCAACACTTTATCATGATAAAAACTCTCAGAACATTAGAAAGGAATTCCTTCAATATGATAAAGGTTATTTATGAAAAACCTAGAGCTAACATCACAATGGTAAAAAGCTGAAACTTTTCCCCCTAAAATCAGGAAACAGACAAGGATGTCACTTTTACCATTGTTTTAAAACATTGTACTGAAAGTTCTAGCTAGAGCGATTAGGCAAGAAAAAGAAATAAAAGGCATCCAAATTGGAAAGGAAGAAGTAAAACTATCTCTATTCTCAAATAACATGATCTTATATATATGTAATATATATTATACTATGTTAATTTTATATTTGTTTTTAATATTAATATTATATATTTAAAAAGTCCACACACACATTCAGTCAAGATTCAGAGAATAAGACCAACACATAAAAGTCAGTTGTGTTTCTATACACCTGAAATAAATAGTCCAAAAGGAAATTAAGAAACAATTTTACTTATGACAGCATACAAAAGAATAAAATACAGAGGAATGGGGTGCCTTGGTGGCTCAGTTGGTTGAGCGCCTGACTTCGGCTTAAGTCATGATCTCGCAGTTTGTGGGTTCAAGCCCCATGCTGGACTCTGTGCTGACAGTTCAGAGGCTGGAGCCTGCTTCAGATTCTGTGTCTCTCTCTCTTGCCCTTCCTTGACTCACTCTCTCTCTCTCTCTCTCTCAAAAATAAACATTGAAAAATCAAACTATATATATTAAATTAAAAAATACAGAGGAATAAATTTAGTCAATGATGTGAAAGACATACACAAAAGACTATCAAATACTGCTGAAAGATATTAAGAAGATCTCAATAAACAAAAAGGCATCTTATCTATATATAGTGAATATATTAAAAACACTGGACTGTATATTTTAAAATGATGAATCTTATGTTACAAAAAACTTAACATTATGTGAAATATATTTCAATAAAGAATGGAGGAGGATAAGTATCTGATCATTATAATATGTGTGAACTCTAGCAGATCAGATAAAAGTTCAAAGGGAAAATCGTACTTTAAGAATGTTCCCTTTCTAGGGGCGCATGGGTGGCTCAGTCAGTTAAGTGTCTGACTTCAGCTCAGGTCATGATCTCCTGGTCTGGGGTTTCAAGCCCCACATTGGGCTCTTGCTGACCAGCTCAATTCTGTGTCTCCCTCTCTCTCTGCCCCTCCCCTGCTCACACACTCTGTCTGTCTCTCTCTCTCAAAAACAAATGTTAAAAAACTTAAATAAAATAAAATAAAATAAAAATGTTCCCTTCCCCCTACCCATCGCCCAGATCAGCACATCTTGCAGGTGGACCTCAGATACCACTGGAGAATGGAGGGAGGAACAGTTAGGAATGAAAGCTGTGACCAACACATTTGATTGTCCCTGAGCAGACGAATGTGGTAGCTGATGAGAAACAGATCTTGGGCTGAAGCAAGAGAAAACAAGCAGACAGTGGTGGTGACAAAGGGTTGGCACCCCTGGCACCAGAATGCCTTCCATTGCTTCATCCACAGGGTCATGCCTTAGGAATGAATAGTCCTTAACTGTCAGAAGCTCAACAGCCAGAGGTCCCAAGATACTTTTTACCCCTTATCCCCTTACTTCTTAGTCCTTTGGTGGCTTTGGTTGTATATTATGCAGTTCTTTGTACTTGTATTGTTGGAGTATTCCCAAAACTTACCCAAACCACAGATTTATTTGGGTAGTATATTAGGCCTCCAGGACTCTAAAAATGCCTGGACTTACAAATGATGAAGAAAAGCAGGCCAAGTTTTAAGGACAAATCTGGATCACGGGGAGCTCAGATTTAAATGAATCCCAGAGTTTAGGGGTGCCTGGGTCACCTCGGTCAGTTAGGCGTCCGACTTTGGCTGAGGTCATGATCTTACAGTTCATGAGTTCAAGCCCCACGTTGGGCTCTGTGCTGACGCTCAGAGCCTGGAGGCTGTTTCAGATTCTGTGTCTCCCTCGCTCTCTGACCCACCCCGGTTCATGCTGTTTCTCTCTCTCAAAAATAAATCTTTTTTTAAAAAAATAAATGAATCCCAGAGTTTAAAGGACTTAAAAGTCAGCTAAATTTTATTTGATTTTGGTTTTCTTCTTCCACAGTCCCAAAGTACAAAAAGGAGTAAGTGAAATAACTACTGGCATTTTAGATAGAGAGTAAGGAGTTTCCTTGGTAGTTTGAGATGTTTCGGTGAACGTAGGAGAGGTAGTAAGGCTGAGTGGAAACTGGTCGACAGCAGTCCTGAAGTCAGAAATCCCAGGATTCCTTAAACACTACCTTTGCCACTGTCTCTCCATCTCTCTGCCTCATTTGTCTGTTCATATCCCACTCCTCTAAGGACATGCCCAATTTTTACCTTGATTCTTAAGTGGATGAGTAAGGAAGAGTGAAACTGAGATAGTAGATATTCTACTTGCTGGGAACATTGGGGCCCTGGGATCCAGGAGGGATGAGAAGATCTGAACTCCACAGCGTTAACGTAAGTATGGCACAAAATGAGAGATGGAAGTTAGGAGACAACTGGAGACAAGGAGCGGCAAGTTTAAAATATACATCTGTATGCCTATCCTTGTCCCTCTTCTACTGCTACAAAGATACAGACATACATACTTGATCACACAATTCACCATTTCCTGGCAGTAAAAAACACAGGGCCTTCTTCACAACCCATTCCTGCCCCAGCAGCCATACCCACCTGCTGAGAGTCAGACCTTAGAGATGACCACCTACTGGCCCCAAGAGCGCTCATCATTTCCTTGGTGTCTGTGGCTTCTATCCCTGCCTACCTGAGGCAGAGATACCTTCTGCAGTCCTTCCTTCCGGAAATCTGAAGATTTCTGCAATTGCTCCTGAAAAGAAAGGAAGAAAGGTGGACAGGAGTCAGTAAACATTTCATAGTCATCCTTATGTATATAGGCTATAGGAGAGTGGGATAGAACTTTAGCAGAGGCAGAGTATCAGAGGAGATGAATGAAAATACCTCAATATGCTTGATTTTACCTCTTTGCCATCTTTCTCCATATCCTCAATCATGTAACTCTGCCTCTACTTTTACCCTTATTCATTTCCCTTAAACATGCTCATTTCCATTGCTTTCCACAAAACACTTTTCTCTCCTGATCTTCCATAAGTGGAATGGACAAGAGCCTATAAAGCTTTTAATCAATACATCTAGAAACAAATTATCATTTATCCTCTTGAATGCAGCAAAGACTGTAGTTTTGTGTACCTGCATTAAAGTAAGCTTTGTGAAGACAAGTAACTCAATTTATAGAATTTTAAGGCCAAGTGCTTATATACTTGGAAATACATAAACAGCCAAACAGAGGCAGGGACTAAAGAAAGGGAAGAGGAAGACAGAAACAAAAGAATAATATTCTTCAAGAATGGAGATTGAAGAATGTAGGTTGCTCAGCCTTGATGGGAGTAGAGGAATTCAGGGACCCTTGAGAGAAAAGCAGCAGGACCTATTTGTAATGATTGAAAACTAGTAAGAGGAATGAAGACAGGGATGCACTGAGTGAGAGACACACACATTAAACACACACACACACACAGGAAAAAAAAAAACCTGGTCTATAATTTCATAGTACCAGATAACCCTTACTGACATAAAAGTACATCTTTTACGTGTGTGTGCTTATGTTATATGTGCGTGAAATATTTATATTTTATATAAAGCATTTATTGATCAGGATGTTGAAACGAAAATATAGAATAAGAAGTGAAAACATCCTTCTTCTTTCTACCAACAGCAAGCTTTTTTTGTTTGTTTCCTTCTAGAAATCAAATGGCCTTTTGACTTAAGAATTTTTATGAGGTGACAAGAGGACGTTGGGCCAAATCAGAGATGTGAGGTTTGACTGACCGATTGCAACACGTCAATAAAATCTGGCTGGAAGGAGAAAGGTAGCCATCTGAAAATTTGAGTCCCAAAGTCTTTTATTGGTTATTCTAAGGTCAGCTTATCCCCATTCCCACCCTCAGTTTTTCTTCTAGGAGCTTCAGGGGCAGCGTGTTCCCCACTCCTGGCCAGCATGCTGTCGAAATGAAGAGGCCACTGGCAGCCTTGATACACATTTGTTGTTACAGACAGTGCTTTGTATACAAAAATCCAGGACAGAGGAAGGATAGTTGACTTCGGAGTGCTAAGTACCCAACAAATACAATTAGCAATTTGTAGCTTTTACCCACGTGTAGATTGCTGAGTATTCACCATCAGTTAACAAAAAATAGCTACTATTACCACACTGACCCCTTTAACAAATTTTTATTGAGCACTGTTGTGTGTGTCAGGTAGCTGTGCACTGGGAATATAATCATGAAAATACTGTAAGCAAAGACAAACTTCCTGCTTTGGAGAGTTTATAATCTAGTTGTGGGGGAAGGCATACATTGATCAAATAAACACATAAATGTAAAATGAAAACCACACTGCGTGCTACAATGAAAATGTACAGGGTCCTTTGAAAGTGGGTAAGTGTTGAGGGCAAATCAGGATGACAGTGATTTTTTTTGGTACGGTAGATTTTCATTATCAGTTCCATTGTTTGGCTTATAAACAGTTACCATACACATATTTTTTTTGGTTAAAAATTACATAAACATTATTACAAAATTAAACTCTAAAGAAATGTGTTCACAATCCCAAACTATTTTCATTTATCCATGTTCTCAGAAAATTGTCAATAAATGAAGACCTTGTTTAGGTTCTCTCTTATCTCAAGCTTGGCAGGTATATTTTGTTAAGGTGAGGACCAAGGTTTAGGAATATATATTTTTTAAGCAAGCTCTAGATCCAACACAGGGCTTGAATTCATGACCCCGATATCACGAGTCACATCTCTGCTGACTGAGCCAGCCAGATGCCTCAGGTATGTGTGTGTGTGTGTGTGTGTGTGTGTGTGTGTGTGTATATTTAAAATTCTTTTAAATGTTATTTATTTTTGAGAAACAGAGAGCGCGAGGAGGGGAGGGTCAGAGAGAGGGAGACATAGAACCCGAAGCAGGCTCCAGGCTGTGTAGTAGCTGGAAGCCTGATGCAGGGCTTGAACCCACGAACCATGAGATCATGACCTGAGCCGAAGCCAGACGCTTAACTGAGCCACCCAGGCGCCCCTCAGGTATATTTTTTAAAAACCCATCTCACAGGATGCTTTGGTGGCTCAGTTGGTTGAGCATCCAATTTTGGCTCAGGTCATGATCTCATGGTTCAGGAGTTCAAGCCCCATGTCAGACTCGCTGCTGTGGGCGCAGAGCCTACTTCAGATTCTCTGTCCCTCTCTTTGCCCCTCCCTGGCTTGTGCTCTCTCTTAAAAATAATCATTAAAAAAAAAAAGTACCCATCTCACTTCCTTTATAGGCTGTCTCCTCTCTGAACATGCCTCTGACTTTTCTTAAACACATACTTAATGTCCCTTTGTATGTTCAACCATCCCTGCCACGCACCACCACACCATTCTTCCTCAGTCCATGAATCTGGCAGTTCATAAATGGACATATGTCCTAGTATGCTTTGTTACCATTAGCTAACTTTTTGACCTTAGTTTTTTTAGAGAGATAGAGTTGTATTAGGTAAAATTGTAATACTTACCAGAAAAGATTAAGAGTCTTATTTGCCCTGTGAATAGAAGAAAGATGGCTTATGGAAGCAGAAGGTCTCCTTTCACAAAGCCAAGGGGAATTTTGGGGGGTTATTTACTCAACTTCGGTAAAATTGGGCTTGCCCAAATTTAAACCTAACTACTGATCATTTGTTTTCACAGTTGAGAGTCCAATAAAAACTTTCTGATGTTTGCAGAATATTAAAATAGTTTTATATATGAAACCATGTGACATATAAAGATTAGGGTCGACTCTTTGCATGTGCCTTTATCTTGTAAGGTGAACATTTATTCAGTGCTGTAATAGTACTGAATAAAAATAGGCCCTGCCTTTAGATGCTGGCAACCGGGTTAGAATTCTGACTTTCCTATTAGAATTCTGCCTTTCCTTCTCTGGATGGAATCAAAAGCTATATCCTACTAATCAAAGAGAAAGCCAGCAATACTTTCTGTCCAGACTACAGAATTATAAAGACTCTCCTTCTGTTAGTTCAAGGGAGATATGAAGAATACCATTGCTTTTTTACAAGTAGGCCTTCATTATTCTAGAAAAAGCCTGAAGTTATCAAGTACAAGAAAATAGTTCAAATTACTCCAGCCCCAACAACTTGAATTAGTTCTATACTTCCTAGATTTTGCCTCTCTCCCCTTCCCTACCCTTATCCAGAGTCCCTCTCCTAACCTTAAGAGTAAAATTCTGACTCCTTCAGATACAGAATAATGGTAAGAGTGAGATCTGGACAGGACTAATCTTTCCCCACTCTAAACCCACTCACCTGTCCCCAAAGAGAGATGAAATCACCAAGTGAATAGGCCTGAAAATCATTAAGCTGGCATTTTAAACTCTTAGGTTCTCTGAATTCCTGTAGATAGGCTGCCAGAATAAGGAGGAAATAGTTCTCCTGAAAAACAAATACATCTCTGAAGCTCACCTGGGTTTATGTTCATCTACAGGGCACCTTTTGAGTCAGTCTATGGTTTCTGGGCCAGAAGAGTGCATTAATTCAGGCCTCAGCCTAAAAACCAGGCTTAGGGAGACTACTCAGGATGGCATGGCCCTGGACATATTTGGTGCTACAATGGAGATAATAATCCTCATCTTAAAGGAGGGGGGAAAAAGTCCCTGCGGCACAGTGAGGTGAGGTAACTTGTCCAATATCACAGCTAGGCAAATGGCTGAGAAACATTCAAGGACTTAACTCTCCCAAATATGTGCCCTTTTCCACAACATGATGAACAACAAAGGCCAGGACATCTCCTAAATAGACGTTAGTCAAGGCTTTAGAAAGAGTATATAGCCTCCCCAAACTCAACATAGGACTCTGCAGCTCTACACACAAGTTAACAGGGAAAAAAGAATTCTTAGGTTAAAAGAACAGCAACTCTGCATTATTTTTGAGGGAGTGAGTAGAAAACAAGACTCTGACGCCTCTGTTAGCCAGGTTATAAATTTCTGACAATGAGGATGTCAAGAGGAAACTGGGACAGAGATTAGAAAATCTGAGGATTGGGGTACTTGAGGACTGGGTGGACGGTTAAGCATCCAACTTTGGCTCAGGTCACGATCTCACGGCTCGTGAGTTCAAGCCCTGTGTTGGACTCTGTGCTGACAGCTCAAAACCTGGAGCCTGCTTCAGATTCTGTGTCTCCCTCCCTCTCTCTCTCTCTCTCTCTCTGTCCCTCCCCTCCTTGTGCACTGTCTCTCTCAAAAGTAAATAAACATAAAAAAAAAATCTGAGAGCCAAGCTTTCGGATCCTTAAGAGCACCTTCAGCAAGAACATGAATATTCTTGGGGGTTAAGCTTCCAGAGTGCAGCGAGAGCCAACATAGGGGTGTATGAAAAGCTTCACACTAGTAAGACACCAAAATCAGACCACCGTTGCCTACTCACTCACTACTCACCCAGGCAGCACTGGAGCACAGACTACATAATTTAACAATCTGACATGATGGAAGTAACCCTAACAGATGGGGGGCAAAAAACAACCGGGAGGGAGGAGATAAACAACAGGACAGAAGGAGTTCACTGTTCTAGTTTTCCTGTGGAGTTCAAATGTGTGCGGTTTTCAAAACAAAAATCCAGAAAGAAATATGAGGTTAATGCATTTATTCCAAGTAATTAACACATTGAAAATAAAATTAAACTTGTCCAAGCCAACTCATAAGTTCTTTAATCTTTTGAACAAAATATACAACCCCAAACATCACACTATAGTGGAAACAGGGAAAAAGGGAGAGGCAGAGGAAGGAACACATATGGATTGTGGAACAGAAAATGAGTCCAATCCCGAAACAAGTTTCAGCTCTTCTACCTCTTCAGAACAGAAATGGCTGCTAAACAATTTAACACAAAATGTTACTGGATCACAATACAATGAACAAAAAGGCTTTTTCAAAAATAAAAATGACCCAAAAAGCATATTTGCTCCTGGCACTGAGCCATGGATAAGCCTTACCGATTCGACGTCTTCCAAAAGTGAAACTGCTAGATTTTCTTCCATGTTTATCGAGGCCATTTCCAAACAGATTTGTGGGTTAGCAGGACCATTTCAAGCAAAGGCAACAGAATAAAGGAAGTAAGGGGCTGACATGGCACAAGGAAGTAAACAGTAAACAAAAGAGCTACTCACGCTGCATTTCAAACAATGTTAAGGCAGGCCCATCCAAATGGAAGCCTAAGAGATGAACAATCAATCCTTCCTTCATTAGTAGTTTTCCATTTCAGCAGGCTTTCTGGTGTTTCTCCCAGAGATCCATCAGCTGCCCAGGAAATTGGGTAGGAATACAACATAGCAATTGGAGAAGTCAGGTCTCCATCTCCCTCCTCCCCCACATTCCAGAAATGGCAAGAGTCAAAGCCAACATACAATCAAAGCACACTGTGTGGTAAGCCAGACAAACATTTGATTTTAATGACAAAGTAGGAGAAAGCAAATTGGCAAAAAATAAAAATAATAATAACAGAAAATACTTTTTTTACAGATATGTATAGAAGTTATGATTGATTTATCTGGTATCTTAAGAAAAAAAGGAAAAGAGGTAAACTTTTTGGCTTCCATGAACATTTACTGTAAGATGCTTACTGCATCTCTTGGTGTAGTTTCCAGAGGAGACAGCCAACTAGTCCTGGATCATCTGGGCACCTGATTTCTGGAAGCCAATTTGATTCATCCGCAAGTAGCTCTGGACGTGTACTTTTAGTCATGAACACTGGATTCTGTGTGGTCCTGGGTGGCAGCAACTGAAGCCTCTTGTGCAGTTATTTCCTGAGGGACCATAATGCCTCCAACTACTTGCTCCCTTGTAGGGGACCCTGAAGCCAGAGATTTTACCAAATTCAAAGGGTGGTCAGTGTCCTCATCTACTTGAGGAACTGCTAATTGTGTACATACTTTCGGTATTTCTAGCTGTAGTGGTCCCGTCTCCAGTGAACTACACTCAGAAGGATCACCTGGCTCAGAAAGAGGAGAACAGATCTTCTCTTTTTGAACTCCGGATGTCCGTGTGACAAATTCAACAAGGTCTGGAAGGCAAGGAGATGGCCCAAGGCCTGCAGGGTGAATTGTTTCTGATTCCAATCTCAGTGAATCTTGTTTCTCTAATTGAGAAGTTCCTTCTACTTCATCAGGCATCATTCCTCCTGCTAATAGGTCAAGTGCTTGGTGTGTTCCCTCTAAGCTCCCCAAACCAAGGTCAGCATTTTCTATAGGAAGTCCAGTTTTCAAAATGTTAGGCGCGATCCTTCCACTTCTGGGATTAGATGAGTTTTGTTCACCTTCTGCTCCAAAGTTAAGCACCAGAGTTTTGGGAGAATCTAATGGAAACTCAGAATAGGATGGGATTGGTTCCAAGTCAGGGAGAGTGGAGGGATTACATCCTATAGGTGACATAGAATTTTCTTCACACACTTTCTGAGACAGGGAATTTGGGGATCTTTGTGCTTGGTCTACCCGAGTATTGCAGAAATCAACACCCATATCCCCCAGGCTCCCCAGGGCAGTAAGCTCTTCTACTTTTAAGTCTGAATCTGCAAAGTCTTCTAAGGCCTTGCTTTCTATTGTCACTGTTAATTTTGGATGGACATCTTGTAGCTCCAGGGCTTCTGTTTTTGGTTTCTCTGGGCTCTCCCAGGACTCTGACTTCTTCTTCTTTTCATCCCAAACAGCCAGTTCATAAATCATTTTACCCTGAGAGTCTTTTGATCTTTCTTTCTTGAGTTTGAGGCTTTTGTAACTCATTTTGGGAGCAGATTCTGAAGCTGAATTTTCTAGGCACTCTTCATTACCAGGTGAAATTCCTTGCTCCTGTGTACTATCTGTTAAACACATTTCTGATCTGGCTAGGGACTGGAGAAGTAATTCTGGAGCAGAAACTTTCACAGGTCTATCTTGTGGGTACTGGAGTAAAGAACTAGCTTCTGGCAAAAATGAGTCTATTTTTGCCTTTGTGGAAGACAGCGCCTGTGCACTCAAGTCACTCACTACTTTACTCTGAGTTTCATTTACTGTTATCAATTTCTTGGACTGTTCAGGCTTTTTGTCTGTTATTTGCAACTTGGACTGTTCTATTTCTCCCTCCCATGTACATCTGTTCCCACAATTCAAATTAGAATCTTCTATGCTACTGGGCCCAGCACTGATACCTGTTTCCTCTCCCACTATCCCTTCAGAAAGCTTTGGTCTCTTTTCTCTTAGTTCATTGTGTACCTCTACCTCACTTTCCTCACAATCCTTAGATTTGTGGACCTCCTGAATTTCCTCATTCTGGTTCCCAGATTCTATATGGTGGGTTTCTACCATCTTCTGAGATTCCATAATATGAAAGTGCATATCTGACTGCTGAGGGACTGGCTCTACACCTGGTGGTCCTGGCTCTCCCAGATCAAGCTCAATTTTTCCTCCTGGAGATATATCGCTATTAGCGTCACTCTGGAAGGAGCTAGAAGCCCACATAGCCAAAGTGTCTGTCTTTGGGGTAATAGTTTCATAAGGCCTACTTTGGCACAACCGTGTCAGAGGCTGCAGGAATCCATAGCCACTGCCTCTGTTTTCTGAATCTGTGCGTTCTGCAACTGACCATTTCCCTAGGGACAGCAGAGTTTTTGCAGTGGGCTTTTCAGGAGCAGAGCTCAAACTTCTATTTGGAGGCAACTCCTCTTGGGATGTACTATTGTTCAAAGTAGAAGTGGAAGATGTATCTGAACTTTCGATTCTAGAAAGACTGCTATTTTCCCCATTGGCCATTAAACCACCACTCAGCTTAGTCTCGGAGGGCCCCTTTCCACCACTACTGTAAAATATATCATATAAGTCCTTAGCATTGGCTGTGGCTAAGCATGAATTTCGCTTTTCCAATTTTTTGGCTTGTTCACTGAATACACTTGAGAGGGGAGGTGGAGGACGCACTAACACAGAGAACAGGGTCTGGTCTCGGTCACTCTCAGTCACCCCAGGAGCTGTCTCATCAGAAGGAATGGCAGCTGGCTGTGCTGAAGCCATGATGGCTACTGGCAACACAGGATTCAAAATGTTAGGACCCAGGAAGCCAGGGCTGAGAGTGTGAGATAAAGCTGGGTTTGATTTGACTGGAGCCAAGACAGCATTTGTTTGAGCAGGAGATGGAGAAGCTTGATGAGGAATAACTGGGGGTGGTGGAGGTGGTGGCGGAGGTGGTGGCGGAGGAGGTGGTAGCACTTGTTCAGGTATATGAGATGGCTCATTCTTTTCGGCCAGTACCATTTTTTCCTCTGGAGACCCTTTTAGAATCACCTCTTCCCCACCAAATGCTTTGGAGATGATATCAGGAGGCAGGAGAAGATCAGCTGAAGACTCTTTAACCACTGGCAGAGGCTTAGCACTAGTTCCAGAGGACTTGATGGACAGAAAGGTGTTAAGAGGAGCTGGCTTGCTCACTGTGGCTGAACCTGACTTGCGGAGTACTGTGGATGGGATAGGCAGGTTGGGTCGGATCTTAGTCTGAGTTGAAGTTGTCACAACAGGCATCCAAGGGCTCGTATGTGCAACAACCGTTTTCCCAGAGAGCTTGATTTTGATGGGCTTTGCCTTCCCAGCCTCAGCTTTCCCATCCTCTTTGTCCTTACTGTTTTCCACAATCTCTTCCTTAGGAATATTTAGGACGACTGAACTTTTTTCCTCCTCTTTTTCTGGCTTCTTCCAGCTGAATTTCCCAAAAGATGTTGGCGATTCTTTCTTTACCTCTTCCTTTAATTGGAGTTTGATGCTAGACTTTCTTTTATTTTCAGCCTTTTCAGGGGAGTTCCCACCCTCAGAGAGTTGGTCCTCTAATTCTTCAGAGACTCTGTCATCCTCTTTTGCTTCCTTCCTTGCCTTCTTTTCTTTCTTCTCTTCCTTTGGTTTCTCACTAAGTCTGCGCTTTAGCTCATTCTGCCGCCGCCGTTCTGTCTCTAGGACCACAGCCAAGCCAGCTTGACGGTCCAGATTCCGCCGCTCCTCATACAATGGGTTTTCAACCACATATTTCTGGGAAGAGAAAACATAATGGCTCAACAACTGGTCAAAATACAGGAAGAAAGAAAATCTTGGCCCTGCTATTGTTGGAATTCAACTGGTAGAAACCCCATAAAGTAGAGTCCTCTTCTTCAAGGATATAGATGGTTCTACCAGGTCATCATCTCTTACTATGATTGAGGAGAACTTCCTAGTGACTACACGGAATCTGAAGTAGTAATGACTTTTTCTGGCTCTGAAGTGGTTTGACAAAAGTCAAAAGGATTACTGTAGAAAGTAGGAAACTCCACAACTACTACAAAGACCAACCTTGTATTTCTCATTGTGTTGGTGACCCTTCACATGTTGCTCTCCGGAAATTGGATCCCCCAAAAATTCCTCACAGAGCTGGCAGTAATATCCAGTGATGGGAATCAGAAACTCAGACCCTGGAATAAGTAGAAGTCAGTCAAGAAAATAAGTCCTTTCCACCCAGGATGTCAGTAAAGGAAATCCCACTTCCCTATGCAGTAAAAAAGTTAATGGTATATAGGACCTTACCCACTTTCCAGATGAATCCAAACGGCAGTTTTCCCAATTTAAAGCTTGAACTCAGGACCTCTAGCCCTTCTACCTCTTGGGAACACTAACTGGTTAATTCAGGAGTTTTCTGTGCCAGATTCATTTCCGTTGTTGATTCTCCTCAAACTCCAACTACTATTAAGCATCGTAGGAGATTTAAAAAATATACTCCCAAATAGCTAGCTCAGTACCATTTGTATGAAGATCTCTCATGTTGGTATTAATTATTCAGGAACCTACCTTCTATAGATCTAAAGGATGGAGCAGTGTTGACTACTTACAAAGGTAAGAAATTGAGAAGTAAAAAGACAAAAAAACTTTCTACTTCTCAACTTACCTCTAATAATAACTATTCAAAAATATTTTATAGTTCTTAGTTGAAAAGGTAGTTAAATTACCATACCTTTACTGTTCTTTATTTACCTGGACTTTAAATAAGTGAGATTTTAGTGCATAAATCAGTGACCAAAAAAACTTACATATATACATTAAAAAAATTTTTTTTAAGGAGGCTCCATGCCCAACATGGGGACTGAACTCATAACCCTGAGATCAAAAGCTTCATGCTCTACCAACTGAGCCAGTAGTATGTGATATGTACATGTTTAACGTGTCTTAGAATTCTGGCCATATGGGGAGAGAGCATTCTTGTCTTACAGATCTCTATTTCTTTACACTCTAATAGACTGTTTTGCACATAGAAGGCATTCTTACACCTCTGTTAACAAAATAGTTATGTTTCATCCTATGCTGCTTCCTAGTTCAGGGACACCTCCTTTGGCTAAATGTAAGGAAACTACAAACAGAGCCAGGGAGGAACATACCTTTTGCAGGAACAGTTATCTTGTCAGTACGTTTTACAGCATCTTGCTTGGTCTCACTCTGGGTCTTTGAAGCCCAAGGTCTGTTGTAGGGATCCAGTGTCTATTTGCAAGAGGCAGAGGCGCTCACATAACAGCACTAAAACTCAAGGACCCACTTTTCTTTCTTTTTTCTCCCCCACACCAGGGGGGGCCAGAAGCCCCCAGGTACCCACCCCCACCCTCTCTGCGAACTGTTTAAATGGATATCACCTGTGGAAAAGGTAAACACATGTTAGAGCAAGTACTAGCAATAGATAAAATGAAACAAATAATCAGGTACTCAAGGAATCAAAAGAGGCAGAAGCCTCACTTACACTTGTCATGGTGTTTAGTTACAGGCAGGTCCCCTGGACTGAGCCCTGGGGATGGTGTCTCCTTTCTTGGTATCTCTTGGTTCTTCAGATTGGGGCTCCTGCCCATATAAGAATGCTTCATTTTCCAGCTTTGTAATGCAGATGGGGTGTAGATGTTTGAGGGGAAGGAGGGCGAGAATGGAAAGAACAGCGGGCAAGATACCTACCTGTGTGTGCTTCTTATTGTGCATATGAGTGAAGAAGTCAAACATGGTCCCACAGATGGTGTTGCAATCTTTGCACCAGTGATTGCCGGCATCATAATACTCATACACAGCAATGGGCTGATCAGACTGCTTTGCAGCTGGCTGGGGGCTCTCAGCAGTCTTGGGGCTCTTAGTATGGGAATTCTCACTGTTTACCTTGGATTCCTAGAGGGAAAACACCTGCACTCAGAAGGAATTCAAGATAGTCTAGATCTGTCTTCTCTCAGAAGAAGCAAGTAGCTTACCACTATAATAGATATAGGACCATGTGCCTAAATCTATATAAACTGGGGAAAACCTGAGAAATCTGTCTGCAAGGCTCAAACACAACTAGACTCATCATGTTGCCTCATCATGGAGAATACTTCATAATGGCAATATATTTACTTATATATCCCAAAATATTTAGAAAAAATACTCAATATTATGGAAACACTGGCTGCCTCTAGAGAGGGAAGTAGAGAAATGATGGACAGGAGTCTTTTTATTATATACCCTTTGGTAGATGTCAAATGTGTTCTCTATGCAATTAAGTATGTTAAATTTAAAAATCATAATGACAACTACAAAGAAGAAACAATAATGGAAAAGATAACAAGATAACTGACAGGATAAGCAAATGCAGAAAACAAGTCAAAGTTGTATCCAGGTACGCACAACTGGAGAGTTGGGAGGGCACTGTGCATAGATAAAGCAGATAGTCATCTACATGGGATGACTTAAAAGAATCTGAGCAAAATATTTCAAACTGCCTAAAACACCATCATTAGAGGGGCGCCTGAGTGGCTCAGTTGGTTAAGCGTCTGGCTTCGGCTCAGGTCATGATCTCACGGTTTGTGGGTTTGAGCCCCACGTCGGGCTCTGTGCTGACAGCCAGCTCAGAGCCTGGAGCCTGCTTCAGAGTCTGTGTCTCCTTCTCTCTCTGACCCTCCCCTGCTCACGCTGTCTCTCTCTGTCTCTCAAAAATAAATAAAACACATAAAAATTAAAAACAAAAACAAAAACAAAAACACCATCATTAGAATTTAACACCTTTGAGTTAACATGAGTCCTCTTTTAAACCATATCAACTCCCCAGATTAAGTCATCAATAATACTTTAATATGAATTCATGTATCAGCAAGCTGGGAATAGGTACTTATGAAGTGAGAATGTTGCTTAATGTTGCAGAGTGAGGCACAGAAAAAAATAATTTGGAACACAGGGAGCCCAAGAATGAATGAGGAGACAAGGTCAGGGAACTGGGCACACGGACTGGTAGGGAGAGGAAGACACGTTGGAGAAAGGAAACAATTAGGACTTCAAAGAATCTTCTGCTACTAGAGTCTTATTCAAGAGTCACTAAAGAGGGGGGGCACCTGGGTGGCTCAGTTGGTTAAGCATCTGACTTTGACTCAGGTCATGATCTCCCAGTTTGTGGGTTCAAGCCCCACATTGGGCTCACTGCTGTCAGTGCAGAGCCTGGTTCGGATCCTCTGTCCCGCTCTCTCTATCCCTCCCTTGCTTGCGTTTTTTTTTTCCCCCTCTCTCTCTCTCTCAAAAATAAATGACCATTACCTTGTCTGAGGAAATCCTCGGCATTCTACAGCCTGCTGACCCAGACCTGATCCGCGGCCAACAGCCCACATCCCCCCACCCCCCATTCCTGTTTAATGGAGTAGAAGTCCCATGTGCGTAACTGCCCACCTGGCACTCTAGTCCTATTAGCCCTACAGCTCCTAATGGATAAACATTTCAATAAAATTACCATGACTTTGAAAAAAAAAATGACCATTAAAAAAAAAGTCACTAAAGAAATCATACCCAGCAGGTAAGGGATGGATGGGTTCATGTATACACTGCTGGCAAGTATTAACTGACACTATCTTTCTGAAAAATAATCTAGGAATATACATTATACACCTCAAAATTCTTTATACCCTTTGACCTAGCAATCTCCACTCCTTGACATTTTTCCAAAGTAAATGTCTATGTCAAATAGGAGATGATTTGCCTGGTTAAATAAATGTTGGTATCAATACAACAATTTAAAAATAAGGTCATTTAAAATGATATTATAGGGATGTCTGGGTACCTCAGTCGGTTAGAAGTCCAACTCTTAATTTCAGCTTGGATCATGATCTCATGGTTCACATGAGATTGAGCTCCATGCTGGGCTCTGTACTGATAGCATGGAGTCTGCTTAGGATTTCCTCTCTTCCTCTCTCCCTCACCCCCTCCCTCCCAAATAAACTTTTTTTTTTTTAATGTTTTATTTATTTTTGATACAGAGAGAGACAGAGCATGAGAGGGGGAGGGGCAGAGAGAGAAGGACACAGAACCGGAAGCAGGCTCCAGGCTCTGAGCTAGCTGTCAGCACAGAGCCTGACGCGGGGCTCGAACCCACGAACATGAGATCTGACCTGAGCCGAAGTTGGAGGCTTAACTGACTGAGCCACCCAGGCGCCCCCCAAATAAACTTTAAAAAAATATTTTGAAAATAAATTATAGAAATATATTTATTAACATGCAAGATATTCATGATATACTGAAAAAGCAAGTAATTAAATATATTTGCATAATCAAAAAGGATATGAAATGGGCATAGAATGTCAAATATCACCTTTAAAATTTTTTTTTAATGTGTTTTATTTTTGAGAGAGAGACCACATCAGCAGGGAGACACAGAATCTGAAGACAGGCTCCAGGCTCTGAGCTAGCTGTCAGCACAGAGCCCAACGCAGGGCTCGAACCCATGAACTGCAAGATCATGACCTGAGCTGAAGTTGGACGCTTAACCGACTGAGCCACCCCGGCACCTGAAATATCATCTTATCTGAACTTACTCTATATCAACTTATCTGTAACTACTCTATATCCCTTTATCCTGTTTTCTTTTTATTTAAGGCATTTATCATTACCTAACATGTACTTGCTTATGTATGATCTTCTTCTATTTCATGACAGTTAGGACCTTGTCTATATAGTTCCTTGCTATACTACCCTCTATCTAAAATAGTGCCTGTCACTCCCTTGGAGATCAATGAATATTTGTTTAATGAATTATAAAAAGAAAAACTGAGTAGCTGGAATAATATATAACAAAGTATTAATGACAGCTGTCTCTAGCTAGATGAATTGTGGAATTGTGCGTTTATTTTTATGAAATGAATAGAAAGAAAACCTCAAACCTACTATGCATTTTAAAGAGAGGCAAAGAAAGAAAAAATACCAACCAGAGGAGAGAGGTTGTGGACACAACATTCTTTACTACCAAAATGAATACTGAGTTGTAACATATCCATGTTAACCTCAGAGAACATGAAGCCTTGTTCAGATCAAGATGATAGGTCATCATGGGGCTGGTGCATAAACGGATCCCAAACACTGTATATATAAGTCAACTATAAAGGGCCAGAACTTTTTAGTTATTTTCCCATCAAAGGCCCTGAACTCAATGACCCTAGTATAAAAAAGGGCATAGTCCTACCTAGTTGAAAAGAGAACTCTCCCAGGAAGACATGGAAAAATTAGAGCTTGGTTGATAGAGAATAAGAATATCCTCTTCTCTACCTCCCTAACATTAACTGAGCACTTACTATGCCCTAGACAAAGTGGGTACCATGGGAAACATAAAGATAAATGAGTTCTACTCTTTTATTCTCAGGAAGTTCTTACTTAGTGGAAGAGACAGGCATAGAATAAACACGACCTTAATTAAGTTTTAAGTAAAATAGGATGAAATAAATCTTATAAAGTAACAATACATTATGATCATAAATCGATCATAAATATGATATGATCATATTTAATATATTAAAGAAGTGGTAGGGTAAGGCGCCTGGGTGGCTCAGTTGGTTAAGCAACCAACTTCTGCTCAGGTCATGATCTCATGGTTCATGGGTTCAAGCCCTGTGTCAGGCTCTGTGCCAACAGCTTAGAGCCTGAAGCCTACTTCAGATTCTGTATCTCCCTCTCTCTCTGCTTCTCCCCTGCTCACTATTTTTCACTCTCAAAATGAATTAACGTTTTAAAAAATAAATTTTTAAAAGTTTATTTAAGTTTATTTATTTTGAGAAAGAGCATGAATGTACACACAGGGGAGGGGCAGAGAGAGATGGAGACAGAGAATCCCAAAAAGGCTCTGCCCTGCCAGTGTGGAGCCCGATGCGCAGCTCAAACTCACAAACCATGAGATCATGACCTGAGTTGAAACCAAGAGCCAGCCACTTAACTGACTGAGCCACCCAGGTGCCCCAAAAGATTTTTTGAGAGAGAAAAAGAGCGAGCAAGTGTGCACGTGAGCAGGAAAGGGGCAGAGAGAGAATACCAAGCAGGCTTCATGCTGTCAGTGCAGGGTTTAATGTGGGGCTCAATCCCACAACCCTGGGATCATGATCCGATGTGAAACCAAGAGTCGGACACAACCAAATGAGCTACCCAGGTGCCCCAGCTGGTATGAAATTATCACAAGCAAGGAGGAAAAGAAGCATGAAATACGGCTGAAAAGGTAAGTAAAGGAGTGTTGCAATCACTGGCTTATACGTGGAGAAAGGATTAAGAGTGTAGCCATACAAGCAAGAATTGAAGGTGGTTTGAACTTGGATGGCAATGAACATGAGATGGATGAAACTGAGATTTACTTTGCAGGGAGAACTGGAAGAATCCTTCATTGATTTTGTATGGAGCAGTTAAGGAGAGGAAGCACTAAGAAAGCTTTTCAGATTGTTGGCATGGAAACTATTGGACAGTGGGGCTATTGAGATGGGTAACAATGAAGGCAGAAAAGAGGTTGAGCACATCATTAATTTAGTTTAGGGTATGTTGATTTTGATGTGTCTATGAGACAGTGAAGTAGAAATGGTGAGTAAACTGTTGGACCTCGGGTTTGGACCTCACCAGACTCCCTTGAGCTAGAATATAAAAGAAGTTGTCAGCATGGTATTTCAGCATTAGACCTGGATGAAATGACTTAGGGAAAAAGCAGAATTCTGAGAACTGGGCTACGACTGAGTCCTAAAGAACTACAATATTTAAATATCAGGCAAAACACAATAGGCAGCAAAGGAGACTAAACAGCAGCAACCAGCATACTAGGAGGAAAGGAAATGAGAGAAGCCAAGGAAAGAAGGCATTTTTAAAGAGAGTGCTTCCTTGTATCAAATACTGATTTGAGAACTAAAATGTATTCACTGGCTACGCAATATATGGTGACCTTGTTGCTAATCATGAACTCACAAAATGGTATAAGTTACAAAAAGATTAGAAGACAGCTGGAGTGGATTAAGGATTAGAGGCTAGAGCAAGAACATGGAGGGCTCTGAATGCTGAGGATTTGGGATTCTACACAGTGAGCAACGAGAACTGTTAAAGTTCTAAAGTAGAGTCCCATTTATCTGACCTATGCTTTACAAAAATAACTCTAATAAGGGTAAGAACAGGCTAGAAAAGGAAACTAAGAAAATGGTTAGAAAGCTTCTTTAGGAGTCCATGAAAATAAAAGATATAACAGAAACAGAAAGGGGCACCTGGCTCTGTCAGTAGATCATGCGACTCTTGATCTTATTGTCATGAGATTGAGCCACATGTTGGGCATGGAGCCTACTTAAAATTTAAAAAAAAATTTTTTTTAAAGAAACAGAAAAGTTGAGTTGTTACCTTGCTGTTGGAAGAGGAGTTTGAGGATGAGGACACTTTTTCCGGGCTCTTAGATTTTTCTGCTTTCCCAGACTTCTCTGTAGTCTCTTTACTGTCATTTGAAGACTTTTGGGATTTATCCAAAATGTTAATTCCCAAGATCTGGGCCACTTTGTCCAGTTCAGACTGCTTCTTTTCTGCCTCTTCTGCCTCTTGTCGAAGTTCTGCAATGTCCTTCATGATGTTATCCTGAAGCCGACTCACTTCCACCAGGAGTGGGTCTTTGTGGCCATCCTTCTCCCTTCGTTTCTTACGCAGCATTTCTCCTGAGTAGACAAATGTCAAAAGAAAGAAATACATGGAAATTAAGCTAAGACAGGTCATTTTTCTGTCACAAGTAGTAACCTCCCAAGAGTTTATGGTCATGAAATCTTTTCCCTTAAAGCTTTCCTTTCTAAAGGCAAGAAAGACCCTACCACATGGGCTAGTTTAAGTAAAGTTTCTATGGAGGTAAAGGATGAATGATTACATTATCTCTTATGTAGGAGTCTTTAGCTAAGGATCTATGAGCAGGCTTCAGGAGCTCCATGAAGCCTCAAAATGATATATATAAGTTTGTGTGTCCTTATGTTGTTAACCAGGAATCCAGTGGTAGTCTTCTTCAGAGAACCAAAGAATTACTCAGAGGGCAAAAAAACATTCAGTTACATATTTGACTTTATCTGACTTAAGAACCTTTTACCAGCACCTACATTTGAGTGTTAGGTTTGCCTCAGATTCACCTAATGTTATTTCCTATTCCAAACAGAAGGTCCTCATGAAATAATCCTCACAGGATTAATAACTAAATTTCTTATCCATAAACAGTCCAAATCCAAACAGAAGAAAATGTATCTTCTCCCACTCTATTCTTCCAAGCTATCATCAAGCTGTAACATTTAGAAGCCTTATTATGTTCTTTCCTCAGTGTGCCATTGAATTCCTAAAAGCACAGATGAAGAGATGGAATCAAAAGAGGCATCATGGAACATCTTTTTGTGCAAAACATAAGGAAGTACTTAAAAAATGACCCTTTTAGGGCTCCCACAGGCCAAATCTGGGGCAATTTGGGCATGAAAATAAATGACAGTATATTATTAGAACTTGTTGAATGGAGAATCCATGACTTTGCACCAATATAAATGATCAATAGATGGGAGAGGAGGGATAGGTAGGAAGCTCTTCACCACAGTAGAAAAACAACT
This sequence comes from Suricata suricatta, assembly GCF_006229205.1. Classification (NCBI taxonomy): domain Eukaryota; kingdom Metazoa; phylum Chordata; class Mammalia; order Carnivora; family Herpestidae; genus Suricata; species Suricata suricatta. The sequence continues at coordinate 40,050,761 of NC_043706.1, forward strand.
AATAAAGGTAGAAGGAATGATGAGACTAGAAAATCACTATTTAACAATCATCGTAATAACTGATTTAGGAAAGAATCACCAATGAATGCTAAACTAGTGAGAAGAAATTTGAGGAGTAACTAAACATTTACACAGCCCCAAAGTATCTCTCCTATAAGTTACTTACTAATTATAAAGGGTAAAATAATACCTTTACAGCATAGAAATCCCTGAAGACACGACATTAACCAAATGATCAAGGCTGACATCACCAGTAATGGAACAAATCAATACCTGATACAAACTCAGCATCACTTCTGTGATGCTCCTGTCAACAATGCATAACCTAAATTTAATCATAAGGAAATATCAGACAAAACATGTGACTTCTTTTCTAAAATGTCAATATCATGAACTCTAAAGATCCAGGAAATGTTACAGGAAAAAAAAGAGTAAAAGAAATTAACAATTCAATGCAAGGCATAATTTTCCACTTTCTTTTGCTTTAGAGCATTATTGGGACAACTAGTGAAATATAAATAATATCAGTAGACTAGTATTACATTACAGTTTATTTCCTAATTTTGACAAGTGTACTATGGTTATGCAAATGAATTCTTTGTTGTTAGGAGATACATAATGAAGTATTTAGGAATTAAAGGCGGTTCATATAGAAAATTTAAAAGAATTCAGAAACAATCACACACATACACACACAGATTGAGATGAAAGAAAGGATATAGCAAACATGGTAAAATGCTAATAATCAGGAAGAATACCTAAGAATTCTTTACACTATTATTGCAACTTTTCTAGAAGTCTAATTAAGCCAGATTTTTTTCAAAAGTGAGGCTTCAGGTCACTGAACTTGTCTGAGAGTCCCCAAAGTTCTTCATTTGGATCTCCTACTCAAGTTACTACGAAAAGGCAGTTATGCACAGCAGTGTCTGATACCTTGCTGTTTATGAAGCCGCTCCAATTCAGTCCTGAGGTAGTACATCTTCTTTTGGCGAGCTTCCCGGTCACTCTTTAGCTTTTCTCTCTCTTCAATAACCTGCACAGTACAAAACAGTAAGAGTGTCCTTCAGCCTCCAACACCCACCCTTTTCTATTGCTCTCTTCTGTAAGTCCTCATGTCCATGAATCCAAACACAGAGAAGTTCTGACTTTACAGCAAAGGAGAGATTTCATTCTCCTCCACATAGAATTATCCTTTTCAGAGCTACACTGCCCAGAAAGCATTATTTTTATGCAGGAAGCACTATACTATTAATGATGTTCACCCAACACTCTGGTTTCTCTTCAAATCGAACAAATCTTCCGCCTTTTACTATTAATGTTCACCTAAAGGCATTGACAGCAACTATTGGACAGAGCGGGTCTGAGCTCAAAGGGAACCATCAAAAGGGAACTAATGAGTGTTACAGGTGACACACTGTGTTAGTTGCATTACATATATCAACTTATCTAATCCTCATATTATCCTTGTTTTACAGTAAGAAAACTGAGGTTGTGAAAGATAAGGTAACATATCCAGGTCATACAGTAAGAAGATTTAAAATCCAGGTATATTAGACAGATAGATAAGATAAAATCTAGGTATATACAGCTTAAAGCACTCAATGTTTCAACTGCATTACTACTAGTTGATGAAAAAGACAAATATAGCTTGTATATGATGGACTAGTGTGGAAAACTTGTATATTATCAGCCCTGAGTTAAGTGCTAGGTTCTTGAAGTGGAAGTAAAAGGAAAGTGCTCAATCTCCAAACAGTGTCCGTGAGTCTTAGGTTTTGTCTGTATTGAACCTTCCTCTTTTCCAAAACACTTCAACACAACAAAAGACTGAAGCTTAGAGTATCCAAATGCAGTGAAAAATTAAGAAATGATTTTTGTTTTCTCAAGAATTAGCTATATTTATTTTAAACTGGAAAAAAAACCCCTGACCCTCCATTTTTACCTTTTTTTCCTTTAGGTTTTATTTTATTAGCAAACCAAATTTAATATATTACATTTTTATGTTCCTAAACAAAGTGAGTCATTAGTTACGAAGGATCTTTACATTAAAAACTCATTAATTTTTCCATTTGGAATTCTGCTGTTCTCTATTCCTCATCCCTACATAATTTTTACCTGCTGTTTAAAAATGTCTAGAATTATTACATCTTTAAGCCAGCCACCATTCCCTTCCTATACCTGAGAACCCAATGAACTTCGTAGTATAAAAATGGTTTAAGTGTCAAAAAATATGCTGTATTCTTGGACTCTAAACCAAACCAGAAAAAAGCAAAGCTTATTTCTTAATTATCAAGCAACAACCAGGTATTAGCTTTTAACCCACATAATCACTACAGGAAAAGGATCCAAAATTCACTAGGATGAAAACACATTTACCGATTCTCTTTTACCCAACCCAATTTTGGTTTCTCACTCCCTAATGAGGTCCTATTGAAAACTTCAAGACTCTCAACTCCTATCCATAGTGTTCTAAGGCCAACAATTCTGATAGAGAAATAAACAAGAAAAAAGAAGTCGAGAAATCACAATGGGACCTCGGGCTAGAATTTAGTTAAGTCCTAATGAGAATATGTGAGAAAAACGGAGAGGGTATATACATGACTTAGAGTAAGGACAGCAGCCTCCAAAAACTTAAAAGGGTCTTACGCCCTCTAAAAAATACCAATGTATGTTAAAATAGAAGACTCAGGCACAGGATGCTCAAAGCCAATATTCACCTTCTGCTTCTGGGAAGCACGGTTCTTCTCATCAGAGATCTTCTCTGGATTATATCTTATGAGCGATGGGATGGACACCTGGACAGGCACTTGAGCAGCAGGAATTGAACCTAGCACTGACTCCTCCTGCTTGGGCTCATCAGGAGTCACAGTGGGGATCACACGGAGATTGGGACGGCTACGAGTAGCTTGTTTTGTAACTGGAATCACCCTGTGTGCTTCAGGTAGAGAGTGGTTTGATGGTTGGGAGGCAGGGTACACGGGCCACCTTGAGGCTGCATATGCCATGTAGTGCCTATAGGCATCAAAGGAAGCAGGGGGAATGGCAGTTCCCTGGTAGTTTGGAGGTATCCGAGCTGCAGCAAACTGAGACGCCCTTGGCGTATGAAACTGTGATAAAGAAGCAGGATGTGGAAGTCTAATTGGGGCAGATGGAGCTGATGGTAACATGCATCTGACTGCCACAGATGACTGAAACCCACTGCCAACCACCTCTGGTCCTGCAATATGACCCACTGAATGGTCAGACTTTAGGAATGGGGGGCTGTTTTTTGAGAGAAGATAAGGGTCTACAGGGGAGACTGGATGTGGATGGGACATCTCTGGGGAATGGGTATTGCTATGGTTTGCCTCTCTGCTCTCCAGTCTGTGAGGGTCTGAGGAGTGCCGATCAGCTGAGAAATGGTGGTCAACCGAAGGACAGTGTTCTGCTGGAAAGTGCTGGTCAACTGATGGACGGCGGTCAGCAGAGGAACGTGATGGTTTCTTGCCATGAAGTCGTTCCTGAGTGCGTGCAGCCAGTTTACTAATCTCTGCTACTCCAATATCCAGCCCTATGGTCTTGAGCAAGTCATGAATCTTGGCATATTCTGGATTGGTCTCTTCTATTGATTCTAGTTTTACAGCTGGAGCTGAAGAGGGCAGGGAGTTTGCCTTCTGTCTCATGACTTCATTCTCAGAGCTTCCAAGGGGTTTTGGTGGAGATTCTGCCTTTAAATCCTCTTCTTCGTCCCCATAGAGAAATTTCTCCTCATCCTCAATGTCAGGGAAACTACGGCGCCTTTTTTCCTGTGTACTGGTAGAATCTGCCAACATGCTCAAAATGCGGGAAAAACCACTGCCATCCTGGCTAGCTCGCTCATGGGGCAGCAAGAAGTCTGAGTGTCGTTCAGGCCCTTCAGCCTTCATATTCAATTTTTCCTTGTGGCACAGAAAACTTCCAAACTTCTCTCTGAGAGGACTGTCATCTTTGGGCAACCCAGGGAGGGGACCCCATTGATAGAGGTTGCCCTGAGGTTCCTTCAAAGTAGTCTCTACCATAGTCCCCTTGTTTTCAATCTCTGAGGCAAAAGCAGCAATAGCACCACTTAGTGGAAGAGATGGGTGACCAGAGTAGACAGGGTGATCCTGGCTGGAGCTGGTATTGCTGGAAAAACTCTCAATCTGCAAAGACAGACACAACTGATTTAGCCTCTATGTAGAATCTCAAAAAATTAGTAACTGAGATAAATACTTAAATACTTGGTTCTTCTAGAATAAATAGGGGGACTCTAAGTATGAATGAAAGGGAGGTACAGTATACTTAGACAGGTTCAAGATTTGGGTCTCCATCTCTCCAGATGCTTCTGCTGTAGCAAGGAGAAACAGGAAATAAGGTAGATTGGCAAGAATCTTTACTTTTGCCCATTTATTGTAGTCCTTCTAAGAAACATGAATTCAAAAGAATTTTAGAGATATACTCTAGCTTACTTGTTTCTTTTCGAAGGGTCCCTCAAAGGGGAAAACATATAAAAGTGGAGCCACTTTAAGATGAGATCAGGAAACTCTGAAACCTAACTGATCAACCTCCTCTTGCTTCCTTACATGCCCTTAGGTACTTCTTCAGAAACTTTGAAGCTCCTAGATGAATAGCTAAAAACTAGTGCCCATGCCTGACCATCTTTTCATAGATGAGGAAAAAAAAACATCAAGGCCCAGTAACTTGTCTAGAAATCACACAGCAAGTGGTAGCAGTGGGGCCAGAATAGAATCACCTAATTTCTGGTCTAGTGTCTACTAATAAATCTTTTCTCTCTAAAGAGAAATGAGGAAAATTCAGATCATCTCCTTTCTTTGCCCTTTAAGCTTCACGTCCAAGAAATCCATATTCAAAGATTCCTAGAGGGCTATCTAATTTAGAGAAAAAAAACGTTCAATAAATACTCTCCAAAAGTACTTAGAAAGCCTAATATATGACAACAGAAGCCCTCTACTGATGCATTATGAGGCCTACAGTTTCCTCTGGAGAATCTTGGAACGTACTATATTACAAAGATACCACTATGGACACAACCCTCAGGAAAGTAACCGAGTTTTAAGATGTTAAAGGGACTAGCAAGAGATTTTAGAAGAAATGCAGCAGAAACCTGAATGGAAGGCTCCATGTCCACCTCAATCCGTTTCTTCAGAATGGACTTGGGCATCACAGATACTTCCTCAGGTCGATGTAAAGAATAACCTGGCTCTGATGTTGTTAGGACACCTGACAGTCCAGGAATGGGACAGCTAGTGTCACCACCATCAACTCCCACTAGTTCCTGACTCAAGCTCCTACTTCGTTCCTCCTCTTCTTCTCGTTTTCGCCTGGCAAGGTCCAACTCCCGAAACTCAGGATCTAGAAACCTAGGGCTTGGGCTTCGTCTACGCTGTCGATAGTTGCGGGTCCCTGATGAAAACCCTGAGTGATCACCTCCCATGCTATGTATCTTCTCTGTGTCATCATAACGGGGCCGTTTGGCCTCCCGGCTCCTTTCCTCAGATCGTACAGAGTAGGAGCCTTTGAGTTTATCTCTATTCCGCTCTGTTCCCCGCAACAGCTCATCATGACAACTGATATGGGGACTATAATCAGAACGATGCAGAAAAGTTTCTCTTGTCCGGTAGTCCTCATCAAGTTGTCCCAAGAAGGGACTGAGAGGTCCCTCCTCCCGGGAAATATATCGTTCAAGACCTCGAGAACATTGGGAACTTCGAGTGAAGACCGAATCATCAGTCAGGTCATCCCTGAGGAAAGAGACAAGCATCAGTGAATAATGGACTTGCAAAGAGCAAAAGCAAACAAGCCTCTAAGAGGCTGACATTCAGCAAGGGGGCTACAGAGTGCTTAGGACAAAAGACAAAAAGCATGAAATCCAACAACAAATCTATGGAATATTTCTTCTTCTCCCTATCCCCCAGGCACAAATAGCTTCAGCCTCTAACCAAGGGGAACTATTACTAATCTGTCTAGACAAAGCTCCTAGGCTAATCTCTTTGACCAGACTTCGGGGATGCAGAATATCACATGAGGGTTTGGGAGAGGTGAAAACATCACTACCAGACTACAAAAAATGTGGGTTAAACAACTCCACAGAGTTTAAATTCTAGCTCTTTGCTATCAAAAGTGTGGTCTGAATCAGCAGCATGAGTATTACCTAGGAACTTCATAGAAATGTGGATTCTCAAGCTCCATCCAGGCCTACTGATTCAGAATTGGCATTATTTTAACAAGATCTTCAGATGATTTGTATGCATTTTTTTTTTTTTTTGAGAGACAGAGTGTGAGCAGGGGAGGGTCAGAGAGAGAGAAGGAGACACAGAATCCGAAGCAGGCTCCAGGCTCTGTACTGGCTGTCAGCGATGCAGGGCTCGAACCCATGAACCGTGAGATCATGACCTGAGCCGAAGCCAGACCCTTAACTGACTGAGCCACCTATGAGCCCCTGTATGCATTTTTAAATGTGCGAAACAGGGGCACCTGGGTGGCTCGGTTGGTTAAGTATCCACCTCTTGATTTCAGTTTAGGTCATGATCTCATGGTTCATGAACCTGAGCCCTGCATTGGCTCTGGTGCTGGGTGTGGAGCCAGCTTAAGATTCTCTCTCCCCCTCTCCCTCTGCACCCCCCTCTCAAACAAATAAATAAAATGCGAGAAACATTAGGCCAGGTCAACGGTTTTCAAGCTGTGTTCTAGAGAGACTCTTAAGAGTGCTTAGGAGCTGCCTAAAGGAAGGACAGGCTAAGAGAGCAGAGCCTGCATGGCTCTGGGCCTTCCACCTCACTGAAATCATACTGGCCCTAACTTTTACTATTTATAACGTAATGTTCTGTATAATATGCCATTTGGAAAAGAAGTATTTCACTGTGAGTAAGATTTTTTTAAATTACTGAGCTATCTAATTGGCACAATTTTCTCACAAGTTTTAGGTTTTCCAATGCTGTTTTGCTAGCTCACATATTAAAAACCATAAGATTCCTTCATAGACTGTTTTGTTCCCTCTTTTCTACTTTGCTGGATATCCACAAGCATTCTTGCTAATCCTGGGTCCAGGAAAGAGTATGGGATGGTTTGGCTCACTATATATTTTTATTTTCATAGAAAGAAAATGGTCTTGGACCACTGTGGCATGAAGATCAAAATACAGGATGGGACACCTGTCCTTTCAGATCAGAGCCCTGTACCACACAAAGCAGTCCTAGTCTTTTTGGGTACTGTAGTCACATAGCTTCTACTGCCCAAAAAAGAGAGCTTCTGGTTTAATCACAGATAGAAATAAAGATCCTCCAGCATTCTAAGCATATAATTTTTAAGTAATATGAATGAAATATTTACATGTCAGGGCACCTGGGTGGCTCAGTTGGTTAAGCATCCAACTCTTGATTTCGGCTCAGATCATGATTTCACAGTTCGTGAGCTCAAGCCCTGCGTGAGATCATGACCTGCGTTGAGCTCTGTGCTGACAGCACAAAGCCTGCTTGGGATTCTCTGTCTCCCTTTCTTTCTTACCATCTCCCCATCCCCCCATCCTCACCCCGCTTGCACGTGTGCATGCACTCTCAAAAATAAATAAATAAACCTTATAAAAAATTTATGTGTCACTCACATTCCAATCACATTGATGTTGTCTAGTTTCTAGTATGGACTTTTGTGTTTTGTAGAGTTTCTGAGAAACAACTTTTCTTTAATTTTGTTTTTTGGTTGCTTTCTCTGGGACTGACTTAGCAGAACATCAAAGAGTTGCCTTTTCTTATTCACCAGTCTAGAACTTTGTTCAAAGTTTTAGACCTGGGTCACAGCTATAAATAATTTTACAAAAGACTATCGAAGATAAACTTTATCAACTCCTCCAAAAGAATGCCACCCATGAGAATCCGGGTTCCTGTTACTCATCTCCACCCCAAGAATCTGGGAAATTTTGAGGTCTAGATATAGTATAAAATAGGAAAAAACGGTAATGAACCAAGGATGATCTCTGAAATCAAACATAACTAGAGTAACATATTTTATTCTATAGGTTTGTCAGCCATGAACACACCTATTTCCAGGGAGGAATGTCCATGAGCCACTCCATTACTACAACACCATCTACCATAAAAAAGTCTGTGATTGTATTAGTGTAGAGGAAAAAACACAGCCATGGGGAGTGGCAAATTCATCCATACTTCCATGTTTAGCTCCCCACTAGAACTATTACATATTACAACCAATGGCATACTAGCTCAAGATCTAATCAACATTAAATATCAAGAAGCTAGAAATAATGAGATGACTCCCAGAAAGTCTCAATCCAGACTTGTAACCTTCAGCAAAAGAAGACAAAAACAACACAATGAAAAAAGTCATATTAACAGTTAAAAGAATGAACTATCATACATACATCATGCATATATATCATGCAATATAGAAATCACTGATGTCTATATCAAGATATCAAGATGCTTATTAGAAGCTCATGTCTTCTTTCCCCAGGTCTCCCAAAGGATAAGAGAAAGAACTGGTTATGGTAAAAGTGAGCCCTAAAAGGGGTCCCATTCCTTGTAGCTCAGAACAGTCCAGGACAAACTCTCCCTCAAAGTTTTAGTTAAGTCCAACTCTTTTCTAAAATACGGTCTACCTAAAAAATTGATGGGGTGCCTAGGTGTCTCAATCAGTTAAGCATCTAACTTTGGCTCAGGTCATGATCTCATGGTTTGTGAGTTCAAGCCCCATATCAGGCTCCGTACTGACAGTGCAGAGCCTGCCTGGAATTCTCACTTTCTCCCACTCTCTCAAAAACAAACAGATAAACAAACAAATAGGTTGACTGTTGGCTTGCTAGATGGGCACATGTGTGCTCACTGTATTATTCTACCCCCACCCCCGCTTTTTTTTTTTAAAGAAGAATTAGCTTTATTAAGCTTCTCATGAATTGGTCAGCATTTCATCTAGCAAGTAGAGGGGAGCTCCCTCTCTGTACTATTGTATTTATGAATTGCATTAAATAAGTAAAATAAACATATAACATATACCTACATAAAAGTTTGTATACCAATGTTTACAGCAGCATTATTCACAATAGCCAAATAGTGGAAACAACCCAAATTTATCCATCCAATCATCTCTGATGAATGGATAAACAAAAACATATACAATATTATTGATAGTAAAAAAAATGAAGTACTATAATATACTGCAACATAAATGAATCTTGAAAACATTATGCTAGGTGAAAGCGGCTAATCACAAAAGACCATATACTGTGTGATTCTATTTATAAGAAATATCCAGAACAGGCAAATCTATAGAGACAGAAAATAGATCAGTAGTAAGCTATGGCATGTGGTGGGGGCAGGTAATAAAACTGTTCTAAAATTGATCATAGTAGTGGATGCACAACTGTGCATATATAATAAATGTGTGAATATAATAAAAGTCACTGAACTGTACACTTTTTTTTTTTTTTTTTAGTAGGTTCCACGCCCAGCATGGAGCCCAATGCAGGGCCTAAACTCACAACCCTGAGCTCAAGACCTGAGTGGAAATCACGAGTCGGATGCTTAACGGACTAAGCCACCCAGGCACTCCTGAACCATATACTTCAAATGGACGAATTTTATGGTATGTGAATTATAGCTCAATAAAGCTATTAAAAAATGAATACGATTAAAAAAAAAAAAAAGACCCTCCAGAACCCAAACTTCCCATTCTTTTGGTCTGCTGACTCCCCAAAATGCCTGAAGAAAGCTCTTTGGTTCTGTCTTTTCCCTAAGGCAAGTCAGAAAGAAAAAATTCTGCTCCTTCAACCTATGTCAGGGCAAGGAAGAGTTAAGAACTCCGTGAATGGAACGTGCAGACTACTTTGTTAAAGGGGAAACTGACCTCACATCCACAAGTCTTTAGAAGCTAACATTAGAGTGCGCTCACTCTCTCTCTCAAAATAAATAACATTAAAAAAAAAATAAGGGAAGTAAAAGAGTACCAGGGTCCCAGGAAAAAAATTTATTTTAAGAAATTTTAAGTAATTTCTACACCCAACATGGGGTTTGAACTTAATACTGCCATGAACAAAAGTCCCCTTAGAACAAGAGTAGCATGCCCTAGTGACTTAGCTAGCCAAGTGCCTCCAAGAAAAAAATGTAAAGCACCTACAGACAAAGGATGGAAATGACCTGTTTCATTAGCTGTACTGGATACACTGTGAGGAGACATCATGAGAATGCCAATTGTCCTATGGCCTGGTTTTACTGGACAGTAATTATCCACACAAACGATATGGGAAAAAAGTACGGGGGACAAAAAAATCTAAAGAATGGGCCACTACCTCCTTTTATTTATTTATTTTTTTAAGTAATCTCTATGCCCAATGTAAGGCTTGAACTCACCACCCCAAGATAAAGAGTTGCATGCTCTATCAACTGAGGTGCCCCCTGATAGCTCCCCTTAGAACCTTAATCTCATTTTCTCTGAAACAAGAATTGTCTCTCTGAAACACATGATTCTGGGAAAAAAATTACGATCCCAAACTCCCTAAAAGGAAAATTTTAATTTTTACAACTTAAAAAAGGATAATTGGCTATCTGAAGCACACGTGTATAATGGAGCTTATTGAAAGGGAAGGTGACAAGAGGAAATGCTATAGTTATCTCAAAACCTTAACAAGGAAGGAAGGGAGTCACACCGGGCACTACCTACTCAATCATTTCCCAAAATAGAAGCAGCCAGAAGGGCAAGGGCTTTTGCCTCAATTAAGGGATATAGTCACATAATCTTAAAGCCTTATGTTCAGGAGTTTCTTTTTTTATATATATTTTTTAATGTTTTTATTTCATTTTGAGAGTGAGCGAGTGAGCATGTGCACCCATGAGCAGGGGAGGCGCAGAGAGAGAGGGAGACAGAATCTGAAGCAGGCTCCAGGCTCTGAGCTGTCAGCACAAGGCCCATGCAGGGTTCAAACCCACAAACAGTGAGATCATGACCTGAGCTGAAGTTAGATGCCTAAATGATTGAGCCACCCAGGCGCCCCAAGAAATTTCTGTTATATAACATAGAACTATCCTGCTTTACTTTGCCGCTACTGGAGCTTTGAAGTAAACATTACCAAAGAGTATCATTGGTCTTCAGACTTCCTGCCCAGCTGTCCCCCACCTGTCTGCCTATGATCTGTGTACCACGACAAGGACAGTCTCAGTATGAAAGAACATTACATTGACTTGTTGCTACTGCTAATCATTGGTGAAAACTCCCAGTATGCTGGGCAGAGACCACAACAGATATGGTTCCCAGCTCTCAGAAAGGGCTTTCCCTGTACTCCCATTCTTACTTACTTTTGTGAAGTGAGAAACACCTAATGTGATTAGTCACTTCCCACACAATGAAGCTCCTAAACCTAAGATCTATATTTAATACTGTGGAGTGTATTTGTCCTTCTTCGGCACTCCATAGTTGTAAGGTAGTAACTTAAATTAAACATTTTTAAAGAGCTTTAACTTTCTACTAATCCTTATATATTTAATATAGATACATATGTTATTATTTTTTTGTGTTTAATGTTTTTTTTTTTTTTGAGAGAGAAAGAGAGAGAGAGACTGCACAAACAGGGAAGGGTCAGAGAAAAAGGGAGACACAGAATCAGAAGCAGGCTCCAGGCTCTGAGCTAGCTGTCAGCACAGAGCCTGATGCAGGGCTCGAACCCACGAACCGTGAGATCATGACCTGAGCCGAAGCTGGATGCTTAACTGATTGAGCTACCCAGGCAACCCTAGATACATGTTAGATATGAATTTATCTAAAACCTTTCTGAACCTATATTTCAGCCTGATCAAGCTGAAAACACCATTTAAAAAAGATTTCCTATTTTGCCCAGAACTTTCCTTTAGAGAAAGGATCCTAGTTCCAGTACTTTAGAATCCTTACCATCTCAACTGTTTATGTTATTATGTTTATGTTCTGTCGTTGGAAGCCATTTATGAACTAAGTTGAGAAAAACTCCTTGTGAGGGAAGGCGGGTTTGGCCTCCCGCAGTCAGATGGCAACTGATGTCTACCCCTCACTCCATTATTTTTGCTTGAGCACCGATCCCCCCCACCCCCCGCACCTTGTTGACTGGTATCAGGAGTGACTTACCCCCTCATCCTAAAAATATGCTAATTGTACCTTGTGAAGGAAATTATTATTTCTTCTTTTGTGTTTATGGGAACAAATATTACATTTCCTGAGAAACCTGTTTTTCTTTGCCTCAAGAAAACAGGCTATTGACCCCTGCTCACAAAGAACTAACTTTTGCCTTTGCTATGCTAAAAACATTGCCTTGGATTTGAATGCTAAAGATATCTTCCTTCCCCATATGATAAGCATCTAAGTCCCCTACATCAATCACTATTGATAAAGATTATGCATAAGTCTTCTACCAATCTATGTTCTGGGAAATTTTTACATACCAAAGAATTTGTCCAGAAATCATTGTCTAAGGCAATTGTCACTTCTGTTTTGTACCCCATACATTTTCCCCATAAATAAAGCTGACTCTCTGTTCAGTGCAGAGATGCCTGCCTGGTGAGCAGAAAGAAACTTGAGGCTCTCTCACTCTCTCTCGTCGACATTGTCCACTTCCCCTTCAGGGAACCTTGGTCCTGCTGTAGCTGGACTCTGGCATTCTGTTTCTGTCCCCTCAGCTTTCCCCTTTCCAGATGGACCAGGGTGACATTTGAAAGCCTTTTCTTCAACATAATTCTTTCAGCAACAGAGTGTACGTCAATATAATCTCCTTACTTAGAAAGCCTTTTCCAATGCTATACTTTGTACAGGACATAGGGTATAACTTCAGGGCTGGCACCACTGTTTCAAATACATTATTCAGAAAAAAGCAACTTTTCTAGCTTCAAGCACTATTATTGCGTGCCCTGCCCCAAATGAAGCCTACCTGTCCACGTCCTCCAGATTATCCACTGGTGACCCCAGTCGATCACTAAGCCGCCGCCGTTCTGGTATGGCAACACAGAAATGGTCATTGCCAACAGTGATTCTTAAGCTCTGTTCCAAAGAAGAGTCAGAACGCAGACCAGGAGAGCGTCTCTACAAAAATAGAAGATAATTTAATATTCTATAGGATCAAAACACCTCTATACCCAAAAGTGTACTCCTCCGTAGTCATAAAATTACCCAAAAAGGAGAGAAACGGCTATGGTAAGAAATACTCCAAAAATAAAGCATATTTTGAAGAATTATCATTTTCTTAGATGAAAGACCACACTCCCAAGCCTCCCAATCAGTGACCAGTCATTCTTTCATTTACTAGTACTGGGCATGGGACTAAAAGAGTAAATTGAAACTGTTCTCAATCTATACATTTCTGGTGACGCAAGCAAGCAAAAAACAGGTTTTGTGTGTTTTCTAAAGTACTTCTTATAGCAGTAAGTGCTATAAAGTCACAAATAGGGATAATATGAAAGAGATTAGAGAAAAGGAACTACTTCAGATAGGATGGTTAAAGATGGCTTTTTCTGAGGTGATATTATTTAATCTGACACTTGACTGATGAGATGTCAGCCTTGCAAACAGATGGAAGTAGGTTTCTGGCAAAAAGAACAAGCTGTGTAATGAGCTTAGCATGTTCTGAGTAACAGAAAGGCAGCCAGTGTGATTGCAGCAAAGTGACAGAAGACAGGGAATTTGGATTTTATTCTTAGTGTAGTAATAAACCACAGAAGGTTTTCAAGCATTACAGTGGTATGATCTGACTACATTCTTCCTCCAGATGCTTGCATTGCTCAGACTCTCATCTCACTCAAGTCTTTACTAAAGTCACCTTCCCAGGCCTTTTTTGGCTACCCGATTCAAAATTATTAACTTTCTCTGCTTTTGTTTTTACTTAGTACTTAATCCCATTTAACACGCCAAAACATTTTACTTCTCTTATTATCTGACTCCCCCTGGGAGAATATAAGCTCTATAAGGGCAAGGGTTGTTGACTGTTCACTATTACAACCCCAGGGCCCAGAACAGTACCTAAGATGGGAGATGTTTAACAAATACTTCTCAATTGTATAAAATGAAGATTTAAAAAATTTACCTTGATTGCCAAGTACAGAATAAACTAGGTGGTAACAAGAATGGAATGTAAAGGAAACTAAGGCAATAATCCACTCAAAAGGTAATAGGGCTTAGACTAATGGCAGGTGGACAGTTTGGGGGATGTATCTTGGAAGTAGAGCTGACATGTTAAGACAGATGAAATGAATCTGACAGCTTAGACTTGGGAGAAGGGAAATGATCACTATTTTTGGCTGAGCAACGGGTGACGTCACTGACGAGAAGAAAAGCCTGGAGCATTGAAGAAAAGGAAGACTATGGAAACTAGTGTTCAACTTTCTTAGCTTCCTCTGTAGAACTGCTTGTTCCTTAGACTATAACTGCTGGCTGTGAAAATCTTAACTTAGTGACAAGTCAATTCACCTAGACCAGAGTACCTAGAGCACATCAAAACTTTTAGAGAGCCACCAGAGAAAACAGAAACTTTGTCACGGGATTTAAAGGAAAAAAAAATGATAAAGTGAAAATAAAAACAAATTCCAAAACACTAGTCCTAGACCAGAGGCGGTTATGGTGAGAGGTCAATGTTATGTCTAAACTCCTCTCTTTTTTAAAAAAAAATAGATGTTATTTTTAAAGTAGTCTCTCCACCCAATGCTGGACTTGAACTCATGACACTGAGATCAAGAGTCCCATGCCCTACAAACCCAGGCAGCCAGGTGCTCCTAAACTAAACTTCTTAACATCATGTTCCATCCCTTTAGCAGAGAAACATAACTGTTAAAACCATGGATGTTGGGAACCAGGTTCATGGAATATATCACAGCTACACCAATTTAGTTGCAGGACATTGTTTAAAGTTGCTCAAACCTCTCTGGATCCCTTAAATATTCAATAAGGAAAAAATTTAACCCCCTCGCATCAAAGGGTTGTGACTGTTCAAAGGGAATGTGTAAATGAAGGTCTAGGCATAATCCTACCACATAACTGAGTAAGCGGTGTATGCACACTTCATTTCAGAGTAGCGCCAATTTGCTAACAGTTTACACTCCAGGTGTCTTTGCTGATGGGGTTTGGGCAGTGCTAACTGGCTACAGCATTTCAGCTTCTTTTCTAAGATGCACGGGGCAGCTCAGGTCTAACGGGACACCAAACCACAAAACTCATCGCTACTGAACAAGTAAGTACCAGGCACACAGTTTGGAGGACATTCCCCTCGCCCTGACAAACTTTTCCACATCACACCCAGAGCGAAAGACAGCCTATTCCAGAAATGATGCACTGCCTCCCGAACTAGACGCCCGTCTGGGTCCCAAGTCCGTTATTGTGCAAAAAGGCTCCCCGAGCTGACGGGGAACCTCCAGGTTCGGACGTCGCCGAGCGAGCCCTTTGCGGGGGGATGGACCCTGGGACTCTGGCCTGGAGGCCTCGGGGGGCCCCAGTGCTGCGGGCGTTTCTGGAAGCGGGAAGCGCGGGAGAGGGGGCTACGGCATAGAGGGAGTCCGGTCGAGGGGTGGGATTACCCGGCTGCCGCTGTCGCCTGGATGGTCTCCACGGCCGTCCCGGGCGAAGTCGGCGCGGGATTCCCCGCGGCTGCTGCCTCGGAAACCGGCCGGGCCCGGCGGGAAGAGTCGTCTGCCCCGCGGTGGCGACGGGGAGCCGCGACGCGCCCGCGGCGGGGAGGGGGAAACGCGACGACCCCGCGGGCGCGTCGCG
>NC_043706.1:40066595-40072392 GCF_006229205.1 Suricata suricatta
GAAAGAAAGAAAAGAGTTGGCCTTAACCGAAACTCTTCCAAACAAAACAATGCTTTGGCACTTTTCATCAATCAACTAGAAACACAAAATATGAAATTGGTATGAAAATTAGATTTCTGATTTTCAAGCAAAGGCAAAACAAAAAATTTTAACCATAAAAGATTTCCATCTTCTAAATTATATATTCAAATATTAAATTTAAAATATATCCAATTTCATGGCATTTGCTTGTATCCTAGCTCAGTAAGAATAAATTTTTTACTAGTTAATTTCTCTTGCGCAGAGCTTAGTTCACTCCTTAACGTTACTTGCTTGCTCCCTATAGGCATTTGAATTTTTGATTGCTAACTTTTGGGTTTCATGGCTTAAGGTCTTCATCATGTCAAGGTTATTGATGTATTCCATATGTTTTTCAACACTTGAATGCTTTTGTTTTCCATATTTAGTTTATCTGGAATTTTATGTGTGAATTCTGCCATGATACATTAAGTTAAATTTAAAAATTACTTTTCACAGATAGATAGCCAATTTTGTTCAAAACATGAATTGGGATTATCTGTATCATGGGAAGTCAGACTGAGGGAATGAGTTACCCAGCTAATGAATCAACTTTGCCAAAGGTGCATCAACCCAGTTTTGTTTCCTTTTAGTTGTGTAGTTTAACAGTAAAGAGATTTTGTTAATGGAATTTCTTTGTGAAAAGAAAACGAAATCTCAGTATTAATGAGGAAAGTAAAAGCAAGTAAAGCAGTCTGAGAAAGCAATGGCTCTTAACCAGAATATATCAGTTATATGTAAGGTTTTTGTACATTTAGAACGTATTTCATAATGTGTGCTGTGCAATAGAGACCTCCACTCAGAGATTTGATTACATCAGCTTGTCAGATTGAAAATCGGGAAAATTCCTCCTCAAACTATAACCTAAGTCCTGTTTTCTAAAACAATAAACTTTGTAACTACCTCTAAACAGCAGGCAGCCCAGGGAACATAAGAATGTATAACTGCTTCTATGTATGAAATGTCCCTGAGGTACAAGTCACAAGACACTTAAGCTTAAATTGTTTTCCAGGAACTAAGAGGCCCACTTCCATCCAGTTCAGACAGGTCAAGCTCTTCCTACTGGGCCTGCACGAATCTTCATAGGTGAGATTTTTATGTCAAGGAGCCTGAAATCTCCACCCCCTGATCATGTCCATACCCCATCTTTGAGCCTCTGATACGTGAAGAAGAGTGACAATGGACTGTTCCTGCCTAGATCAACAATTCCCTGACCTTTATCTCACCCTTTCCAGCTTCCAATCACATTCCCCATGCTCTCTTTAAAATCCCATAAATACTCAAGAGCCCTTTTTTTCCGGAAAGGGATATGAGACTTGTTCTCCCGTCTTCACGCTTGGCTGCCTTGTGAATACATTCCTTTCTCTGGCACATATCTGCAAGTCTCAGTGACTGGCTTGCTATGCATGGGGCAAAATGAACTGGTTAGGTAACAATTGAAGGGTGACAGTCTATGTAAATTAAGTTGCCATATAAAAGAGTCCAGAGGAGAGGTGCCTTGCTGGCTCGGTCAGTAGAGCATGTAACTCTCAATCTCAGACTCATGAGTTCAAGCCCCATGTTGGGCATGGAGCCTACTTAAAAAAATTAAAATAGTCCAGGGAAGATGATTTTTATCATCTCTGGCTTGGTTATATTAGGAGATCTGGGAGACCTTAGAAGGGCTCATTGATAACCTGCATTTCCTCTCATTTGGGGCATTAAAAAAAGGACATTTCCTTCCCTCTTTCAGAAAGGGGGACACGTGACTATTTCTAGCCACTATAGACTGTGAATGGAAGCACTTCCAGGCTCCATCAGGAAAGAATAGTTATAAGTTTTCCATGCTCTTTCCTCCTTTGCTCTGGCAACTGAGGAAGCCATATGTTACAAATGCTACAACATGTCAGCCTGGGTCCCTGAGTGATGGTGTAGAGCAGAGTACCATCCCCAACCCTGAGTTGAACATATACTAGGAGCATGAAATGAAGCTTTGTTGTGTAAAACACTGAGATTTTGAAGGATAATTTGCTACCCCAGTACATATGACCTTGATGAATGTGGTCATCATGAAGATTTTTTTTGGTTGTTTTGTTATTTTCTCATCTATATTTTCTGACTTGGGGGTTATTTATATACTTTATATAAAATTAAAAATCCATAAAATTATTTTAATGAAAAAATAATTAAAAATCTGCCAGAGGTGGATGCCCTGTCTTTTTATTAGCCTATATATGAATTTCAGTTATTCATGCTTTTGGTGAGATCTAAATAAACATGAAGGAAAATTAAGAGATATTCACAGACACTTGGAGTCAATACATTTTATTTATTCTTTATATTTGATCTTAGGCAAAAGCCTGAGAAGCAATTATTATTATTATTTAATGTTTTATTTATTTTTGAGAGAGAGAAAGATAGCATGAGCAGAGGAGAGTCAGAGAGAGAGGGATACACAGAATTTGAAGACAAGCTCCAGGCTCTGAGCTAACTATCAGCACAGAGCCTGATGCAGGGCTTGAACCCATGAACCAAGAGATCATGACCTGAGTCGAAGTTGAACGCTTAACTGACTGAGCCACCCAGGCGCCCCTATTACTATTTTTTTGAAAAGATTTTATTTTAGGGGCACTTAGGTGGCATCTGACTTCGGCTCACTTCATAATCTTGAGGTTTGAGAGTTTGAGCCCTGCATCAGGCTCTGCCTTGACAGTGCTGAACCTGCTTGGGATTCTCTCTGTCTCTCTCTCTCTGTCTCTCTCTCTCTGCCCCTCCCCATTCATGTGTGTGTCTCTCTCAAAATAAATAAGCATAAAAATAATAAGGATTTTATTTTATTTTTATTTTTGAGAGAGAGAGAGAGCAGGTGAGGGGCAGAAAGATAGGGACAGGGAGAATCCCAAGTAGGCTCCACTCTGTCAATGTGGAAGCCAAGATGGGGCTTGAATTTGCAAACCTGGAGAACTTGACCTGAGTTGTAATCAAGAGTCAACGCTTAACCAACTGGGCCATCCAGGTACCCGTAGAGATTTGATTTGATTTGATTTTTTAATATTTATATTTGAGAGAGACAGAGACAGAGCATGAGTGGGGGAGGGGCAAAGAGAGAGAGGGAGACACAGACTCCAAAGCAGATTCTAGGCTCTGAGCTGTCAGAACAGAGCCTGACAGGAGCCCAAACTCACTAACTGTGAGATCATTACATAAGCTGAACTCAGTCGCCTAACTGACTGAGCCCCCCAGGCGCCCTGAAAGATTTTATTTTTAAGCAATCTCTACACTTAGCAGGGGTCTAACTCACATCCCAAGATCAAGAGTCATACGCCCCACCAACTGAGCCAGCCAGGCGCACCTGGAGTCAATACATTTTAAATCAGGATTAGTTAGGGGCACCTGGGTGGCCCAGTTGGTTGGGTATCAGACGCTTGATTTCAGCTCAGGTCATGACTTCTTGGTTCATGGGATCCAGTGGGCCAAGTCAAGCTCTGTGCTAACAGCTTGGGATTCTCTCTCTGCCCCCCTCTTCCCCACTCCTGTGCATGCATACTTTTTTTCTCAAAATAAATCATTAAACTTTAAAAAATATATAAATAAAAACAATAAATCAGGGTTAGTTATACTCTATATCAAATTCTCCTCTTCAATCCTTCTCTAATACTGAATAACTATTTTTACCAAGGGATTTGGCCTCCATGGTGTAAAACTGGAAAACTCTTCTGCTGCCCCCTCACGTCTACCTTATGCATAGTTCTTTCCATGTCTTGCATGAAACCTCTTGCAGATCCCTTCACTTTTTAAGTATTTTTCAGTCACAAGAATAGTCTAATTGCAGTAGTGAAAGTGTTTTGTCCAGGGTCACAAGTACCACTCTAAACCTCAGTCAAGCTGTGTGTTCTTCGATTCCCCGGCTCTTGCCACTACAGACGGGAAATTTGCGGGACTGAAGGGAGGGGTGCCAGGCTTCTCCACATCCCTGCCTTTACTCCTCAGTGTATACTGCTCCTCTCCCACTGGCCAGCTGCTGTTTCTGAACTGCCCCCCTCCAGCATTTGGTGCAGAAAAAGAAGGGATTAGGGGGAGAGGGCTGTTTTTCCTGGGTGGTGTAGGATACTGTTATCTTTGGAAGCTGGTTCCTCATGGACATAGAGGATTCACAAATGTTGGCTCTTTCTCTCGTATGTCACCTTTGTGGGCTTTTTTATGACTCGCCTGTTGGGACCTCTGTGGGGCCTCTTTTCTGGTTGCCCACCTATTACTTTTTTCCCCACAGTCCCTGGCCTTGTAGAGATTCATCCCACATAAAACTCACTCTCCTGGGGTCCCTTTCCTCTCTGGGCACACATCATTGGAAAGATCCTTTCACTTATTTTTTGTTTGTTTTAAGTTTTTATTTAATTCCAGTTAGTTGCCATACAGTATAATATTAGTTACAGGTGTACAATTTAGTGATTCAACGCTTGGTGCTCATCACAATCAGTGCACTCTTTAATCCCCATCACCTACCTACCCCATCATCCCTTCTGCCTCCCCTCTGATAAACACCAGTCCGCTATCTATCGTTAAATATCTGCTTCTTGGTTTGCTTCTCTCTCTTTTTCCCCTGGGTTCCGTTTTTTTTTTAATTTCTTAAATCCCACGTATGAGTGAAGTCATATGGTATGTGTCTTTCTCTGACTTATTTTGGTTAGCATAATACTCCAGCTCCACCCACGTTATTGCAAATGGCAAGATTTCATTCTTTTTATGACTGAGTAATATACCATTGTATATATACACCACAGCTTCTTTATCCATTTATCAGTTGATGGACATCTGGGCTGCTTCCACAATTTGGATATTATAGATAATTGGGTTGCATGTATCCCTTTGAATTAGTAATTTTGTATTCTTAGAGCAAATACCAAGTAGTGCAATTGGTGGATTGTAGGGTAGTTCTATTTTTTTACATTTATTATTTTTATTAATTTATATATTTATTTTTTTAAGTAGTTTATTGTCAAATTGGTTTCCATACAACACCCAGTGTTCTTCCCCACAAGTGCCCTCCTCCATCACCACCACCTCTTTCTCCCCCCTCCCCCTTCAACCCTCAGTTTGTTTTCAGTATTCAATAGTCTCTCAAGTTTTGCGTCTCTCTTTCTCCCCAACTCTCTTTCCCTCTTCCCCTCCCCCTGGTCCTCCATTAGGTTTCTCCTGTTAGACCTATGAGTGACAACATATGGCATCTGTCCTTCTCTGTCTGACTTATTTCGCTTAGCATGACACCCTCGAGGTCCATCCACTTTCCTACAAATGGCCATATTTCGTTCTTTCTCATTGCCATATAGTACTCCATTGTGTATATATACCACATCTTCTTGATCCACTCATCAGGTGATGGACATTTAGGCTCTTTCCATGTTTTGGCTATTGTTGACAGTGCTGCTATGAACATTGGGGTACATGTGCTCCTATGCATCAGCACTTCTGTATCCCTTGGGTAAATCCCTAGCAGTCCTATTGCTGGGTCAGGAAATTCCACTGATAGTTTTTTGAGGAGCCTCCACACTGTTCTCCAGAGCAGCTGCACCAGTTTACATTCCCACCAACAGTGTAGGAGGGTGCCCGTCTCTCCACACCCTCGCCAGCATCTATAGTCTCTTGATTTGTTCATTTTAGCCACTCTGACTGGCGTGAGGTGGTATCTCAGTGTGGTTTTGATTTGTGTTTCCCTGATGATGAGTGATGTTGAGCATCGTTTCATGTGCCTGTAGGCCATCTG
>NC_043706.1:40072492-40114883 GCF_006229205.1 Suricata suricatta
ATTCCCACCAACAGTGTAGGAGGGTGCCCGTCTCTCCACACCCTCGCCAGCATCTATAGTCTCTTGATTTGTTCATTTTAGCCACTCTGACTGGCGTGAGGTGGTATCTCAGTGTGGTTTTGATTTGTGTTTCCCTGATGATGAGTGATGTTGAGCATCGTTTCATGTGCCTGTAGGCCATCTGGATGTCCTCTTTGGAAAAATGTCTGCCCATTTCTTCACTGGGTTATTAATTTTTTGGGTGTGGAGTTTGGTGAGTTCCTTGTAGATTTTTGATGGTAGTTCTATTTTTAACTTTTTAAGGAACTTCCATACTGGTTTCCAGAGTGGCTGCACCAGTTTGCATCCCCACCAATGGTGTAAAAGGGTCCCCCTTTCTCCACATCCTCACCAACACCTATTTTCTCTTGTGTAGTTAATTTTAGCCATTCTGTCTAGTGTGAGGTGACATCTTATTGTAGTTTTGATTTGTATTTTCTTGCTAATGAGTCTGTTGGACATCTGGATGTCTTATTTGGAGAAATGTTTTTCATGTCTTCTGTCCATTTAAAAAATTTTTTTAATGTTTTATTTATTTTTGATACAGAGAGATAGCATGAGAGGGGGAGGGGCAGAGAGAGAAGGAGACACAGAAACGGAAGCAGGCTCCAGGCTCTGAGCTAGCTGTCAGCACAGAGCCCGACGTGGGGCTCAAACCCACAGACTGTGAGATCAGGACCTGAGCCAAAGTCAGAGGCTTAACTGAGTGAGCCACCCAGGCACCCCTTAAATTTTTAACATTTATTTATTTTTGAGAGACAGAGCGTGTGTAGGAGAGGGGCAAAGAGAGAGGAAGACAGAATCCGATGCAGGCTCCAGGCTCTAAGCTGTCAGCACAGAGCCTGACACGGGGCTCAAACTCACAAACTGTGAGATCATCACCTGAACCGAAGTTGGCCACTTAACCAACTGAGCCACCCAGGCGCCCCTTCTGTCCATTTTTTAATTGGATTGGGAAGGATCCTTTTAAAATGATTCCAGGTTGGTTTCTTTGTATCGGAAACTTGGCCCATGGGACCACGTATGCATCTTTGCCCAGCTAACAAGGGCGGTGCAGCTCTCTCTTTATCCCACACACATTACTTGCCATTCCAGGGCAGCCAGTCAGCCGGCATCTTGCTTTGGAACTTCCTCAGGTGGGAGTTAGGATATCAGTCGCTAAGGACTTCTACAGGAAATATTCTGAAAGGTGCTAGTGCAGGCCTCTAAGTCACTTGGTTCTAGGCAAAGGGAACAAACCTTCTCCCTCCCCAGGGTGGCCAAGAGGAAATTCAGAGCCCACAGGTAACTCCCAACACAATCCTCATTCTTTTTTTTTTTTAAAGATTTGTTTAATGTTTTATTTATTTTTGATAGAGAGAGAGAGACAGAGCATGAGAGGGAGAAGGGCAGAGAGAGAAGGAGACACAGAACTGGAAGCAGGCTCCAGGCGCTGAGCTAGCTGTCAGCACAGAGCCTGACTTGGGGCTCGAACCCACCAATGTGAGATCTGACCTGAGCTGAAGTTGGAGGCTTAACCAACTGAGCCACCCAGGCGCCCCCACAATCCTCATTCTTGAATACAAACTGTAAAAGATTAGTAAAGCTGGCAGACTGGATCACAATCTCTTCCCATCTCCCTTTGAGGTGGATGGTGGGGGCACCTGGCATGTTGCTTTCTGCTTTTGAGGTTTTTGATGAAACTCCAAAGAAAACAGGGAGACTCTAATTAACATCCTGTCACAACTGTTGTCTGTCACCAATTCAAGAAATTCTTACTAGACCCCCAAGGAAAATGGTGAAATGGGTACACACACACACACACACACACACACACACACACACTGAAGTAGATGTGTAGCAATGACAGATAAAACCTGAAAAGGGAAAAGAGACCTAGGCTTTAAGACACGATACACCTTCCCTGTGAATATGTGCTAATCCTACAAACTTTCCTAGGCTAGGAAATAAGTCTAGAAGTAAGGGTAGCAGCCAGAGATTTCACTCCTGTGTCTGGAGATATGAGTGCCTCCTAGGAAATGGAAGACCTGAGCCAGGGTTTCAGCTTGAAGCCAAGGACACTCTGAACCTTACATGCAATCTGAATACAACTGTTGCCAGACTTCTGCTTGGGGCTATAGTTTTATGGGAAGCTGTGTGCCTGCCACATAAGCGGGAAGACAAAGATGTGGAACAGTCTTCAGATGAGAACTGACCTTAGGCACTCCCTGTTCCATGAGTGGAAAGGCCATACCTTGATATCACCAGTTCCTATATGCTAGCAATAACCAATTAGAAAATATGATCTTATGTTAAACATGGTGGATTCAATCCATGCATTATCACTATTAAGTCCCTAAACCCCTCTAAAATGACAGTAAAGGGTTTCATTTGTCTGTTTTTTTAAGGTGTACATTCCTACATGCAACCTGTAAATGTGAGGGAGATAATGCCCCATGGGGTGGAATTTTGATCAGTGGGAGACAAAGGCCAGTGAATAATTTTTCTCCATTTCTTCCATTATCTCACCTCTCCCAGGATGGTTTCGAGAAGCAGTTTGTTTGTTGAGTACACATCCCCAGATCAGCACTCTCATTTAGTGCCCACCAGGTGTCTGATGAAGCATCCTCCAGGTGGTTCTCCTTTCTTCCCTGCATCACTCTCCTTGTTCCTCACACCTGCTCCTTGGACTCCCTAATAATACAATGAGCCTCCGGTTTAGGGGGAACCAGGCTAACACAACTGACAAGGAAAGGACTGATATACTTGACTTCATTACAGTGAAGAATTCCCGCTCATCAAATGGTGCCACTAAGAGAATGGAGCTGGAAAAAGTACATGGTACACATAAAAAGGACTCATATATACAATATATATACAACAGTCATAATACGGGAAAAAGACAGACACCCTGATCAAAACATGGACAAAATATTTAAGTGATCAAAAGTGGAAATCCAAACTGGCTAGTAAATGTGTAAAACTTCACAAATAATCATGAAAATGAAAAGTAAAACCATAATGAAATAACACTTTACCCTTACTAACAGGGCTAAAATTTCAGATGTTGGTGAGGATGTAGATCAAGGGACATTCACACACACTGCAGATGGGAGTGTCAGTTGGCAAAGCCCCTTTGAAAACAGTTTGGCATTATCTACTAAAGTTGAAAATGACTATTTAATTCTATTCCTAAGTATATATTCTGAGAAATGCATGTGTAGGTATTCTGGGAGATGTGTATAAGAATGTTCACAGAAGGGACTCCTGGGTGGCTCAGTCGGTTAAGCGTCCAACTCTTGATTTAGGCTCAGGTCGTGATCTCATGGTTGTGAGCTGTCTGCTGACAGTGCAGAGCCTGCTTGGGATTCTCTCTCTATCTCTTTGACCCTCCCCCCACTCACAGTCGTTTGCTCTCCCGCTCTCCCAAAATAAATAAACATTTTTTAAAAAAAAAAGAATGCTCACAGAAGCTTTATTTGTAATAGACAAACAGTCCACATATTCTTCAACAGCAAAATGGACTCATTTTGGCATGTTTATAGAATGGCATCCTATACAGAGTTGAAAATGAACTGCTTAATTCAATAACAGAAATAAATCTAAAGAACAATGTTGAGCCTAAGAAAACAAATACAAATACTGCATGATTCCATTTATAAAACATTTTTAAACTGGCAAATTAAACTATAGTGCATAGGAGTGCATTTTTAAGTGGTACATTATAAAGAAAAGCAAACTGAAAACCATAAGAATCGGCATGGTAGTCATCATAAATGTGGAAGGCGCTGTGATTCAGAAGAATGGAGAGGGGTCTTTTAAGGTGTTGGCATTGTTCCAGATCTTTACTTGGGTGAATGTTTTGCCACAGATATCAGCTCTTTCATAACTTAGTAAATGGCACATTAATGTTTTACATACTTTTTATGTACAGAATGAACATTTTTACAATATAAAAGGGTTAAAGAGAGACAGAAGACGAAACCATAGCCTATGAAATTTGAAGTCCAGTATTGTTTTTGTGCTAGCAAGCAATTTATGTTCCTAAGATGTGGCAGCCAGCCTCCAAGATGGCCTTTCAAGGTCTCTGTCTCCTGAGCTTCACATCCTTGTGTAGTCCCCTCCTATATGGCAGTAGGTTTGGTCTGTGTGACCAGTAGAATATGACAACTTATAAAATAATTTAACAACTAACATTAATAGGGACACCTGGCTGGCTCAGTCTCTGGAGCATGCGACTCTTGATCTTAGGGTTGTGAGTTCGAGTCCCACATTGGGTGAATGGATTATATAAAACTAAAATCCTTTTTAAAAATGAACACTGACAGCAATATTAACAGCTAACACACATGTTCATGAAACAGCTAACATTACAGCAATGTATCCCAAAGTGTAAGTATGCACATCTGGAGTAATTCTCAAGATTTTTGTAAAACAAACATGAAGTTTTATATGCTAATAGTTAAGTGTTTGCTTAATTGATGAAGAAATGGCTTGCTGGGACACCTGCATGACTCAGTCGGTTGGGCATCTGACTTCGGCTCAGGTCATGATCTCACTGCTCCTGAGTTTGAGCTTTGGATTCTGTGTCTCCCTCTTTCTCTGCCCCTCCCCCACTCACTCTGTCTCTCTCACTGTCTCTCAAAAATAAATAATAAAACATTAAAAAAATTTTTAATGGCTTGCTGAAGCATTTGGGTGGCTCAGTCACTTGAGTGTCAGACTTGATTTCAGCTCAGGTCATGATCCCAGGGTTGTGGAATCAAGCCCCACATGGGGCTATGCACTGAGCATGGAGCCTGCTCAAGATTCTCTTTCTCTCTCCCTCTGCCCCTCTGCCCTGTTTGTGCACTCTCTCTCTTTCAAATAAATAAATAAATAAATAAATTTAAAATGGCTTGCATATAAAATCTGTATCTTCATAGATATTGCTAAATTTGAGGCAAAGTAAAAAAAAGTTAAAGCTGACTTTTTAAAAGTTTGTTTAATTTAAGTAATTTCTACACCCAACCTAGGACTCAAACTCATAACCCCAAGATCGAGAGTTGCATACTGGGGACCCCTGGGTGGCTCAGTTGGTTAAGCAAGAGACTCTTGATTTTGGCTCAGGTCATGATCTCACAGTTCCTGGGTTCCAGCTCCGTGTTGGGTTCCATGCTGTCAGCTTGGAGCCTGCCTGAGATTCTCTCTTTCTCCTTCTCTCTCTGCCCCTCCCCTACTCACATGCATGTTCTCTCTGAAAATAAATAAATGAATAAACATTGGGGCACCTGGGTGGCTCAGTCAGTTGAGAATTCAACTCTTGGTTTTGGGTCAGGTCATGATCTCGTTCGTGACTCATGGGATAGAGCCCTGCCTCAGGCTCTTCTCAGTCCGGAGACTGAGTGGGATTCTCTCTCCCTCTCTCTTTGCCCCTCTCCCGCTTGTGCTTTCTGACTCTCTCTCTCAAAATAAATAAATAAACAATTAAAAAATGAGTAAACATTTTTTTAAAAGCTACTATAAAAAAATAGAAGAGTTGCATCCTCTTCAAGTGAGCCAGCTGGGCATCCCTGGGGTTGATTTTTATTTATTTTTTTAAATATTTATTTACTTTTGAGATATTGAGACAGAGTGCGAGTGGGGAAGGGACAGAGAGAGGGGGAGATACAGAATCCAAAGCAGGCTCCAGGCTCTGACCTGTCAGCACAGATCCTGATGTGGGATGTGGGGCTCTAACTCACAGATTGTGAGATCATGACCTGAGCCAAAGTCAGATGCTTAACCAACTGAGCCACCCAGGTGCCCCTAAGGTTGACTTTTAATATTAAGGAAACTGTTGAGTGGTGGCATTCTTTTTGGTTAAAGTTTATTTTATTTATGTGGGGGGTGAGGGGCAGAGAGAGAGAGAGAGAGAATCCCTAGCAGACTCCAAGCTGACAACACAGAGCCAGACATGGGGTTCCATCTCATGAATCATAAGATCATGACCTGAGCTGAAATCAAGAGCCAAATGCTTAACCGACTGAGCCACCCAGGCACCTCTTGGTGGTATTCTTATAGAAAAATCATGAAGGTTCAATTCAAATGAAAAAGGATCAAGACACATCAATTTGTAGTCACTGTGCTAGATTTCGGTAATAAAATGGTGAGCAAAAACTGTCATGGACAAAAAAAATCCAAAAGAAAATAAATACAAATACATTATTTGCTTACCCAATTGAATTTATCAAAGCCATTCAAAGCACAAAAATCAATTGTATTTCTTTTTTTTAGAAAGATTTTTTTTAATGTTTTTTATTTTTGAGAGACAGTGCGAGCAGGGGAGGGTCAGAGAGAGAGAGAGAGAGAGAGAGAGAGAGAGGGAGGGATACAGAATCTAAAGCAGGCTCCAGGCTCTGAGCTAGCTGTCAGAACAGAGCCCAACACGAGGCTCGAACCCATGAACTGTGAGATCATGACCTGAGCCAAAGCTGGACGCTTAACCTACTGAGCCATCCAGGTGCCCCTGTATTTCTTTTATTAATATAGATTTAAAAAAATTTTTGAGAGTGTGCAGAAGCAGGGGAGGGGCAGAAAGAGAAGGAGAAAGAGTATACATATGCTGGCAGCATGGAACCCAACATGGGGCTCAATCTCATGAATTGTGGGATCATGATCTGAGCCAAGATCAAGAGTCAGATGTTTAACCAACTGAGCCACCAAGGGCCCCCCAAAATCATTTGTATTTCTATATCCCTAGAAAAGAAAAGAAAATTTGAAAATCAGACTCATTTTTAATAACCTCAAAAAATGCCAACTACTTAGAATAAATCTAATAAATGAAGTATAAAATCTCTACATAGAAAACTATAAAACATTAATAAAAGTAAGTAAAGAAGATCTAAATAACTGGACGGATATACCATATTCATGGACAGGAAGACTCAATATTGTAGAAATGTTAATTCTCCCCAAATTGATCTACAGAGTCAATGGAATCCTAATATATTTTTTGGTAGAAATCAACAATTTGATTTGAAAATATGTATGGAAATACAAAAGTATAAGAATAACAAAAACACTCTGCAAGAAGAACAATACCAGATATTAAGACTTATCAGAAATCTACAGGTGAGCCTGGGTGGCTCAGTTGGCTGAGTGTTGGACTCTTGATTTTGGCTCAGGCCATGATCCCAGGGTTGTGAGATCAAGCCCTGTGTCAGGTTCCGTGCTGTGCATGGAGCCTGCTTACGATTCTTTCTTTCCCTTTGCCCCTTTGCCCCGCTTCCACTCTTCTCTCTATAAAATCAATTTTAAAAAAATCTACAGGGATGCTTTGCTGGCTCAGTTAGTAGAGCATACGGGATCATGAGTAAGAGCCCCATATTTGATGTAGAGGTTACTTTTTAAAAAAAAAAAAAAGGACAAAAAAAGACTTATCAGAAAGCTACAAATTAAGATTGTATGATATTGGCACAAGGAGACAAATAGACCAATGACTATAATTCAAAGTCCAGAAACAAATCCGTGCTTGATTTAGGACAAAAGTGTCACTGCAATGCACTGGGAAACAGAAGATATTTTCAACTAATGGTCCTAGGTCTACTGGGCATATAACTACAAGAGGAAAAATGAATCTTGACCTTTATCTAATACCATACACAAAAATTAATTCCAGATTGATATCTATCTACATGTAAATTTCTGATTGTAAAAAGTAAAACAATTAAGTTTCTAGAAGATGACATAGGAGAATATCTTCAGGACTTAAAAATTTTTTTTTAATTTTTATTTTTTATTTATTTTTGAGAGACAGAGAGAGACAGTGCAAGCAGGGGAGGGTCAGAGAGAGAGGGAAACACAGAATCTGAAGCAGGCTCCAGGCTCTGAGCTAGCTGTCAGCACAGAGCCTGACCTGGGGCTCAACCCCACAAACTGTGAGATCATGACCTGAGCTGAAGCGAGACACTTAACCGACTGAGCCACCCAGGCGCCCCTCTTCATGACTTTTAATAGGCAAAGAAATATTTAAATAGGACACAAAAAACACTAATTATAAATGAAACAACTAGTAAATAAGACTACACTAAAAGTGAAAACTTTGGTTAATCAATAGACACCAATAAGAGAGTGAAAACATAAGTCATGGAATGAGGGACAACATTTGCAAAACATTTAACCAACAAAGAGCTTGTATTAGAATATATAAAAAACTTGTACATCAATAAGAAATGGATAGGCAATCCAATAAAAAACGGGGAAAGGACTTGAATAGTCATTTAAGAAAAGAAGCCATCCGATGGCCATTAAGTATACAAAAAGGTGCTACACTGTCTTAGTTTTTTTTTTTCATTGTTTATTTTTGAGAAAGAGAGACAGAGGGTGAGTGGGGGAGGGAAGAGAGAGAGGGAAACAGATTCTGAAGCAGGATCCAGGCTCCTAGCTCTCAGCACAGAGCCCGATGCAGGGCTCGAACTCACAGATTGTGAGATCATGACCTGAGCTGAAGTCAGAGGCTTAACCAGCTGAGCCATCCAGGCACCCCAAAGACCATTTGTCTTAGTTATCAGAGAAATGGGAAAAGATACAGTGTACTAAACACTTATTGGATGAACTAAAGGATTAATAATACCAAGTGTAAGCAAGGGCATAGAGCCATGAGCATGCTCATACAGGGCTGGTGGGCCTGTAAATTAGGACAACCACTTGGGAAAACTATTTGGTGGTATTTACTAAAATTGAACATTCACTATGGCCCAGGATTTCCTAAGCATATGCGCATCAGAAATATGCACATAGATGCATCAAAAAGATATGTACGGGGATGCCTGGGTGGCTCAGTTGGTTAAGCAACCAACTCTTGATTTCAGCTCAGTTCGGGATCTCATGGTTCATGGGTTCATGGCCCATATCGGGGTCTATGCTGACATTGCAGACCTGACTGAGATTCTCTCTCTTTCTCTCTCTGCCCTTCCCCAACTTGCATTCTCTCTCTCTCAAAAATAAACAAATAAACATTTTAAAAAAAGACATGTACAAGAAAAAGTTCTGGAAATGGATAGTGTTGATAGTTGCACAACATTGGGAGTATACTTAATGCCTCTGAATTGTACACTTTAAAATAGTTAAAATATTAAATATTATGTATGTTTTTCCACAATAAAAATGGCATACAAAAACATTTTTATGGTATTATGTACAATAGTCAAGATTTTAACTGTATAATGAACACATTGTAGTATATTCATACAATGGAATACCATACAGAAATGCAAAAAATAGACTACAGTTATATCCAGTAACTATATAAATTTCACAGATTCAATGTGGCATCAAAGAAGCTTGACACACAAAAAATACAAAGCGTGTGATTTCATTTGTACTGGGTTCAAAGAGCAGGCAACATTAATTTTGAGGTTTGAAGTTCAACAGTTGCACTGGGGCGAGGGGGCTTCTGTAATCCTGGGCAGGTTCTACTTCTTGACAAGATGTGTTTACTTGGTGATAATTCATCAAGGCAAACACATGATTTGTGCACTTTTCTCCATGTTAGGTTTCAATTTTAAAAGTTTGTGAAAAGGGGCACCTGGTTGCTTATTTGGCTAAGTGTTTGGCCCTTTTTTTTTTCTTTCAGGATCACCAGCTGCCTGGGCACCAAAAAATTATGCTTCCGAAATCCCTTGATGTCAATTCCACACGAAGAGCAATTGAGCTGCTCTACATGTGCCACTCACGACAGAAGCCCTTTTTATAAGCATTTGACTCTTAGACTCTTAACATCAGCTGAGGTCATGATCTCACTGTCATGGGATTGAGCCTCTTCTTGGCTCTGCACATGGAGTGAGGAGACTGCTCAGAAGTCTCTCTCTCCCTCTGTCTCTACCCCTCCCCCACTCTCATGCTCTCTCTCTCTCTCTCTCTCTCTCTCTCGCTCTCTCTCAAAATAAATAAATTTTAAATAAACAAACCAACCGACCAACAAATAAATAAACAAAAAGTTTATAAAGAGGAGGAAGAAGAGGAGATGAAGTCACACAGTGTCTGCTCTCATACAACTTAAGGTCAGGATGGGGGTGCCTGGGTGGCTCAGTCGGTTAAGCCTCCAACTTTGGCTCAGGTCAGATCTCACGTTCGTGGGTTCCAGCCCTGCGTCAGGCTCTGTGCTGACAGCTAGCTCAGAGCCTGGAGCCTGTTTCAGATTCTGTGTCTCCCTCTCTCTCTGACCCTCTCATTCTCATGCTCTGTCTCTTCTGTATCAAAAATAAATGAAACATTAAAAAATTTAAAAAAACAACTTAAGGTCAGGATGAGTTGTATGAGATTGTATGTTTATTAATAAACAAACAAACATAAAATCACAACTGTGATAAGTATGGTGAAATAAAGGCATGGGATGGTCTGAGAACATACAGTAAGGAGATCTGACAGGGGCAGAGAGGGTAAGGAGGGCTTCCCAAATAAGTGATGTTGGAGTTGAGTTCTGAAGATGAGAAAGAGATAGAAGTGGAGAATAAAGCCTTCTAGGCAGAGGTAAGCATTTATCTGGTGCTTCCCAACATTTACATTTTTCAATGACCTTGGTTCTGTCCACTCTAGTCACCTACCCAGTCTGTTCCTAATCCTGCTCCAGGACTGAAAGGAATAATTCCTTTTCTTTTTTACTGTTTGTTTATTTACTATTAGAGATAGCGTGCACATGTGCAAGCAGAAGAGGGACAGAGAGAGACATACAGAAAATGAAGCAGGCTCCAGGCTCTGAGCCATCAGTGCAGAGTTCGATGCGGGGCTGGAACTCACAAATGTGAGTTCAAGTTCTTGTGAGATCAAGACCTGAGCTGAAGTTGGACATTTAACTGACTAAGCCACCCAGGTGCCCCAGGACTGAGAGGAATAATTTCTTGACACACTTGTAACCCATTCCTGACATTAGTTTGGAAACAAATTGCAAGTTACACAAATTGTAGAGCTTTTTATATTCTTGAATGGTTTGAGAGTGAACTGCTGCCTGTTGTCCCCTTGTTCCTGGGCACTCAGTAGGTGTTTCCTGAAGTGAGGGTGGTATCTTACATAACTCCCTGCAACCCAAATTAACATTAATACAGAACAAGCACTTAATTCTCAGACTCTGGTCAAGAGTCTCTGGTTGTCCCCAAAAGATCCAGATCATAATTATAACACTGCATTTCATTTTTATATCTCCTTAATCTTATTCAGCAGGAACAGTTCATTGTTTGCTTGACATTCATGACCTGACATTTTATTTTTATTTTTTTTAATAGTTTATTGTCAAATTGGTTTCCATATAACATCCAGTGCTCTTCCCTACAAGTGCCCTCCTCCAACACCACCACCTCTTTTCTCCCCCACCCCCTTCCCCTTCAACCCTCGGTTCATTTTCAGTATTTAATAGTCTCTCAAGTTTTGCGCCCCTCTCTCTCCCCAACTCTCTTTCTTTCTTCCCCTCCCCCTGGTCCTCCATTAGGTTTCTCCTGATGACCTGACATTTTAAAAGACTATAGGCTAGAGGCACCAGTGTAGCTCTGTCAGTTAAGGGTCTGACTCTGGCTCCAGTCATGATCTCATGGTTCATGAGTTCAAGCCCCGTGTCAAGTTCGATGATGGTGATACAGAGCCTGCTTGGGATTCTCTCTCTACCTCTTTCTGCCCCTTCCTCACGTTCTCTCTCCCTCTCTCTCTCTCTCTCTCTCTCTCTCTCTCTCTCTCTCTCTCTCTCTCAAAAATAAATAAATAAATAAGCTTTTAACATAAAAAAAGAATTAGATGTTTAAAAAAAAATTATAGGCCAGTTGTTTTATGTGTCCCAATTTGGTTTTGCTGAGATTTCCTTGTGGTTGGATTCACGTATCTTTGGTAGGAATACTATAAAAGGGATGATATGTTCCTCTCATTGAATCCTATCAAGTGGTACAAGACACCAAATGTTCCTTCCTAGTGCTGATGAGGTGTTCTTTCCCATCACCTGATGAAGGTGATGTCAGCCAGGCTTATCTACTGTGCAGTTTCTCTTTTCTTAGGAATTTGTTAAGTATTTTACATAGAAGCATTTGATACTGTAAATGTCCTGTTCATTAGGTAATCCATTCAATAATTTTATCACTATAGACTTGTAGCTTCCCCTTATATTCCATGAACTGTAATCTGTTACCATCATTATCTATTTTGATCCTCAAAGCATCCCCAATTTAGCTAGTGAGAGCCCATTCTGTGTTCTTTGGACACATTTCCATTATTTTTTGAGTACTTCCTTTTTTGGGGGCACAACAAAATGTTCATCCTATCTTGTACTTTCCTTCTTTCCCATGGGGGAGTCAGCCATTCCTGCAAGAAGCCCTTTCAGTGAGAAATAATATTTAGAATCCAATCTATGAAGTAGGTATATTTGTTGCCTTTTAAGTGTTGCCACTTCCTGGCCTTCTCAGTGCACAGAAATAGAAAATGTATGTGTGTGTGTGTGTGTGTGTGTGTGTGTGTGTGTGTGTGTGTATATATATACACACATATATACATATATATACATATGCATATATTTTATGTATCTACCTATCTTGTTTATCTTATCTTTTATTTATCTATTTATTTTGAGAGGGTGAGGGGAAGGGGCAGAGAGAGAGGGAGAGAGAGAATTTCAACCGACTTAGCACTGTCAGCACAAAGCCTGACCCTCAGTTGAACTCATGAAATATGAGCGTCTGAGCCAAAACCGAGAACTGAATGCTTAACCCATTGAGCCACCCAGGCTCCCCTTCCTTCCCTTCCCTTCCCTTATCTTATCTTATCTCCTTTTTAAAAAATTGTTTAATGTTTACATACTTTTGAAAGAGAGAGAGGGAGAGAGAGAGGGAGAGAGAGAGAGAGAGAGAGAGAGAGAAAGAGAGAGAGAGAGAGAGAGAGAGAGAGAGAGAGTAGGGGGGGAGGGGCAGAGAGAGAGAGAGGGAGACAGAATCTGAAGCAGGCTCCAGGCTCTGAACTGCCAGCACAGAGCTCGAAGCAGGGCTCGAACCCACAAACTGCAACATTATAACCTGAGCCAAAGTTGGATGCTTAACTGACTGAGCCATCCAGGAGCCCTTATCTATCTCCTTCTTGAATAACATGAGTTCACAATGATGCCTCTAATCACAGCATAACTCCACAGGGCTCCATCTAGTTTCCTCCCTTTCCATCCTTGCTTTTCTCTTCTGTAACGCTGAGAAACTTGGATCCTTATTGACTTTACTTATTTATCAGCCTTTCTGCTTGTAACCAGTCTCCCAATGCTATCACCATCCCTTCCCTTGTGCAGATACCCTTCTCAATCCACTTGGACTCTGACACCCTGTGCTGGGCTGATATGTGAACACCCTCCTATGACATGCCACATAGGGCTACACAGCTTCCCTCGGGGGCTCTAACACCAATCCCCGGCTACCCTTGCCTGGACAACCTCTTTAACTTGATGCACACCACAAGCCCAATGATTCTTTCTCTGAGTAAGTGTGGCAGATGTTCCTAGTTCCTACCTAATATCCATGCCACCCTTAGGGGTTGAATTGTGTCCCCCAGAAAAAGATATGTTGGAGTCCCCCCAGTTCTTCAGAACATGACCTTACTTGGAGATAGAAATGCCCTAAATGCCCCTAGAGTATTCACTTTAAAATGGTTAATTTTTTGTTATGTGACTGTTACTTCAACTTAAAAAGAAAAGGCAATAAAGGAATTAAAAAGGCAAATACTTAAGGACAAAGGGAGTAAGAGGATTTTGAGAACAGAGAGGTGATGCTCACAAAATTTAGGAAAATGGAAAGTAAATGGTGATGGGTAACTGACTCAGCAAAGCAGAAACAGGCATGCAAGGAGGTAGCCATAAAGAGACCAGATGGTTCATACACACAACTCTCACGATCTTAGAGACCTCGGGGACCTCTGATGATGGGAGAGGAGGAGGTGCTGAAACAGCAGAACTGGGGTTCAGATTGATATAAAGAGTAGTTGGACCCTCTGACCTCTTTCTCTAGCCCATGTAGCCAGACGGCTGCACCTTCTTTTCCCCAACAGCTGGGAGGTTATTTCTAGAGCAGTCTCCACAGCAGAGCATGGTGATGAGACAGCATACTGAAAAACAGGACAAAAGTCTGGCAAGACCTTCCAGTCCTTTTTGAAACCGGCTTCCAGAATTCAGTTGGGCAAGCCTATATTCCTAGCTAAGAGACTGGAGGACTTGAAGAAACCAAAAATGAATCACCCCTGGAGAAAAGGTGTATAGACACCAACATTTGGAGAACTCTACAATGAAACCGACTTGCCCACAAGCCCACACCATGCACCTAGAGTTACTCAGCTTCTTAGTGCCTCTCTCCTAAATACAAATAACAGCCAAGGATCACCCACTGAGAACCACCTGTAACCTGAACATCAGAGATTTAAAAAAAAGAAGAAAGGAAAAAGAAACTTAAATGGAACAGAGAAAGAGGAACAAAAGAAAAAAAGTAATAATACCCTCAAAAAGACATGAGATAATATTGCAATCATGAACCAAGAGAAATCATAGGGGCACCTGAGTGGCTCAGTCAGTTAAGTATCTGACTTCTGTCCAGGTCATGATCTTGTGGTCTATGAGTTCAAGCCCCACATTCTGCTCTGTGCTGACAGCTCCAAGCCCGGAGCCTGCTTTGGATTCTGTGTCTCCCTGTCTGCACACCTCCCCTGTTCATGTACATGCATCTGCAGGGTCTCTGCCTCTCTCTCTCTCTCTCTCTCTCTCTCTCTCTCTCTCTCTCTCTCTCTCAAAAATAAATAAAAACATTTTAAGAACTAAGTCAGAAATGGTATTTGAAAATTAAAACATTATAGGGCAAAATAACAATTCAAATTGAAGAGTGGAATTTAAGGACAAAGAAATCTCCTAGAAAGTGGAACAAATGTGGGGCACCTAGGTGGCTCAGTCGGTTAAGTGTCTGATTTCAGCTCAGGTCATGATCTCATGGCTCGTGAGTTTGAGCCCCGCGTTGGGCTCTGTGCTAACATCTCAGAGCCTGGAGTTTGCTTCAGATTCTGTGTGTGTGTGTGTGTGTGTGTGTGTGTGTGTGTGTGTGTGTGTCTGCCACTTCCCTGCTCAAGCTATGTCTCTCTCTGTCTCTCAAAAATAAATAATCATTAAAAAAGAAGATGTTCCCACCTCAGATGCTATTCACAAGTCCAGGCTGTCACCTGTGCTTTGACTGGCTATAAATCAGGGGGTCCAGTAACTCCCTCTTCAGATTAGATAATTTGTTAGAATGGCTCACAAAGATCAGGGGAACACTTACTTACTTTTACCAGTTCATTATTATTTTTCAAAATTTATTTATTTTTGAGGGGGTGGGGCAGAGAGAAAGGGGGAGAGAGAGAATCCCAAGCAGGCTCTTCACCATAAGTGCTCAGAGCCCAGTGCAGGGCTCGAACCCATGAACCATGAGATCATGACCTGACCTGAAATCAAGACACCCAGCTGACTGAGCCACCCAGGCACCCGCATTTACCGGTTTATTATCAAGAGTATTATAAGTGATACAGATGGACAGCCAAATGAAAAGTTATATAAGAGTGAGGTCAGGAAGGGTCCTGAGCACAAGAAGTCGTGTCTTCATGGACCTGGGGTACGCCACCCTCCTGGCATGTAGATGTGTTTGACGACCAGGAAATTGATCAGATCTCATAATTAAAGAGTTTATAGAGTTTAATCTGCAGCCCTTCTCCTTCCTCTTCCCAGAGGTCAGTAGGTAGGGCTGAAAGTTCAACTTTGTAATTACTTGGTCTTCTGATGACTAGCCCCATTTTAAGGGTATCTAAGGGTTCCACTCTAAGTCACCTTATTAGCATAAAGTCAAGTATGCTCATTAGGCTCCCTATGAATAACCAACACACTCCTATCAAGAATTTCCAAGGGTTTTAGGGACTTTGTGCTAGAAACTGTGGATAAAGGCCAAATATATTTCTTATGACACACAATAACCTAATAACCTTCTGTAAAAGTCGGGTTCTCCAGAGAAACAGAACCAACAGGATGTAGATATATATAGAGATTTATTTTAAGGAATTGGCTCATGCGGTTGTGATGGCTTGGCAAGCCCAAAGTCTGCAGGGGAGGCCAGGAGGCTGGAGACCCGTGAAAGAGTTTAAAGGCTGTCTGCTGGCAGAATTCTTTCTTGCCTGGGGATGTGGCTTTGTTCTATGAAGCCCTTCAACTGATTGCATGAGGCCTACCCATATTATGGAAGTAATCTGCTTTACCCCAAATCCACCAATTTAAATGTTAATCTTATCCAAAAAACATCTGCACAAAGACATCCAGAATTATGTTTGTTTAAATGCCTGGACACCATGGCTGAGCCAAGTTGACACATGAAATTAACCAGCACACCTTCTAATTGATTCCACTTTTAGTTTAACCTAGCTCGAATTGGTACTGTTACTTGCAAAAAAAAAAAAAAAAAGTAAATATCCTTGAATTTTTGAAAACTCTGTTAGGTATTGATCTATACAGATGAGTAAGACACACTCCCTATCTTTGAGAATTTTGTAGGGTTTGCAGGGTGTTTTGTGTTTTTCTGTAAGCAGTTCAAAATATTGTAGCCGGGGTGCAGGAATGCACCTGGATCCAGGGGTCCCAAACACACCAGGTTTGGCCACTCACCACAGACAAAATCCAAAGGCAGAGGGATGAGTGATGGTGAAAAAAGGAATTTATTTCAGGGGCACTTGGGTGGCTCAGTTGATTAAGCATCTGGCTCTTGGTTTGGGCTCAGGTCATGATCCCAGAGTGGTGGGATTGAGCCTCGTGTTGGGGTCTGCGCTGAATGTGAAGCCTGCTTAAGATTCTCTCTTTCCCTCCCCCTCTCCCTCTCCTCTGCTCCAACTCTCTCTCTTTCTCTGTCTCTAAAAAAAGGGGGAAATTATTTCTATAAGGCCCACCCCAACTGGGATCTCAAAGACCATCTCCAAAGTGCTAAACATACTTCCTGGTTTATGTAAGGAAAATGTGGGACAAAAGTCTGTGGGTACATGTAGGTGGTCAGGTGGATCTTGGTCATGGAGTCAGTCACACAGGGTCTCGCTGGCTCAGGGCAGTCCTTATTGCTTGAGGGGGGAGTTTCAGTTCCCATCAAGGGATGCTTTGCCCATAAGGTCTTTTGCCTGAGTTACGTAAGGTGGAAAGAAGAACTTAATCGATAAGAAATTACAGACTGAGATCCTCTTTCATTATCAATAACAACAGCAACAACAAAACATATAGGGCACCTGGGTGGTTCAGTTGGTTGAGCATTTGACTCTTGGTTTCTGCTCAGGTCATGATCCTGGGGTCATGGGACTGAGCCCTGCGTTGGGCTTCGTGGTGAATGTAGAGCCTGCTTGAGTTTCCCTCTCTCCCTCTGCTCCTCTCCCCGGCTCTTGCACTCTTCCTCTTTAAAAAAAAAATTATCAGGTGGTAAGTCATTAAGTCCAATTGTTACAAACAAGAGTTTTGCATATGGAGACCTCTTTGAGGACTGAGACAGTCAAAGAAGGCCAAACTCCTTTGTCCTGAGAAAAGGTTACATTGCAATGTTCTTGGTGATTCTCTGGGCACCCAAGAGACAATCTGGCTTGAATGCTGGACTTCCAGAAAGAAGGCAAACACGTCTTTGGAGAGGCAGCTTGGCCTCAGCCTGGTGAAAACCCTGCATCTCAGTGCAAGGAGTATAGAGCTTTCCCTGCCAGTAGTGGGGAAGCCTTTGGAGGTTTCTGCGGGACAAAATAAGGGGATTGCCCTTTCTGTGTTTTAGAAAGAGGAAATTCGTCGGTTTGAAGAGAGAGGGGGAGGGTAGGAAGGCTGTGTCAATCAGGGTGGTTAGCTATAAAGGAGAAGTCTCAACTCTGGCTAACTTAAGCAGAACATAAATAACTGAAAGTAAATTTTGCAGTTCACAGTGTTGATGGGAAAGGCTCAGAAAAATCCCTCCTGCTGCCTGTTATCCTAATACATTCTCTCATACTTAATCTTCCAGAAAGTAATCCTATTCAATACACTTAAGATAATTCGTATACAAATGAAATCACCCACTGCCTCCTGGCAAAAAGACAACCTCAGGCTTTCGTAGTCACTGCATCCAGCTCGGAGTCCAGTGTCTGTGGATGCCCACTTCCCTCCTAGCTCTGTCCAGGCTCCTCCTGATATTTCTGTAGACTAACTTGTAA
Organism: Suricata suricatta; assembly: GCF_006229205.1. Taxonomy (NCBI): domain Eukaryota; kingdom Metazoa; phylum Chordata; class Mammalia; order Carnivora; family Herpestidae; genus Suricata; species Suricata suricatta. The sequence goes on from NC_043706.1 coordinate 40,090,685, forward strand.
GGTTATCAATCACCGTTTATGGCATTTATGTTTTTTAAAAAGTGGGAAAGTAGGGGGCCTGGCTGGCTCGGCGGTGGAGCATGTGACTCTTGATCTCAGGATCATGAATTCAAGCCCCATGTTGGGTGTATAGATGATTAATAATAAAAAATAAATAAATGAACTTTCTTTTAAAAAGTGGGAATGGAGGGGTACCTGGGTGGCTTAGTCAGTTGGGCATCTGACTTTGCCTCAGGACATGATCTTAGGTCTCTTGAGTTCCAGCCCCACATCAGGCCCTGTGCTCACAGCTTAGAGCCTGGAGCCTGCTTTCAATTTTGTGTTTCCCTCTCTCTCTGCCTCTTCCCCCACTTGCACTCTGTCTGTCTCAGAAATAAACATTAAAAATTTTTTTTAATGTAGGGGCACCTGGGTGGCTCAGTTGGTTAAGCGTCCCACTTTGGCTCAGGTCACGATCTCATGGCTCATTATTTCAAGCCCTGTGTCTCTATGCTGACAGCTCAGAGCCTGGAACCTGCTTCAGATTCTGTCTCCCTCTCTCTCTCTGCCCCTCCCCTGCTTATGCTCTGTCTCTCAAAAACGAATAAACATTTAAAAAATTTTTCTTTAAAAAGTAGGAGAGACATTAAAAGAAAAGAGAAATTCATTTAGATAAATATATTTAGGAAAAATCGAGGAAAGAAATATGGGTGGAGACTCCAGTTCTCATTTCCACAATTGATCATAAGGCTGTGGGTATTTATAACTTTTGCCCTCTCTGATCAAGGCAGGTTCTCCATGCCTTTAGGCAGAACTTCCACTGGCTAGTGCTTTGCACTCAGGGTGTGTCCCAAACCTTATTTCTGAGGGATCCAAGCCCTCGGTGATCCTACTTATACAAGGGGTTGAAGGAGTCCTTCATTAACTTCTAGTACTGGATGTGACTGTATAAGAATGTACCCCTGGGGACCCTCTGGATCCCATCCATATGCCTCTTGACCCCTTTGTGTAGTCAAACTTATTTCTCCTTGAAAATTAGTATTAATCATTCTAGACAACACTGTAACTTTTATTTTTCCCTGTTGTCCCACTGGAATGAGGAGTCCAGATGGCCAAGTGGCAACCTGACCCTCCCTACTGTGCCAACTGGTCAAACCTTTCCTACTAGCAGAGCTCAGAGTTGATGATGTGATGGGCAGAGTAATGATCCCCAAAGATGACCACATCTTAATTCCTAAAACTTACGAATGTGTTAGGCATGGCAAGAGGGATTAAGGTTGCAGATGGCATGAAGATTGCTAATCAAATGCCCTTGAGATGGGGAGAGTATCCTGCATTATCTAGGTGGGCCCAATGTAATCACAAGAGTTTACCATATAAATGAAAGAAAGAGGCAGGAGATTCAATGTCAGTGATAAAGCATGAGAAAGAGTTGAGGCTTTGAAAATGGAAGGGAGTCACTTCCATAATTCAGCTACTATAAATAATGCTGCTATAAACATAGGAGTGTATGTATCCCTTCAAATGAGTGGTTTTGTGATTTCTGGGTAAATACCCCGTAGTGTGATTGCTAGATCATAGGACAGTTCTAGTTTTATCATTTTGAGGGACCTCCATACTGTTTTCTACAGTGGCTGCACCAGTTTGCATTCCCACCAAAGGTGCAAGGGGGCTCCTTTTTCTCCACATCCTCATCAACACCAGTTGTTTCTTGTGTTGTTGATTTTAGTCATTCTGACAGGTATGAAGTGATAGCTTATTGTAGTTTTGATTTGCATTCCTTTCATGATGAGTGATGTTGAACATCTTTTCATGTGTCTGTTGGCCATCTGGATGTCTTCTTTGGAGAAATGTCTGTTCATGTCTTTGGCCCATTTTTTAATTGGATTATTTGTTTTTTGGGTGTTGTGTTATATATGTTCTTTACATATTTTTGATACTAACCCTTTATCAGATGTACCATTTGCAAATATCTTCTCCCATTCAGTAGGCTGCCTTTTAATTTTGTGGTTTCTTTGCTGTGCAGAAGCTCTTTATTTTGATGTAGCCCCAATAGTTTATTATTGCATTTATTTCCCTCTTGCCATTTGCAACGATATGGATGGTGCTAGAGAATATAATGTTAAGCAAAATAAGTCAAATAAAGACAAATACCAAATATAGAACTACCCTATGACCCAGCAATTGTGCTACTAGGTATTTACCCAAAGGATACAAGAGTGCTGTTTCAAAGGGGCAGATGCACCACAATGTTTATTGCAGCAGTATTAACAATAGCCAATGTATGGAAAGAACCCAATGTCCATGGACTGATGAATGGGTAAAGATGTGGTATATATACACAATGGAATATTATTTGGCAATCAAAAAAACCTGAAATCTTGCCATTTGCAACAACATAGATGGAACTAGAGTGTATTATGCTAAGTGAAGTAAGTCAGTCAGAAAAAGACAAATATCATATGATTTCATTCATATGTGGAATTTAAGATACAAAACAGATGAACATAAGGGAAGGGAAGCAAAAATAATATAAAAACAGGGAGGGAAACAAACCATAAGAGACTCTTAAATACAGAGAACAGACTGAGGGGTGCTGGATGGGTGCAGGGTAGGGTGATGGGCTAAATGGGCAGGGAACATTAAGGAGAACACTTATTGGGATGAGCACTGGGTGTTATGTACATAAGTGATGAAGCACTAAATTCTATTCCTGAAAGCATTATTACACTATATGTTAACTAAGTTGGATTTAAATTACATAAATAAATGAATAAACAAACAAACAAACAAGTAAGCAAGCCTATGGAATAGGAAGTGCTACGTTGGAAATACCCAAACAGTAAGTATGGAGGCATTAACTTCTTTTCTTACTAGTCACCAGCAGTGTTACAGGATCCATGCCATTTCTGCCACATGATCTCAAAGAGAACAGATGTTGTAAATTCATATTCAGTCAGGGCATAGAAAGGAAAGCTCAGAGTGGATACATGACAAGAAGTCATTGCTTGGTTTTAGTTCTGCTGTCAAAATGTTTTGGTTTTTGCCTTCCTATTCTCATTGACTTTGTTTTTATTCAGCATTACTTTTTTGCCCCACATTCTTACTCAGAAGAAATGTCTGCTCATTTACATTTGTAATGCTACAAATTTTTGAATAAAATGTGTAAATATCAAAACAACAAAAGAAAGACCAAATACCATATGATTTTACACGTATATGGAATTTAGGAAACAAAACAAGCAAAGAAAGAAGAGAGAAAGAGAAACCAAGATACAGACTTTTAACAATGGAGAGCAAACAGATGGTTACTAGAGGGGAGGTGGGTGGAGAAATGGGTGAAATAGGTGATGGTAACTAAGGAGCGCACTTGTCATGATGAGCATTGGGTGATGTATGGAATTGTTCAACCACTATATTGTACACCTGAAACTAATATAACACTGCATGTTAACTATACTCAAATTAAAACTAAAATTTAAGGGGTGCCTGGATGACTCAGTGAGTTAAGCACCCAACTTTGGCTCAGGTAATGATTTCATGGTTCGTGGTTTTGAGCCCCTTACTGGGGTCTGTGCTGACAGCCCAGAGCCTGCTCCAGCTTCTCTGACTCCTTTTCTCTGCTCCTCCCCTGTGCGCTCTCTCTCAAAAATAAATAAACATTGGGGTGCCTGGGTGACTCAGTCAGTTGAGCATCCGACTTCGGCTCAAGTCATGATCTTGGGGTTTGTGAGTCTGAGCCCTGCGTGGGGTCTATGCTGACAGCTCAGACAGAGCCTGGAAACTGCTTCGGATTCTGTGTCTCCCTCTGCCCCCCCCCCCCCCCCCCCCCCCCCCGCTCATTCTCTCTTTCTCTCTCCCATAAATAAACATTAAAAAGATTAAAAATAAATAAACATTAAAAAAAGAATTAAATGTAAAACTCAACAAATAAAAAAGAAGAAAATGGAAGGGGGCCATGAACCAAGGAATGTGGGCACTCTCTAGAAGTTGGAAAAGCCATGGAAACAGGTTTGCCCCTAGGACATCCAAAAGTCATATAGCCACAATGACATTTGATTTTAGCTTAGTGAGAATCATTTCAGACTTCTGACCTCTAAAACTATAGGATAATAAATGTGTTGGTGTGGGCCACTAAGTTTCTGGTGATCCGTTGCAGATGCAAGTGTAATTTTAAGAGGAACCACTTGTGAATTCTGGGCATGAGAAACAAAGCTCCATCATACTTGGTCACTGGTTCAGAGCACGTAGCATAGTCTATAGAACAGCACTCTAATATTATGAGATGTTGTCTTCTGAATAGCAAAAGAACTAAGACTTCAATAGGTCTGGTATATAAGGCCAGCTGGAATATTTGAAAAGACAAAGGAATACCGTAAGGGTTAAACTGTGTCTTCCAACTGCCCTATTTCTTTCACTGTAAATTCCCTTGGTCAAAACCAGTGATGTGTGGAATGTCAGTTTGATATATTCCATAACTTCCTGGATGGGGGTGCCAGCAAAAATATGGTAGGCAGATAAAATATACAGTAATCCAAAATAAGTTTTTTCTAGAGTGAGGACATATTAGTGCTAGTTGGCACTAGCCAGGTCAGTTTTAGTATGGTTTCCATGTTGTGGAGCCCTTGCATAACCAATCACCCCAAGACCACTTTGTTCATGAGCTCACAGAGCAAGCTCTGGAGTAACTAGTGTGGAGGCTGGACACAGCCTTGGTCATTGTCTACCTGACTGTTTAGAGCCTCTTCTATACCTGGGACACAAATATTCTCACTATAGTTGAATGGTTTGCTCAATGCGCATTCCAAACTTCTACTGTATCTCCCTATACTCACAGTCTGGAAAGCTAAAACTAAGTCTTGGATCCTATGGCCGTTAGGATTCTAGATGTGATTGAGATTCCACCAACTTGCGCTTATATGAAAATTGAATTTAAAACTGAATTAACTGAGTTAAGGGCAGAGGAGGCAGAGTGTGAAGTATCTACTTTGCTGCTGTGGATCATGGCAGAGAAACCGGATCTGTGGTTACCAGTTCACTAATCTGACAGTTTCCTGTGGTGGCAGTCATAGCTTGCCCCATCATAGCAGAATTGGTGAGATTCTAAGGGCAGGAAGTTGCTCTTACAAGCTCGATGTAAAACTTATTCCTCTAGCCCTTCCAAATATTGCATAAGCCACCTTAGAGTAAATCCCTTTTCCCTTAAAGCGGACAGTGGTATCTGTAGTCTGCAACCAATGCCTGACAGACATCCTCACAGTTGGGACCCTTCTGAGAGTTTCATCTATACTCTTCCTCTCCAAACCTCCTTGTAACATTACTTCTAATTCTCCATCTAGCAAAACCATTAGCCTCTGTCCAAGAATCAGAGCATATTTTTACCTCAGGCCATCTCTTCTTTGGGGAAAATTATGAAGATGTATCTCTTGAAGTCCTGCCCATCCCAATGTCCTCCAGCGTCACCCTTGATTTGGGGCCATGATAGTGCTACAGTCCATTTCTTTCTAATGCCAGCATATCGGGTAAAGGCAACTATAAACTAATACTGATGTTTTTCCACCACAGTCAACTGATAACAGGGCACACCCCACCAGGTCACAGTGATGGAAGCATGGAAATGCAGCGGAAGTACAGGCATGGATCCCATGCATCACTTTTGTCTCTAGGATCTGTTCAAGCATCACCTGGTGTATATCATTTCTATTTGATGATGGATCCATACTCAGCCTCATATTTAGGAGGACTCACGATGAGCAGCTTGACTTCCATGGCAGTTCTGTATCTAAGCCCCAGCAGCAAGCCGAGAATGATTCTCAAAGAAACAGTTACTTGTCAAAGGTCATTGTCAAAGGGCTTCTGCTATGATGGTCCTGTCAGAACTTGCCCCAGGCTCCACACAGTACCTCTGTCACAAACCATGCACACCTAAGGGATCATAAAGACCAAGTCACACTGCAGACTGGACCAGCTGGAGAAGTTTCTCCTTCTCTGAGTCTCACTCAGATGTGGCTTCATTTCAGGTGACCCGGTAAGGAGGTCAGAGCAGTACCCCTGAATATGACAAACATGTCTCTAAAGTCACCTGAATTGTTGTCTCTTTGTTTTTTTTCATTTAGCGGTAGATAGCACAAGTAAAGCAACAAACACATCCTTCATTTTGGAGAGGACACCTGTGTGTAAAACCACAAAATACCTCAATGAAGTGAAAGCCCTTTGTACTTTAGCCTCCCAGCCCTTTGGGTGTTCGTGTGTTTCCTAAAGCAGGTCAAGGTACTTGCCATTTTATACTCTGTGTGTCCTGTTAGTCTGATGTCATCTCTTCAGTGAACCAGTTCTGTCTGATTTGGCTACAAATCAGGGGATGCGTTGCCATGAGCCCCTTCTCAGGGTTGATCATTTGCTGTAAGAGCTTACAGAGCCTAGAGAAATACTTTTATCGGCTTATTATAAAGGATACAAATGATCAGCCAGATGGAAGAGACACATAAGGGGAGATCCAGAAGGATCCTGAGCACTGTGTGCTGAGTTTCTGGCGCATGGATGTGTTCACAACCTGGAAGCTCTCTAAACGCTGTGGTTCAGGGATTTTTATGGAGACCTCATCACATGGGCATTGTTGGTTACTAACTCAGTCTTGACATCCCTCTCCTCTCTCCAGGATGGGGCTATTGTTGTTGCTGTTGTTGTTGTTTTAATTAAGTGCTCCAAGAGATTCTAAGCGAGGCCAGGATTCCACAGGAAGGCTTTCCATTAATTTATGAGAGTTGATTGCAGGCTTTGGCTCAAGAAGAGGTAACTGGATCTCCATAGGAGATGGGGTCGGGGGAGGGTCAGGACCGTGTAGCAAAGTACGCCTATGCTCAAGCAGAATTTGTGGGTGTCTTTGGAAGGGGAAGTCTCTGAAAGCACAAAAGGAAAACTCAGAGACTGGTCTGCAGGTAGGAGCTCCTATTTTCTGACAAGATCCTGACACAAAAAAATGGGAAGTTGGGCCTTTCTGCATTTCAAAGTCCTGCCTGCCAGTGAGCAGTTTACTAGTAAAGCAGCTGTGTTGGTGGCTTTAAAGGCATTTTCTCCTGATAGGGCTGTGATTTCTCCACAAGTATCTCCTGAGAAAGAGATCTAGAGGACCAGGAGAAAAAAGAAATGGCCAGTTCTCTGGTAAGCCTGGTGTCCCAGGTCGGAGGCTGTGTCATCCTTTTCGCCTAGAATTCTCCTAAAATTCCATGCGCTTAGAAATCGCAATGTTGGTTTTTCTACTTCTGATGTTTCTGCCTCATGTTTTCACCTAAGTTTTTAAACCTTCTCAGAAATGATACTCAAGGTTAGGTCTTCAGAACACTTCTCCCCTATAACCCCTAATCATGGCTGGTGACCAGCCCCTGTCCAGGAGCCCACCAAGTGTCACCTCATTAGAACAAAGGCATTCCAGGGGCGCCTGGGTGGCTCAGTCAGTTCCGTCTGACTTCAGCTCAGGTCATGATCTCACAGCTCATAAGTTTGAGCCCCGCATCAGGCTCTGTACTGACAGCTCAGAGCCTGGAGCCTGCTTCAGATTCTGTGTCTCCCTCTCTCTCTCTCTGCCCTTCTCCTACTCATGATCTCTCTCTCAAAAATAAAACATTAAAAAATTTTTTTTAAATGAATAAATGTTAAAAAAAATTTTTTAAACAAAACGTATTCTAATCACCCAGGAAAGTCCAAGGGATTTCAGAGCTCTATGTAAGATGCTCCTGTCACCCCTGTTACTCAGGAAATTACATGGGTTTTAGGAGCTCTGTGTTTAGGAACAAGGGAAGAGATCGATTATTTACTTATTATGTCACATCCAGCAAGAAATCTTGTGGAATGGGTAAGATAGTCAAAATCGCTATGTACTAAATTGTGGCATGGAGCCAGAGAATTAGTGTAACCACACAATAAATGTATATTGTTGTGTATTATATCTATTTTCTGTTAATTAAGCCCAAGAAAAAGACTTCACCAACTCAATATCCTTGTTGTGCCCCTCCTTTTTCAGTAACACTCCCCCCAAGAAGATGAACCATTATTCTGACTTCTAATACCTTGATTAATTTTTCCTATTCTTAAACTTCATCTACCAGCAGCATGTGAGCATTACAGTTGCTCCCCATATCCTTGCCGGCTCTTGGTACTGTCAGTTTTTTTCAATTTTAGCCTTTCTGGTAGATTTAGGGCTGTTCTGATTTCTTAGATTCTGTATTTGTCTATCTGGCATCCACTAATCACAGGGTCATACTAACAGCTAAAATTGTTTGCATCCCCCCTGCAATCTGGCTTCCCTGAGCCTGCAAAAATCACATTACGAACCCCTCAACAAATCCCACATCCATACTCCCAGCCCCTCCTTCCCTAACTTTCACACACCAAGCCAGTATTTCCCCTGCCTGAAATCATCCAGGGCTAGGTGCCAGACAACTAGAGACTGCTCATACAGCTGACATTATTCAAGCTGGCCAAATCCTGAACTCTTCACCTTGTCCTGCCTTGCCTTTCTTGCAAAAACCTCAAATAAGGCTTTGGCCTATGCTTTTTTCTCACTCCTGCTTCTCGCTGCTGACCAAACCTGGTGCTTCCCCATGTGGCCCTGCATAGCATGTGTTTCTCCTAGAAACAATACGTAATACAAATCTTCTCCCAATGGCATTGGCCTCTCCATGTCATCACTCATCACCTCTGTGAATCCTGTAGACATACGTGATGTAAGTACAATACATTGCTGGCTTAATCTCCATGTACCTAAAGACAAATAAGATGGAGCATCTCTTAATATGTTTATTGGTCATTCAAATATCCCCATGTGACGTTTCTGCTTAATTCTCCTGCCTACTTTTCCATTGGATTATCTTTCTTTTTCTTATCAATTTTTAAGAGTTCTTCATATATTCTGCTGAGTCCTTTGTCAGTTATATGCATCACACACGTTTTCTCCCTTACAGTGGCTTGACTTTTTTTTTTTGCCTTCATACTTTCTTAATGGCATTTTTTATGTCTTAAGCAACTCTTGCATTTTAAAGTTGCTATTTTGTTTTTTATTTTTTTAATGTTTATTTATTTTTGAGACAGAGAGACAGAGCATGAGTGGGGGAGGGACAGAGAGAAAAGGAGACACAGAATCCAAAGCAGGCTCCAGACACTGAGCTGTCAGCACAGACCCGACGCAGAGCTCAGCCTCATCAGCCATGAGATCATGACAGGAGCTGAAGTCAGATGTTCAACCAACTGAGCCACCCAGGCACCCCAAAAGTTGTTATTTTAAATTCATGGCCAAGAAAATTGTTTGAGAGAAAAGTTTTCAGGGCAAAATATTAGAAGCTTTTTTAAAAGCCACAATTCACAAATTTTATAAACAATCATCTTGAAAGAAAAATCTCTGAGACAGGTTTTTTTTCTTCATAGACCCAGGAGAAATTAATAATTCTTTAAGTCGGGGATACCTGGGTAGCTCAGTCAGTTAACTGACCTGCTCTTGGTTTCAGTTTAAGTCATGATCTTATGGTTGGTGGGTTTTAGCCTCGTGTGGGGCTCTGTGCTGGTGGCGCAGAGCCTGCTTGGGATTCTCTGTCTGTCCTTCTTTCTCTGTCCTTCCCCTGCTTGTGCTCTCTCTCTCAAAATAAACAAACATAAAAAAATTTTTTTAATTCCTTGAGTCAGGGAAGAAAGAGGAAGTCAAAGGTAAGTCAAAGAACTTGGACTCTGAGAGACTTAAGGGGTGGGTAGCCTGTATCTCCATTCACCTCCCTCCCTTGCCATGTGAAGTGTAGACATAGTAATGTGCCCTAACTAGGCAAAGAGGGCCTCTGAAATTTCCTGAGACCTCACAGTGTTTCAGAGGAACAGTGTTGCAGCTTACACCAAAATGGTTCAAGGACATGGATGAGACTCAGAGAGATTCTTAGAGCCAACAGGAGTCAATATGAGACTGAGTTATCAGTGGAGATACTGCTGAGTCATGATTGAATGAAGAAATTAATTTTTTGTTTACATTTATTTATTTTTGAGAGACAGACAGAGACAGAGCATGAACAGGGGAAGGGCAGGGAGAGAAAGAGACATAGAATCTGAAGCAGGCTCCAGGCTCTGAGCTAGTGGTCAGCACAGAGCCTGACGTGGGGCTCGAATCCACAAACTGTGAGATCATGACCTGAGCCGAAGTTGGACGCTCAACCAACTGAGCCACCCAGGTGCCCCTGAACCAAGAAATTAGACCAGCACTTCATCACATGCAGACTTCAAGGGTAGCTGCCAACAAGGTTCTCAGTAATCAGCAAGGCAGACAAGGAAAACTTCTGACACCAGAGGTGCCAGAACCCCTGTGAGAGAACTAAGACTCTCTCTCTCCCCATTTCCCACTTCAGGAGACAGATCAAAAAGAAGAGGAAGAGGAGACAACCTAAAAGCCTAAGAATTTACCTGAAGGAGTTGTTTTGCCACAAAGAATCTGTATAGAGAGAAAGAGATGAAGATTCTATTAATTGGAAAGTTTAAGTTACCAACCCACTAGTGGTATTGAGATTGTGAAGATTTGATCAGTTACAGAAAAATCATTTCTTAACCTTTTCTAATAGTTTATTGTCAAGTTGGTTTCCATATAACACTCAGTGCTCATCCCAACAAATGCCCTCCTCTATGCCCACCACCCATTACAGAAAATCAAAACCACCGTGAGATACCACCTCACACCTGTCATAATGGCTAAAATTAATAACACAAGAAACAATAGGTATTGGAGAGGATGTGGAGAAAGGGGAACCCTCCTGTACTGTTATGGGAATACAAACTGGTGCAGCCACTCTGGAAAACAGTATGGAGCTTCCCCAAAAAGTTAAAATAGAACTACTATAAGATCCAGCAATACCACAATTAGGTATCCACCCAAAGGATACAAAAATACTAATTCAAAGGGATACATCCACCCCAATGTTTATAGCAGCATTATTAACAATAGCCATACTATGGAGAGAGCCCACATGTCCATTGACTGATGAATGGATAAAGAAGATGTGAGGTCTATCATCTATCTATCTATCTAGATATAGATATAGATATAGATATAGATCTACTAGATCTATATCTACCCTTCTACCCTTGAAGTCTGCATGTGCTGGTCTATCTAGATATAGATAGATAGATAGATAGATAGATAGATAGATAGATAGATAGATAGATAAACTTGATTATTCATTACTCAGCCAGCAAAAAGAATGAAATCTTGACATTTACAATGACATAGATGGAGCTAGAATGTATTATGCTAAGTGAATTAAGTCAATCAGAGAAAGACGAATATCATACAATTTTACTCATATGTGAAATTTAAGAAACAAAACAGATGAACATATGGGAAGCTGGGGGAAGAGAAGAAAGGGAAACAAACCACAAGCGATTCTTAATGATAGAGAACAAACTGAGGGTTAGATGGGTAGGAGAGTGGCAAGATGGTGATAGGTATTAAGGAGGGCACTTGTGATGAGCGCTTGGTATTGTATGTAAATGATGAATCACTGAATTCTATTTCTGAAACCAATATTGCATTGTATATTAACTAACTAAAATTGAAATTGAAAAAGAATCCCTAATTTAAAAAAAAGAAAATTGTCTGTTTTCTTAACACCTGCAATTGTGTAATTTTGTAAGCACATACTAGTATAGATGTAAATGATTCTTTTAAAAAATTTTTTTTTATTTTTCGAGAGTAAGAGCATGGGTACCTGTGTTGGGGAGGGGCAGAGGGAGAGGGAAGGAAAGAATCTTAAGCAAGCTCCAACGCTAGGCTTGCAGGCCTTGCGGGGCTCAATCTTATGACTGAGACCATGACCTAAGCTGAAAATCAAGAGTTGGACACCTAACCAACCGAGCCTCCCAGGTGCCCCTAAGCGTAAATGATTCCGATGCTTCCCTGCCTCTGGAGGGCGCTTCTCTCACAGTTATTCTCATTCTTTGGTATTCGTTTAAATGAAGCCAGGAGCACCTGGGTGGTTCAGAGGGTTAAGCATCCGAGTCTTGAGTTCAAGCCCTGTGTTGGGCCCCCGCACTGGGTGGGAAGCCTACTTAGAAAAAACAAACAAACAAACAAACAAACAAACAAAAAAAACACAATGAGACCAGACTTCATCTCTTTGTGAAAATAAAAAAAACCTAGCACAGTTAGAAGGTTTTATGCTTTGTATTATGCCAATCATCCTCTTCTGATTTGAGGAGACAGTATTTATACTTCTGGAATTCTTAGCATTTAGTAACATAAAAATACCAATTAGCACAATATTATTAGGGCAATAAATCAAGCTCATGATCAAGTAAGAAAACTAATAAGAACCCTAGGTTTATTTTGTAAGTAATTTTCCCAGGACAAAAGTCTTATATGACCCTTTTATTCAAATTATACTTCCCAGGACAGATTTATATTAAGAGAGAACATAGCAAGTTGATAATAGTTATAAATAGTCACCAAGTCTCCAATTGGCACAAATGGAAATGGAAAACAAGACTGACATTTTTATAAAGGTTCTCAGTTTAACTTCTTGTCACATCCGATTCTCTGAACTGGCTTGATGATGCAGAAGGCTTACTGCTCCCTCTGTGGCTATGAGGAAGAGGGACATCTTCATTCATTTCATGGACGGCTTTGTTAAATTTTGAGACTTACTTTTAAAGGCCAGGCTCTGGAATTTTATTAGTTAGCATTAAAGCAAAATTCAGCCCTTTAGAGCTCAGTGTAACTGACTGAAGAAACAGATAGAAAGATTTCCTTGAATAAGAAAGATACAGCAGAAATCTTCCATATTAACTTTACATGTTGTTAGTAACTCTCTTCTTCCCCTGCTTATTGACTCTTTTTTCTCTGATCTTAATTTTGATCTTCTCAAAAATTACCTGAATGTGATACATCTAAACAATGGATTACACTTGGCAACAAAAAGGAACCACTGATACAGCTAAGAGTGTGGATTGACAGTAGGTCAATAGTTGTCTTGAACTGAGGGCAGAGTGATGAAATGACTACAGAGAGGCTTGAGGGAACTTTTTTGGGTGATGGAAATGTTCTATATGTTTCTGAGTCCATACATTTGTTAAAATTCATTGAACTATATATGTACTTGTATAGTTATATATTTCTATTTATTTGGTGAATTTTGTATAGTTGTATAGTTATAGTAACTGTACTTGTATAATTATATGATGTATTTATATTTACATTTAATTGGTGAATTTTTATCTCCGTTATACCTCAATACACTTAATTATTAAAAACTAACTGAAGAAATGGATTTTTTATTTTAAAAAATTTTTTAACATATTTATTTTATTTTTGAGAGACAGAGACAGAGAACAAGTGGGGAAGGAGCAAAGAAAGAGGGAGACACAGAATCCGAAGCAGGTTCCAGGCTCTGAGCTGTCAGCACAGAGCCTGACGCAGGGCTTGAACCAGAAATAGATTTTTTAAATTGCAATAAACTCAGGCGTGCCTGGGTAGCTCATTCGGTTAAACACCTGACACTTAATTTCGGCTTAGGTCATGATTTCATGATTTGTGGATTTGAGCCCCACATTAGGCTCTGCACTGGCAGCTTAGGATTCTCTCTCTCTCTCCGTCTCTTTCTGCCCCTCTCCTTCTCACTCTCTCTCAAAATAAACAAATAAACTTAAAAATATATATATTCAGGGGCATCTGGGTGGCTCAGTCAGTTAGGTATCCAGCTTCAACATAGGTCATGATCTCATGGTTCATGGGTTTGAGTCCTGCATTGGGCTCTGTGCTGACAGGTCAGAGCTCGGAGCCTTCTTCAGATTCTGTGTCTACTTCTCTGCCTTTCCCCCACTCATGCTCTGTCTTTCTCTCAAATATAAATAAATATTAAAAACTTTTAAGTTAAACATTTAGAGGTGCCTGGGTGACTGATTCAGTTGGTTAAGCATCTGACTTTGGCTCAGCTCATGATCTTGTAATCTGTGAGTTCAAGCCCCGCATTGGGCCCTGTGCTGAAAGCTCAGACAGAGCCCAGAGCCTGCTTCAGATTCTATGTGTATCACTCTGCCCCTCTTCTGCTTGCACTGTGTCTTTGTCGCTCGCAAAAAATAAATAGACATTAAAAAAATTTTTAAAGAAATGATACAGTTTTTTTTTTAATGAAATATTTAGGGTCACCTCGGTGGCTCAGTCAGTTAAGCATCCAACTCTAGATTTTGGCTGAGGTCACGATCTCATGGTTCATGGGTTCAAGCCCCTCATCAGGCTCTCTGCTCAAAATAAATAAATAAACTTTTTAAAAAAATAAAATATTTAAATAAATAAATAAAGGGGCACCTGCGTGGCTCAGTAGGTTAAGCGGCTGACTTTGGCTTAGGTCATGATCTTGCCAGATCGTGAGTTCGAGCCTGGCATCGGGCTCTGTGCTGACAGCCCAGAGCTTGGAGCCTCCTTCGGATTTCAGGTCCCCTTCTTTCTCTGCCCTTCCCCTGCTCATGCTCTGTCTCTCAAAACTAATAAACATTAAAAGAAGGAAAGAAAGAGAGAGAGAGAGAGAGAGAGAGAGAGAGAGAGAGAGAGAGAGAGAGAAAGAAAAGAAGAAAGAAAGAAAAACAGATATATAAATAAATAAATAAACAAACAAACATAGGTCATAATCCTAGGGTCGTGGAATCCAGCCACGAGTCAGGTTCCACTCAAAGTATAAAGCCTGCTTAAGATTCTCTTTCTCTTCCTCTGTTTCTCTCTCTCTCTCTCTCTCTCTCAAAGATTAAACAGCAAGAAATTCAACTTTTGTTTCTGGCAGCACGGTGAAGTAGGAATCAAGGTTGAATTTTCCCATTGAAAACAATTAAAATGCTGGAGGAAACAGAAAAAGAAAATCCCCTGAATGTACCTATGAATGGAGAAGAAAATGAGGAGTGTTCAGATCAGAAACTGAACAAGGCAAAAAACCAGACAGATAGACCACTGATGTAGTTTTCACTACTAGTGTACTGTCAAAACAAGTGAACCTGAGCACTGAATTTTGAGGCTCAGATCATAGCCAGGATTTCCAAAGTATAGATCTTTGTAGGAATTCTTTGCAAAGGGCTACACTTTCAGTGTAAGAGTTAATTAGAAATAAACCTACTCTAAAGGTTTTGAGAGATATTTCTCCACAGAAGAACTATAGGTTTATTTTGTAATTTTCCCAATAAGCACATAAAAAGATGCTCAACATCATTAGTCATTAAGGAAATGCAAATAAAAACCATGAAGTACTATTCAACCCCTCTAGGATATCTTTTTGCATCAAAAAGAATACATTACCTTAACTAAGAATATATAACCAAAGAGGTGAAAGATCTGTATACTAAAAACTATAAGACACTGATGACAGAAACTGAAGAAGGCACAAATAAATGGGAAGATATTCTGTACTCATGGATTAGAAGAATTAATATTGTTAAAATGTCCATGGGACACCTGGGTGACTCAGTTGAGCATCTGACTTTGGCTCTGGTCATGATCTCACGGTTTGTAAGTTTGAGCCCCACATCGGGCTCTGTGCTGACAACTCAGAGCTTGGACCCTGCTTTGATTCTGTGTTTCCCTCTCTCTCTGCCCCTCCTCTGCTCATGCTCTCTCTCTCTCTCAAAATAAAGAAACATTTTTCAAAAATGTCCATAGTACCCAAAGCAATCTACAGATTCAATGCAATCCCTATCAAAATTCCAATGGTATTTTTCACAGAAATAGAACAAGCAATCCTAAAATTTATATGGAAACATGAAAGACTCCAAATAGCCAAAGCAATCTTGAGAAAGAACAATAAAGCCAGAGGCATCACACTTCTTGATTTCAACAATATTACAAAACTATAGTAATCAAAACAGTGTGGTATTTTATATGAAATGTTGGAATCTGGGTGTGAACTGTCAAGAAAGTTGGAGGATGATTGCTAACATATATGGGGGTGGGCAGTAGACATAAAGGAAGTTCCCAAAGGAATTTTTTTTAAGTTTATTTTTTACTTTGAGAGAGAGAGACTAAGCTGGGGAGGAACAGAGAGAGAGAATCCCAAGCAGGCTTCACACTGCCTTTGAGCACAGGGCTCAAACTTATGAACCATGAGATCATGACCTGAGCCAAAATCTAGAGTCAGACACTTAACTGACTGAGCCCCCCCACCCCCCCCACCCCCGCACCCCTCCAAAGGGATTTTTATATGTTAAAGAAGACTTATAGGATCTTGGAGGTCAGGTCAAGCTAAGTTGTTTTTTGTCTCTAGCAAAGGATTAACATTGAGACAGTTGAGCTCTTTGAGGAAGGTCCCTCTGCTCTCAAGTACTTGTCAATGGGCTGCAAGTCATAAAGTGATTGACCTTTTTTCTACATTTCTTTTGCCTTTGTTCTCCATATCAGGATTGCCATTAAAGTAGACACCTAGGTCAACAGAACAGTTGAGAGACCTCAGAAACAAACCCATGCATATATAGTTGATTCATTTACAATAAAGGAACTATGAGAAATAGGAGAGATGATCCATTTTCAAAAATACCAAATAAAAACCATGCTGTCTAGTTACAACCTATTGGAAATATGTACGAACCACCCCCACAATGGAATCCCAAACCTTCAGACACTTCACTTCCTGGTTCTTCTTTGTCTCTGTTTTGTGGGCTTATTTTCATGGGTTTGCAATGAGCATGTGCCAAAGAACAAAGGGAAGGGGGACTGAAAGTCTCTGTATCACCTCAAGGAATGTGTATTTGTTCCAGTCAGATGACTTTTTGCCTTACGTGGGCATAGGCAACCTCTAGGTAAGGCTGTAGTATTCAGCCAATGAGGAACCAAGGGAGGGACTTGGATGCTAGGAGATAAATTGTCTGCTGTAACTGCCTTGAGTGTGCCTGTTCATCGGACGCCCGCCCTTGCAAGAACATTGATTAAAGCCTTGCTTCACCATGCTCTGAGTCCCTCCTTTGATTGCATTAGTGAGCTTATTTCTCACAGGAGCCAAGAATATACAATGGGGAATGGATAGTCTTTTCAATAAATTGTGTTGGGAAAATTGGACAGCCACATGCAAAAGAATGAAACTAGACCCCTTTCTCACACCATACACAAAAATCAATTCACAATGAGATGAAGACTTGAACATAAGACTTGAAATCATAAGACTCTTAGAAGAAGAGAAAAGGGTAAGCTCCTAGGTATTGGTCTTAGTAATGAGTTTTTGGATTTGACACCAAAAGCAAAGACAACAAAAGCTAAAATAAACAAGTGGGACCACATCAAAGTAAAGAGATTCTGCAGAGCAAGGGAAACAATCAATAAATTGAAAAGGGCAACCTAAAGGGGTGCTCTCTCTCTCAAATAAAAAATATATAAAAGAAAAAAGAAAAGAGTAATTGGCTAACAGGAACATGAAAAGGTGCCCAGTATCACTAATTATCTGGGAAATGCAAATCAAAATTACAATAAGGGGCACTGGGGTGGCTCAGTCAGTTAAGCATCTGATTCTTGATTTCCGGCTTGGGCCATGTTCTCATGGTTTGTGAGTTCGAGCCCCATGTCAGGCTCCAAACTAACAGTGTGAACCCTGCGTGAAATTCTCTCTCTCTGCCCCTCCCCCCACCCCGCACGTGGGCACACACAGAGGCATGCATGCTCTCCCTCACAAAATAAATAAACTTAAAAAAAATCACAATGAGATACCACCTCACATCTATTAAAATGGCTATCACCAAAAAAGACAAGAGATCACAAGTGTTGAGAATGTGGAGAAAATGGAATCCTTGTGCACTGCTGATAGGAATGTAAATTGGTGCAGCTGATGGAGTTTTGGGGTGATGGTGGGGGTCAGAGCCAATAGGGAAGAAAGAATTGAAGACACTTTTGATGCAAAAAGGTGATTTTTATTAAAGCAGGGGGCAGGACCCGTAGGTAGGAAGAGCTGCACTGGGTTGTGACAGGTAACTGATTATACACCCTCAGGCTGGGGGCGGTGAGAGACAGGGTAAGTCCCTGAGGTATTTTGGAAGCAAGGTTTCCAGGACCTGAAGGAGCCACCTGTTGTTAGGAAAATCACCATTTAATAAAACCTCAGTCATGAGACCCCTCAGATGTATATCAGGGGTATAAGCTTGGAGTATGATTGGCAGCACACGTCTTGGGGAAATTGAGATAAAGGAAGTTTCCAAAGGAATTTTTATATGTTAAACTAGACTCACAGGATCCTGGGGGTCAAGATAATGTTAAGCCAAGATTCTCTTTTGCCCCTAGCAAAGTGTCATCATGGGGGCAGCTGAGCTCCTAGAGGAAGGTCACTCTGCCTGTTTCAAGGACTCGTTAGTGGCTGTAGGCAGTAAGAGAATTTAATTTTTCATTTGCCTTTGTTTCCCACACCATCGTGGCAAGTGCTTAATCCTCCTTATATCTTGATAAGGGTGGTATTAGGGCTCCAGGAGTCTATAGGTTTCTGGAGATTAGGCTATGGATAAGATTGTCTTTTTCTTGCAGTTTCTTAAGTTATCTGTAAACTGGAGACTCCTGTCCTGCATGCCTGTGATCTCTGTCTCTCAACCATTTGCTTTCTTTCCTCTCCCCTATTCTTGAGTAGCTGGAGTGTCCGAGGAATATCCCACATATCCCATCTGGGGGTGGGGTGGGGGTGCTGTTAGCCTGTCCTTTGCCCTCAGCTTGCCCCATGCTCCCTCATCACAGCACTATGGAAAACAGCATGAAGTTTCCTCCAAAAGTTAAAAATAGAACTACCATATGATCCAGGGGCGCCTGGGTGGCTCAGTGGGTTAAGTGTCCCACTTCGGCTCAGGTCCTGATCTCTCAGTTTGTGAGTCTGAGCAGCAGGTCTGAACCAAACTGACTCTAATCATTAGACAATAGAAGGGCACACATTGCCCAAGGCAGGAGGGACCACCCTTGTAACACCCAATCAGGAAAGACCAGCTAACACCCTTAACATTTCTAAGGGCAGGCCTAGAAATGGAAGCTATAGGTAATCACTTATTGCTTGAGGCTAGTTATACCCTAAGTGAGGGTCCTGGGTCCTGGGTCCACTCTGTAATAGGTTAATACTCTAACTCTTGTGATTGGGTCCCACCAAAAGTAACGAATACTCTAGGCAATGTGAATGGTTAAACCTGCTGTCAATAATATTGTATAATAATGATTGGACCCCTGTACCTGCGTCACAATTTCCTGTAACTCCCCCTTCCCAAACCCATAAAGGCCCTACCCCCACTTTGTTCGGGGCTCTCTGCATGGATCCACTGCATTGGTGAGGTCTGTGAGCCCGAGCTTAGGCCCGGCCAGCCTAAACTTGTAATAAAGCCCTTTGCTTTTGCATGTGTGACTCGGTCTCCCTGGTGGTTTCTGGTTTTGGGGGACGATATTAAAAATCTGGGCGTAGCATGTGCAGACTTCAGATCTGTGTGTTCACAGACACATCTGTGTCATCTCTTCAGATTCTGTGTCTCCGTCTCTCTCTGCCCCTTCCCTGCTGGCATTCTGTCTCTCTCTCAAAATAAATAAATGTTAAAAAAAAAAAAAGAGAACTACCATATGATCCAGCAATCCTACATCTGAATATATATCCAAAGGAAATGAAAACAGGATGTCAAAGAGGTATCTGCACCCCCATGTTCACAGCAGCAGTATTCATAAAGCCAAGATGTAGAAGCCACTTAAGTGTTCATCGATGGATGAATAAAGAATTCATGATTGTGTACCTATGGAATATTATCCAACCATGAGAAATAAAGGAAGTCCTGCCACTGGCAGCAATACGGATGGACTGTGAGGGCATTATGCTAAGTGGAACAAACCAGAGAAAGATAAATACTGTATAGTGTCACTTATGTGTGTGTGGGGGGGAAATCAAAATTATAGAGACAGAGTAAAAAAGTGGTTGCCAGAGGCGCAAGTGGGGTGAGGGGGGTGGGGGCAGAAGATAAGAAGAGGTTGGTAAAAAGGTACAAATTTCCAGTTATAAGAGGAGTTAAGTTCTGAGGGTCTAATGTAAAACATGGTGACTACAGTGTATCATACTATATTGTGTAATAGAAATTTGTTGAGAAGGGTGCTTGGCTGGCTCAGTCAGTAGAGCATGTGGCTCTCAACTTCAGGGTTGTGAGTTTGAGTCCTGCATTGAGTGGAGAGCTTACTAAAACAATAAAAATAAATAAATAATCTCCTTAAAAAAAAGAAATCTGCTAAGAGTAAAACTTGAATGTTAACACATGCACAAAAATGACAAAATGGGAAGTGATGGGTATGTTCATTAACTAGATGGGGGAATCCCTTCACAACCGATACACTTATCAAAATACCATGACCTACACTTGAAATGTCTTACAATTTGTTTTGTCAATTATACCTTAGTGAAGCTAAAGCTTACTTACTATTTTTTTTAAAACACTTGATCTTTTTTCTAATTTTTTTTTTTTTGAGAGACAGAGAGAGATAACGCGAGCAGGGGAGGGTCAGAAAGAGAAGGAGACACAGAATCTGAAGCAGGCTCCAGGCTCTGAGCTAGCTGTCAGCACAGAGCCTGACGCGGGGCTCAAACCCATGAACCGCGAGATCATGACCTGAGCCAAAGCCGAACACTTTACTGACTGAACCACCCAGGTGCCCCTGAAGCTAAAATTTAAAACAAGAAATAAATGCAATCAATGTACGTACAGAAGAATCATACTTATGTTTGAAAGTATAAATGTATTTCATGAAAATAAGTTGTAAAATTATTATGCATGATCTTGTGTTTGATTTCCTTCGTTTGCAACAGTTGACAAAAATAAATTTAAATGAAATTGTCACCAGCTCTTTCTCAGGACCTAATCTTTACCACATATCCGCTTGTGCTCACCAAACTTTGTCCCACATTTTTCCTTTTCTTTCCAGCTTATCTCTTAACTCAGGCAAAGAGAAAGCAAAACCACCCCTGGAGGAAGAGCGACTGCCCTGACAAGCCTTCCCCAGCTGTCCCAGACCACCCAGACCAGTTTGAACTTAACCCCGACTCCTACCTGCACAGATGGACCTTGGAAATGATGGGTGGGATCTGTGTGGCATTCCTCAGGCACTCCTGGCTGCCCAAGAGCAAAGGAAAGGTAAAAACAAATAATTAACTGGTAGAAATCACAGTCCTTTACGACAGGAGTCTCCATCAGTTTGCAACCATCTTTAATGGTTTGCAAAAACTTATAGACTCAATTTCCTGGAGCCCTGATGTCACTCTCTCCTCCAGAGGACAGAAAATCTTATATAATCAGTCATTCCTCAATTGCAGCCCTTTCTGCCCATGGGTCCTGTCCCTGTGCTTTAATCAAACCACCTCTTTTATACTTAAGATGTCTCAAGAATTCTTTCTTGGCCATCAGCTCTGAACCCCAACACTCCAATCCACATCAGAATGACCTCTAGAGTGACCAACAACTACGTTTATCTCATTATAATATTAAAACCTGCAGGGGTGCCTGGGTGGTTCAGTTCCTTAAGTGTCTGACTCTTGATTTTGGCTCAGGTCATGATCTTGTGATTCGTGAGTTCAAGCCCTCCACTATCAGTGCGGGGCCTGCTTGGGATGGATGAAATTTTAGGGTGATGGTAGTGGGGGCAGGTCCAGAGCTGACAGCCAAGAAAGAATTCTTCAAGACATCTTTGGTGCAAAAAGGTGATTTCGTTAAAGCTTGGGGACAGGATTCCATAAAGAGCTGTCCTGGGGTCTTGACAGGTAACTCATTATATACTCTCAGGTTGGAGGGGTCAGAAATAGAGTAAGTCTCTAGGTGTTTTGGAAGCAAGGTTTCCAGGACCTTGACAGGCTAGCTCTTGCTAGGTAAACACCATTTATTTATTACCCTTTAATAAAACCTCAGACATAAGACCCTTCAGATGTATATCAGGGGGCCATAAACTTGGAGTATGACTGCCAGCACATATCTTGGGGCAGTTGAGGGAAAGGAAGTAGACTTGCAGGATCTTTGAGGTTGAGATAATGTTATGCTAAGGTTCTCTTTTCCTCCTATTAAAGTGTCATCCTTAAGGCAGCTGAATTCCTAGAAGGAGGTCACTCTGCTGGTCTCAATGGGCTGTAGGCAGTAAGGGAATTTAATTTTTCATTTGCCTTAGTTTCCCATATTAACATGGCAAGCACGTAAACCCCAGGAGTCCAGGAGTCCAGGACTTAAAGTCCAGGAGTGTCCAAGGACTATCACACATATTCCACCTGGGGGAGGGGGGTGCTATTAGCCTGTATTTTGCCCTCAGCTTGCCCCACCCTCCCTCATCAGGGAGTGTCTCTCTCCTTCTCTTTCTGCCCCCCTCTCAAAATAAATAAACTTTAAAATAAATAAGTTGAATAAATAAAATCTCCACCCAATGAGGAGCACAAGCCTCATTCACGTAACATACAATGTTAGGTAAATACAATATAGTCACGTTTCCTTTAGGCGCATGCATGACCTTATGCCTGCCTCTCCGTATGATGACAAGGCTCCCCTTTCAATATATTCATCCTAACCCTAAATAAAGGAAACCCATCCACCCTTGCTTTGAAGTGTGGCTTTGGAAGCTGTTCCCTGTGATCCCCCTGTGTGCTGCAAATAAAGTTTACTTTGTGTGACAACTCAGCCTCGTGCAGTTTCTGACTCTTTGGAGAGTTTACAGCACGTTTTGTATGGTAATGAGACGACTAGTGGCTGGGAGCCTGCAAATGGCTTGTGGGGAGGGGATTGGTTGCTGGTAAGACTAAGGCTTGATCCAAGGGTTGGAACTTTCAGCCCATTCTCCACTCCCTACCTTCAGGAAGGGGAAAGGAATTGGAGATCGAGTTAATTCCCAGTGGCCAATAATTTAATCAATCATGGTTAAATAATGGAACCCCTAAATGCCGAGGCTGGGAAAGCTTCCAGATGGGTAATGTAAGGACGCAGGTCTGAACCAAACTGACTCCTTGACAGGCTTCAAGTTTCCCTCTGACCTTGGAGGCCTAAGTGTCAGTTTCTCAGAATCATTAGACAATAGAAGGGCACACATTGCCCAAGGCTGGAGGGACCACCCTTGTAACACCCAATCAGGAAAGGCCAGCTAACACCCTTAACATTTCTAAGGGCAGACCTAGAGATAGAAGCTATAGATAATCACTTATTGCTTAAGGCTAGTTACACCCTATCTGAGGGTCCTGGGTCCTGGGTCCACTCTGTAATTGGTTAATACTCTAAATGTTGTGATTGGATCACTGTACCTGTGTCACACTTTCCTGTAACTCCCCCTTCCCAAACCCATAAAGGCCCTACCCTGCCTTTGTTCGGGGCTCTCCGCATGGATCCACTGCGCTGGTAAAGTCTTTGAGCCCGAGTTTAGGCCCAGCCAGCCTAAGCCTGTAATAAAGCCCTTTGTTTTTGCATGTGTGACTCGGTCTCCCTGGTGGTCTCTGGTTTTGGGGGACGATATTGAAATCTTGGGCATAACAGTAAACATATCAAAGTGCTGGAAGGATAGCATGCCCAGAGGAAGCTCCATGGCCCTTCCCCCCATATTTTGTTCTATGTGTCTCTTCCATTTGGCTGACCTTGAGCTGTACCCCTTACACTAAACTAGTAATAGTAAATTAAGTGTTTTCTTGAGTTTTGTGAGCCATTCTAGCGAATTACTGAATCTGAGGTGGGAGTGTGAAAACCGTCACAAGTTATAGCCAGTTGGTCAGAAGTGCAGGTGGCAACCTGGAACTTTCAGTGGATGTTTGAAGGAAGGGCAGTTTTGGGAGATTAAGCCCGTAAAGTTACGGAGTCTGACACTCCAAGTAGTTAGTATCAGAAGTGAATTGAATTATAAGATACTCAGTTGATGTCTGCAGAAAGTTGCTTGGCATGGGAAAAAAAAACTCACTCTTGATGTCAGAAGTATTGTGAGTAAAAAAAAAAATCATACAGCCCTAGCAAACTCATACTGTAAGGACGAAGGTTTGAGATAGTAGAAGGGCACACATTGCCCAAGGCAAGAGGGACCACCTTGTAATACCCTTAACATTCCTAAGGGCAGGCCTAAGGCTAGTTACACCCTACGTGAGGGTCCTGGGTCCTGAGTCTACTCTGATTGGTTAACACTCTAAATATTGTAATTGGATAAACCTGTCAATAATAATTGGATTCCTGTAACTCCCCCTTCCCAAACTCATAAAAGCCCTGCCCCACCTTTGTTCGGGGCTCTCAGCATGGATCC
>NC_043706.1:40114983-40141182 GCF_006229205.1 Suricata suricatta
ATTGTAATTGGATAAACCTGTCAATAATAATTGGATTCCTGTAACTCCCCCTTCCCAAACTCATAAAAGCCCTGCCCCACCTTTGTTCGGGGCTCTCAGCATGGATCCACCACGCTGGTAAAGTCTGTGAGCCCGAGTTTAGGCCCTGGCGAGCCTAAACCCGTAATAAAGCCCTTTGCTTTTGCATGCATGACTCGGTCTCCCTGGCGGTCTCTGGTTTTGGGGGACGATAAAGAAATCTTGGGTATTACATAACGATATGGAATGTCTTCACAATCTTGGAGGTGACCAAGATTTCTTAGATATGATGTAAAAGGCATTGGTCATAAAAGAAAAACAAAAAAAGACAAACTGGACTTTATTACAGTTAAAGACTTCTGCTGGAAAACTGAAAACAACCCAAATTTCCATCAACAAATGAAAGGGTAAACAGATTATGGTATCTTTGCAGTGGACTATTATTTAACAACAAAAAGAACAAATTACTTACATACACAATAGCATGGACTAATCTCAAAAATACGATGTTAAGGAAAAGAAGCCAGATACAAAAGAATCCACATTGTGTTCATATAAAGTGCTGGAACTAGAAAAATTAATCCATGGTGATACAAACCAGAACTTTGGTTGCCTCTGTGGGGACCAGGAATTGACCAGAAAGGGTTAGGAGAGAACTTTCTGGAGTGATGAAAATGTTCTAAAATTTGATTAGAGTGCTGATAGTATGTATTTGTCAGAACTGCTCAAACTTTTTTGAGATATATGCATATATATGTGTATGTAAGTTATAACTCAGTGAACAAAAAAAATGGATTTTTAAGACATTATATGAGATACTATGTATAGCTACCAGTTTCTTTTTTTTAATGTTCATTTATTTTTGAGAGAGAAAGAATACACAAATGAGGGAGGGGCAGAGACAGAGTGAGACAGAGAATCCAAAGCAAGCTCTGGCTGTCAGCGCAAAGCCTGACATGGGGCTCAAGCTCACATTTCGTGAGCTCATGACCTGAGCCAAAGTAGGATGCTCAAATGACTGAGCCACTCAGGTGCCCCTAGCCACCAGTTCCTTAAAAGTTAAGTCTCATAATTCCAGGTGTCAAAATATATGAAATTCTCATCTACTAATGGGAGTGTAATTTGGGTCAACGACTTGGCAAAACAACACAACACCATTTAGTGAATTTGAAGACTTGTGAACCAATAACCTAGCAATTCCACTCAAGAAACACTTGCACTTGTGTTAACTGACAGGCCTTGTGAAATAAAGAAGATCTAGATAAAATAATAAAACTATTAGAGGAAAATCATTGCAAACATTTGTCTAACTTTAGGATGAGGGCAACCTTCTGAAGCAAAAAAGGAAAAGACACACTTCACCAAAGGTTTAAAATTGGATAGCAAAAGACACTATACATGAGCCACATGACAATAAACTGGGAACAAATACTTGCAACATGTATGACAGATAAATGGCTAACACCTGTAAGCAATGAAAAGCACCTGCAATTCCTTGGGGAAAAAACCAAACACCTCAATAGAAAAATAAGCAAGATATAGGAATGTGCAGGCAGTTCACAAAAGAGGAATACAAGTGTCCAAAAAACAAAAACAAAAAACTAAACTAAACAAAACAAAACAAAAACACTGAAAGATGATCGTCTTCATCAGTAATCAAAACACATTGTGTTTTTAGCAATGATTAACAGAGGCAAACATCAGTATTTTTGATACCAGATTCCTCCCAGTCTTTATCCTCATTTTCTCCCCAATTCTCTGTAATTGGATTTGACCTTAACATTGGACTGAAATTGCCCTTGGTGAGGTCTTCCAAACACAAAGAGCGCTTCTACCCTTCCTAGAATTCCCCAAGGCACTTGGCCCCTAACTTTTCCTTCTATAAACTCTCCTCTTGGGCTTCTTCAAGAATCATTCCCACCGTCACTTCTGATCTCTTGAAAGACCATTGTCTTTCCTTCTCCTGCCCTCTAGGTTTGGCCAGCTGTAGGTGGACATTTCTTTTTTGAGGGGTGGGAGTGGAGGCTGCTTAGCATCTGAGAATTTCCCACCTTATGAATCTTTTATGCAGACCCCACTTGTCACCATGGACGCTGCAGATGTCAGGCTCTTCCTTTCCCAGCCCCGTTTTGCAGCTGGTGCTGGCACTGACCTAGGCTGGGGTGACCAGGTGCAGGTATCTTAGACTTTGACTCTGGAGTTACTGGTGGAAGGAAGCAGAATCCATGGAAGAGTGTCCCTGGCAACACCAACTTCCAGTTTGCCTGTTGGGAATTCAGTTCAGTGGAGCTCAGTTCTCAGCCTGATGGTGTAGGTGGTGTGAGGGGTGACATCTAGTGGACAGTGGTCTCCTCACCAGACACGGATTATGGAATGATTTTGGCTGTGGTTTTAGCTGTTTAGGCTCTGAGCCTCGTTCTCCAGCTTTCCCAGTGATACTGTCAGCTGTTTATAGCTTAACTTAAAAAATCAGAATCTATTTCCATTGCTTGTGCCTGAGAACACTACAGAAGCCGTCCTCAGTTCTATTTCTCTGCACTACCCCAAAGCACACACATCTCCATCTACACTTCTATTTTATTATTAAAGAATCCATGAAACTTAGTACATTATCATTTGCTACCTCATATTTTAATTTTTCATTTGTCTTTCTTTTTTTTTAAGTAGGCTCCACACTGGGCGTGGAGCCCCATGCAGGGCTTGAACTCACAACCCTGAGATCAAGACCTGAGCTGAGCTTCAAGAGTTGGACGCTTAACCGACTGAGCCACCCAGGTGCCCCTAATTTTTCACTTTCATATGTTTATTTACAGGCCCTGTTATGCCTATAAATTATATCTCTCCAACAATACCATAGACCAGGAGAACGATTACAGTGGAAGATCACATGGCTTATATATTTGCTGATGGAGATGATGGGAAAAGGGCTACTTGGGCTGGCAGGTGTAGCGTCCCTGAATAGTTGAGAGGAGACGAGACCCAGGACCCAAGTCAAGGAATGGGCCTTGGGAGCAGAGACAGTCCAGCCATAGAAGGAGAGCACACAGAGTATCTGTGGAAGGCATGGTGGTTTGTGCCTTAATATCCCCTGTGGATTAGGAAGTAGCGTCAAACAAACAAATGAAGCCCCAAATTTCCATCAACAAGTGAAAGGATAAAGGAAACGTCCACCTAGTAATGTCCCCTCTTCTGCTCTTTGGCTACTGTCAAAGCTCCTCCTGAGGAAGAGTCCTGTAAGAACAAAGCAGAGAGAATGTAGATAAGAAATACAGATAGGGGTGCCTGGGTGGCTCAGTCGGGCGTCTGACTTTGACTCGGGACATGATCTCATCATTCCTGAGTTTGCGCACTGCCTTGGGCTCTCTGCTGTCAGTGCAGAGCCTGCTTCAGATTCTCTTTCTCCCTTCTCTCTGCCCATTCCCCTCGTCAAAAATAAATAAACATTTGGAGCGCCTGGGTGGCTCAGTTGGTTGGGCGTCTGAGTTCAGCTCAGGTCATGATCTCACAGTTTGCGGGTTCGAACCCCGTGTCAGACTCTGTGCTGACAGCTCAAGCCTGGAGCCTGCTTCCGATTCTGTGTCTCCCTCTCTCTCTGCCCCTCCCCTGCTCATGCTCTGTTTCTCTCTGTCTCAATAATAAAAAATAAAACATAAAAAAATTTTAAAATAAGTAAACTTAAAAAAAATAAAGAACAGCAGATAAAGTCACTCTATTTCTTCCAGGATAAATTCATGGCAAGATGCCATATCTTCTCAGTCTATTTAGCATAAACTTCAAAGTGAGATGTTGTTTCCACAGGGTCATTACTAACCTGTTTATTTCTATTTCAATGACCTTTTTATCTCAAATAAAGTAATTAAGGACAGACTTTGTCAGTACATTTATATGGCAGACATTTCCCAGACATTTAATGAGTTAAAAATATATGGTTCAGAGGTTTTAACAAAAAAAAGGATTTAAAATATGTCATAAGATAAACATATTGTATTGTAAATACTTTAGAATTTTTCTGTATGACATTGAACATGTTAAAAACCATTTCTGACTGGAGAGATACTGCCTCTCCCAGGCTACCCTACAAGCACATCTTTCACAAGCAAACCATCCCATCCAGAGTTTCTACCCCCAAATACCTTCTGATCTAAATCTCACACGCTAAGCCAATATAGTTAACCCTTGAACTACGTGGGTTTGAACTATGCGAGTCTACTTATACATGGATTTTTTCAATGACTATAGTACCATTCTATAAATGTACATTCTCTTCCTTACATTTTTCTTAATGACATTTTCTTTTCTCTAGCTTACTTTATTATATAAATACAGTATATAAAATATGTAACATACATATATGTTAACTGACTATTCACATTAGCAGTAGGGCTTCCAGTCATCAGTAGACCATTAGTAAAGTTTCAGGGGAGCCAAAAGTTATATGCAGAGTTTTGACTGTGCACAGGGTGGGGGATAGGGTGTGTCGGTGACTTTCACCCACACATGGCTCAAGGGCAAACTGTATTTCCCTCGTCCTAAATCATGCCACGTCTCAGTACAGCTGACCAAAATTATTTCAAACTAGTCAATCCTAAACTGTCCTTCTGTCTTGCCTTGCCTTTTCCATCCATGGAAAGCCCAATAAAGGCCATGAACTGTGCTCTACCTCCTGCCCAATGCTGGTGCTTGCTCTGTGGCCCTGCATAGTGTGTGGTGACCTCTCTAGGATATGTGAGTATAAAGATTTGTTTGTTTCTTTGTTTCTTTGTTTTAATTTAAGTGTAATCTCTACACTCAAAGTTGGACTCAACTCATGACCTCAAGATCAAGAGTCACATGTTCTTCCAACTGAGCCAGCCAGATGCCGGCACGATATGTGAATATAATACATTTCTTCTTTTCAAGCCTCATTCCCCTCTCCTCCTGTGGCTATACTGACTTAACCATATGACACTCAACATGTACATCCTCTCTTTTTATTGTTGTTATTGAAGTAGAGCTGACACATAATGTTACATTAGTTTCAGGTTTGCAACATAGTGATTTCACAACTACGTGTTATGCTATGCTGACCACAAGTGTAGCGACCATCTGTCACCATACTGATGCTATTAAAACTGAATTTTGTCAAAACAACACAATTTAAAAATGCACAAAAGAGGGGCACCTGGGTGGGCCAGTCAGTTAAGCAACAGACTCTTGATGCTCATGCTCTTAACACGACTCAGGTCATGATCTCCTGGTTCACAGGTTTGAGTCCCACATCAGGCTCCATACTGACCGTGTGGAACGTGCTTGGGATTCTCTCTCTTTCCCTCTTTCTCTGCCCCCCTCCTGCTCTCTAAATAAACTAACTAACTAACTAAAAAGGAGAGCAGTTAAAAAAAATAAAATAAAGCACAAAAGAATTCAATACATATTTTACCAAAGAGGATATATGAATTGCTAAAAAGCACATGAAAATAAGCAGTTGAAAATATATTCGACATCATTATCCGTCAGAGAAATGCAAATTAAAACCACAATGAGAAAAAAAAAACACAGTGAGATACCATTTCACACCATTAGTATGGCTAAAATGAAAGAGACACACCTGGCTGGATCAGTCAGTGGAACATGTGACTCTTGGTCTTGGGGTTGTGAGTTTGGGTCCCACATTGGGTGTAGAGATTACTTAAAAATAAAATCTTTAGGGGGGCACCTGGGTGGTTCAGTTGGTTGAGTGTCCAGCTTGAGCTCAGGTTGTGATCTCACAGTTTGTGAGTTTGAGTCCTGCATCGGGCTCTGTGCTGACAGCTCAGAACCTGGAGCCTGTTTCAGATTCTGTATCTCCCTCTCTCTTTGCTCCTCCCCAGCTCACACTCTGTCTCTCTCAAAAATAAACGTTAAAAAAGTTTTAAAAACAAAAATAAAATCTTTAGGGGAGCCTGGGTGGCTCAGTCTGTTAAGTGTCTGATTCTGGGTTTTGGCTCAGGTCATGATCGCATGGTTCATGAGATCAAACCCTGCATCAGGTTGTGTGCTGACAGTGTGGAGCCTGCTTGGGATTCTCTCTCTCTCCCATCCATTCTCCCTCTCAAAATAAATAAGCAAAAAATGAAAATAAAGAAATAACAAAATCTTTAAATAAATAAATAAAATAAAAAGACAATTAAAAATGATGGCCTGGATGTGAAAAAACAAAATAATCTCAGATACTGGGAATGTAAAATGGCACAGTAACTTTGGAGAATAGTTTGTCAGCTTCTTAAAAAGCTGAACATAAATTTGCCATAAGATCTAGCAATTCCACATCTAGATATCTATTCAAGAGAAATGAAAACCTATGTCCACACAAAGAGTTATATAAAAATTTTTATAGCAGTGTTATTAATAATAGCCCAAACTGGAAACAACCCAAAGTTCCTTCAGTGCATGAATGGATATACAAAATGTGGTATATTCCTATAAAGGAATACCATTCGGGAATAAAAATGAATGAACTACAATGCCAGACGTCTGAAAATCAATTCATATAATACAATCTGTTAGTAGGAAAAAATTACATGATAATTTCAATAGACAAAGAAGAATTTGACAAAACCCAACACCTTTTCATGATAAAAACAAAAACCAAAAAACCTCAACAAACTAGTAATAGAAGGGAACTTCTTCAACCTTTGGCTCAGGTCATGATCTCATGGTTCATGGGATCGAGCCCTGCATCAGGCTCCACACTGATAGTGGAGCCTGATTTGGATTCTCTCTCTCTCTGCCCCTTCCCCACTCTTTCTCTCAAAAGAAATAAACATTAAACACACACACACACACACACACACACACACACACACACACACACACACAGAGCTAGCATC
Organism: Suricata suricatta; assembly: GCF_006229205.1. Lineage (NCBI taxonomy): Eukaryota > Metazoa > Chordata > Mammalia > Carnivora > Herpestidae > Suricata > Suricata suricatta. The sequence continues at coordinate 40,121,850 of NC_043706.1, forward strand.
ACACTTAATGGTGAAACACTGAATGCTTTCCCCCTAAGATCAGGAACAAGACTTGGATGTCTACTTTCACCACTTCAATTCAACATTGCACTCGAGGAGCTAGCCAGGGTGATTAGGTAAGCCAAGACATAAAAGTCCTCTAAATTGAAAGGAAAAAGGCTATCTGTATTTCCAAATGACATAATCTTGTAAATAAGAAATCCACTAGAGGTTGAACTAATGAACTAGTTCAGCAGATTTGTAGGATACAAGATCAATATTTTTTAAGCTTATTTATTTATTTTTGGAGAGGGGGAAGGGGCAGACTCCACACTGTCAGCTCAGAGCCCAACACGCAGGGCTCAATCTCATGAACCCGTGAAATCATGACCTGAGCCGAAATCGAATTGGATATTTAACTGACTGAGGCACCCAGGAGCCCCAACATCAGTATTTTTTTTAACGTTTTTTCTTTCTTTCTTTTTTTTTTTTTTTTTTGAGAGAGAGACAGCATGAGGGTCAGAGAGAGGGGGAGACAGAATTCGAAGACAGGCTCCAGGCTGTAAGCTAGCTGTCAGCACACAGCCCACGAACCGTGAGATCATGACCTGAGCCAAAGTCGGATGCTTAACCAACTGAGCCACCCAGATGCCCCCCCTCCCCAAGATCAATGTTTTTTAAAAAACTGTATTTTTTATACACTTGCAATGAACAATCCAGAAATTAAAAAAAATTTTAAGTATGTTAAGTGAAATAGGCCAGTCACAAAAAGACAAATATTGTATGATTCCACTTATATGAAATACCTAGACTATTCAAGTTCATAGAGACAAAACTGAATAGTGATTGCCAGGAGCTGGAGAGACGGGAAGTAGAGAGTTAGCAAGTAATGGGTATAGAGTTTCCACTTGAGAAGATGGAAAAAAGTACTGTAGATGGATAGTGGTGATGGCTGCACAATATAAATATACCTGATGCCACTGAACTGTGTCTACACCTAAAATGTTTATACTGGTAAATTCTATAATACGTGTATTTTACCACAATAAGAAGAAATAAGGAATGAAGTACTGATACATGCTATAACTTGCATTAACATTGAAAGCATTATACTAAATGAAACAAAGCTAGTCACAAAATTTCAAATATATGGTTCCATTCACATGAAAGCCTGAAAGAGGTAAATCTATAGAGACAGATAGATTAGGGCTGGTGTGGGGAAAGGAGGTGATGAATAAAAGGCAGGTAACTAAAGGGCACAGAGTTTCTTTCTGAGGTGATGAAAATGTTCTACAGTTGACAGTGGTGATGATTGAACATGTATGTGAATAACTCAAAATCACTGAACTATACACTTTAAGCAGTACACTTTAAGTGAATTATTTATGTCAATTTCCTCTCAATAAGGCTGTTTGTTAAAAGAATGAACTACTGATACACACTACATTGTGCTAAGTGAAAGAAGCTGGACACAAAAGGCCACACGTTGTATGATCTCATTTATATGAAAGGTCATCTTTGGGAAAGAGAAGCAGATGACAGGTGGTTTGGGTAGCCCCAGTTCCTAGTCCCTTCCTAGCCTTAAGACTAGCACCACTCAGGTCATGATCCAACAGTTCATGAGTTCGAGCCCCAGGGAAGCCATGAAGGGGGACCTCTCCTGTACAGCCCCTCATGAAAGCTTACTAAGCTCAGCAGGAAGAAGGAAGATTTCCCCCGGGGCCTGGCAACACCAAGCTGCCCTCACCTGCAGCCAGGAAGAAGTTGCCACCACTTCAAATGCTCATTTTCCTCCAAAGGACTTGTGTTCAAAACCACCCCTCCCAGCTTCCTCCTTTCCTCTATAAAAGGACACTCTTCTGTTCTCTGAACTTGCCTTTGGTTCCCCATACTTTGAATGCCCTGAATTGCAATTTCTCTGCTATTCCCAAGTAAACTCAATTGCTGCTTGATGACCTTTGTCGTTTAATTTTTTTTTAATTTGATTTACTTTGGGGGGTGGGGCAGAAAGAGAGAGAGAATTCCAAGCAGGCTCCACACAGTCCATGTGGAACCTGATGTGGGGCTCGAACTAACAAACCCTGAGATCGTGACCTGAGCCGAAATCCAGAGTCAGACGCTCAACCAACTGAGCCATCCAGTCGCCCTTGTTTAATTTTTAAGGTGGACAGTTAACATCAGATCCAGGTATGATGAGTCTGAAGTCAGTTTTCAAGGTCGTAGAATCTTTCTTTAGCCACCAGATTTTGGAAAATTTGGCCATCCTTCTTAAGGATTTTGAATTAACTAGTGACCACTGATTTCCTCCTCTCCCTCGCCACCTCATATCTGCACCTGCCTGTCACTCCGCTTACCAACAGCTCCCAAAAGTGGAAGGAAAGAGACAAATTTGTACCCTTGGCTGAAAGACAGTCAGGACCCAAAAATGTGGTGGTGGTGAAGAGAGAAATACAAAGCAGGGAGCTAAGACTCTCTAGGAGCTGAAGGAGGCCTGGCTCAAACCTCTTTTATTTTGCAAATTTTCCTGGTAACAGCAAACACATACAACACGCTATTTGTCATCTTGACTGGTTATGCATCTGCAGTGTATTCCATATTGGGTCATGAGTACATCTGGGCCAGATAAAACATTCTGAGCCCTGGCCTGGTGCCCATAGGATGCCCTTCTGGAAAGAATGTGCAGTCTTGGTGGCTTTCTGACTTGGGAATGGAACTGCTTTCAGTTCCCTGCTACTCCGTCCCTTCCCTTCAGGAAATTTTCACAGTGCCTCTGGCTTCTTGTTCTCCAACACTTGGCCTCATTTTTTAGAAAACATGGGATAAAATTTCTCTGGGAATCCAGGTGAAACTACAGGGCCAAACTATACTAACTGTTGAAATAACGTTTCAAGTGATTTTTCCTCCTCTATGTTCTGGAGAAAATGTAAATTACTTGGTTGCTTCTGACAGTCAGAAATTATCCTGTCAGAGCTGTGACTCCTTTGCCAGCTTCCAGCTGAAAATTAGGGTTATGAATATGAAGGGGCCACATCCTGCACCACCTTCTTCAGATGGTCAGTGAGAACGAGGGCCCTCCCAGTGTGCCTGAACACCAAGTTGACCATCGGTTGGGATGGAAGATGGTAAAGGAAGAGTAATCTTTAACAGAAGCATTAACTATCCCTCTTACCCTCTTTTCAGAAGTGGCCTCTCTAACGAGTCCTCTTGGGGGGCACCTGGGTGGTTCAGTCAGTTAAGCTTCCAGCTTCAGCTCGGGTCATGCTCTCATGGTTCCTGGGTTTGAGCCGTGCATCTGGCTCTGTGCTGACAGCTAGCTCAGAGCCTGGAGCCTGCTTCCGGTTCTGCATCTCCCTCTCTCTCTCACCCTCCCCTGCTCGCACTATCTCTGTCTCTCAAAAATAAATAAAAATCATTACAAATGAAAAAAAACCAAAGAGTCCTTTTGGGATGCCTGGGTGGCTCAGTCGTTTAAGTGTCTGCCTCCATCTCGGCTCAGGTCATGATCTCACAGTTCATGAGTTGGTAGTTCCCTCCCCCACTCGCTCTCTCTCTCAAAATAAATAAATATTTTTTAAAATTAAAAAGAAAAGTCCTCTTGTCCTCTGGCTCTTAGATCCCCATACTTAACTTCACCCCATCCTGGTTTGTACACAGGCAAAGAAATACACTTTAGCTCAGGCATCTGTATAGAATGATGGATTTGTCTACAGTGGCTAATGTAAACTTGTGAACAGGTGTCCACTTGCAAATAACTCTGTTGCATTGCTTATCTGTCTCCTATGTTTCTTGCCAGTAGATAATTAGATATTGTGACTTGATCAGATTCAAGTTAGATTTTTTAAGAAGAATATTTTATTTTTCATAAGGAGGCATACAATGTCTGATTGTCTCTCTTCTTGTGGGTTAGCAGCCATTGATGATCATTGCCTAAGTGATCCATTAATTATCACTGGTTGTGAAATGCAAATCTACATTTCTTAATTTGTAAAAATAGGAACACTAATCCCTGACATTAGAGACATAAGGTTTCTTACTGAGAGTAAATGGGATAATCATAGTTATTTGTTGAGCTATTTTTTAAGTTTATTTATTTAGAAGTTTATTTATTTAAAAAAGTAATGTTTATTTTTGAGAGAGAGAGCATGCGCATGAGTGGGAGAGGGGCAGAGAGAGGGAGACACAGGATCCAAAGTGGGCTCCAAGCTGACAGTAGAGAGCCCAATGTGGGCTCATGAGCCACAGGATTATGACCTGAGCTGAAGCTGGTTGCCCAGCTGACTGAGGCACCCAGGCATCCCATAAAAGCTTATTTACTTACTTTGAGAAAGAGCGCAAAGGAATGGGGTAGGGGAGGAACAGAGAGAGAGAGTATCCTAAGCTGGCTCTGAGCTGTTCATGTAGAGCCCAAAGTGGGGCTAGATCTCACCAACTGTGAGATCATAACCTAAGCTGAAATCAAGAGCAGGACACTTAACTGATTGAGCCATTCAGGTGTCCCTGCTGTATGGGGTACCAGTGTCCCTTTTGTAAGGTACCAGCACCATGATAATAAGCAGATAATAAAACTAAGATAAAGAAATAACTGTCCAAGGCAGACAGTCTTTCCTTTGCTGTCCTGCCTGCCACTCCCGTGAAGTGTATTCAATAAACCTCTATCTCCTTAAAAAAAAGGAAGGAAGGAAGGAAGGAAGGAAGGAAGGAAGGAAGGAAGGAAGGAAGGAAGGAGGGAGGGAGGGAGGGAGGGAGGGAGGGAGGGAGGGAAGGAAGGAAGGAAGGAAGGAAGGAAGGAAGGAAGGAAGGAAGGAAGGAAGGAAGGAAGAGTGAAAGAAGAAATAACTTGCCTGAGATCACACTGCTAAATATTGGAGTCAGGATTTAAATCCAGGTCCATCTAACTACAAAGTATATGTTCTTCCCACTGGTTTTCTAAAATGTATTTATTTATTGTAGTAGTACTCTAAGCAAGGCACTTGCCCTAAACACCTTATTCAACTCTCTCAACAGTACCCTGGTATTGGTATTGTTGCCCACATTATACAAACAACAACAAAACCATGAAGTTAAAGGGGTCATTTACTTCCCCAAGTTCATGCAGCCTTGGAGTAAAGAAGGAAATGGCTTAAGGGTCCTTAAGTGGCATTATACGCTCGGGGACCTCGCACGTTTGGCTTCTCAGTACAGTAAGCTTTAAGAATTAGTGCAATGCACGTGCCTGCTAGTAAACAGGAGACAGATGGGAGCGAGTACTCTACCGGAGCCTGTATAAATGATGTCGCACTAGAGCTGACAACAGTTCCTATGCAAATAAGGCAGCGTGAATCCGCCGCAGGGTGGGACTGCAGCGACCTTCGGCAGCCGAGAGAAGTGCGCACGCGCGCAGGGGCCTGGCAAATGGGCGGGAAGAACTGTGCCGGAGAGGTCTTCCGGCCTATAGGGGGTGCCAAGCGAGCCAGGCGAGCACCCTAACCCAGCAGCAGGCTCTTTTGCATTCACCAGTGCTCGGGATCTTGGGATCCGGTGGCAAGTAGCTTCCCCAGGTCAGAAGTTCCGGATCTCTGGGGGCAGAGACACAAGGGAGGGGGAAAAGGGAGGCCAGGTATATGACCAGACCAGAAATCAGCCCGCTCGGGTGAACCAAGCTACTTCCCTTCGAGGTAACGCGAGAATGGGCGGGGGCTGGCCAGGGCGCCAAAGCGGGGGGAGGTCCCGGTTCGGGGGCGGGGTTAGAGGCGGGGAGACCCGGCTGTCAGAGCCGGCTGACACTACCCGGGCTTCTGGGTCGGCGCCACCACCCAAGGTGCCGGCTCCCTGCCTGGACCTCGCCATTGGGAAGACGGATTCCCCTGTGTCTGGGAGGAACAGTTTCTCCCTCTACCTCGACTTTCTCCACAGGTGAAGCCTCCATGGAGTGGCTCCTGGCCCAGCTGTGCGAGACCAGCGTGTCGCAGCCGCTCCCGGTGTGGGAGGGGGACACCACGGGCCACTGCTTCACCCAGCTGGTGCTCAGCGCCCTGCCCCACGCGCTCCTCGCCGTGCTGAGTGCCTGCCACTGGGGCGCTCCCAGGTGGGTAGAAACAAGTGCAAGACATCTGTCCATGTGTGCCTGCAGACCTCACCCGAAACCCACATCTCCGAGGTAGTCTAACCAGAATAGTGAGGTCTCTGGAGTCGGGCAAAAATAGAATAGCATGCAGCATTAGCACTTTGCAGCAATGTGGCCCTTTTGGGTCAAGTTACCTATCTTTGAGCCACGTAGCATTTTGGGGAGGTTTAAATCAGTTAATGCATTTAGGCATATAGTTCATTGCCTGGTACTTTTTTTAAAGGCCGGATACGTGGTAGAAAGCGTCTCTTCTGTAGATTGTTAGATGCCCAAACACAGCTCTCATGCATTGGAGGCAAAATTGGGTGAACAGTGTTTTTAGCCAAAAAGGATAACGTGTTGAAGATGTAGGATCAGTTTCTCACCACTTCCATATATGAAAACTGTGTTCCTTGGGGCGTCTGGGTGGCTCAGTCGGTTAAGCCTCCAACTTGATTTTGGGCTCAGGTCATGTTCTCATGGTTAGTGAGTTGAAGTCCCACATCGGGCTCTGTGCTGACAGTGCAGAGCGTACTTGGGATTCTTTCTCTCTCTCTCTCTCTCTCTCTCTCTCTCTCTCTCTCTCTCTCTCTGTCCCTCTCCCACTCACACTGTCTCTGCCTCTCTGAAAAATAAATCAATGAATTACAAAAAAATTTTTTTTAAAAAAAAAGGAAAACTGTGTTTCTAGATTAAGAGAAGCGTATGTAACCAGCTGGAGAGGAAGCAGTAGGTAGAAGAAAAGAGCAAAATCAAAACTTTAATCTTTCTGGGTTTGGGGCTCTAAAGTGCAAGTGACAAACCCACTTTGATTTTGTATTTATTTCCTCTATGGCTAGATATGTCCAAAGTTACCCTTACTCTGGCTTCTGACAAGGCAGTAGAGAAGTCTAGTCTCTGCCTTTGAGAGTCCCTAGTCTGATAGAAGGAATATGTCCCTATCCAAGATGAATCAGGGGACATATGAATCCCTTCCTTCAGGAGGAGAAACTTGGGATCTGCTTGGTCTGGGTGACTCTTGATTTGCATTTTACATAGAATGAGACAGAAGTCTAGAGAGGGTTGGTCAATTAGCACAGACATTCAAAGCCTGCTCAGAGGAGTATCTATTAAACACAGTTCTTTAGGAATTCAGAATCTAAGGAGCAGGCAAGAAAGATCAGAGTCTAAGGAGCAGGCAAGAAAGATCATCATACAATCGGTAAAAACCTTGGTTATCGCATTTTACTTACCAGACATTTTGTACATTGCTGAAAAGGTTAGAGAGATCCAGAAGCTCAGACAAGAAAGGACGTTAGAGGCCTTCGAGGCCAGACTCGTTTCTGCTTACTGTAGAAATGAGGAAAATGAGATGCAGAGAGGGAAGGAGACTTGCCCAGAGTCATAAGATTAACTGATGGCCAACTTGGGGCCTCCCAATGTTCTGGCCCCACATCTTAGGAAATAAAATTCTTAAAGGTTGTCTTTTATTCCAATGTAAAGCACTCCACATAACTGTGGTTAGCTGGACTTTTTAGAGGATATCCAAAGCATGCTAATCTACAGTTAAACTTTTTCAATAACCCAGCCTTGCTAACAAAGAGAATAATAGATTTAATCTCACTGTGTGAACCTCAAGGCATTCTAATATTCGCTGCTACAGGTCTGTTATCCTGTCCTTTATTTTCATTGTAAACAGATCACCCTTTTGTTCCCTAAAAATGTGGTTTTGCATGCCAAGAAGGTAGAGACAAAACTAAAAAGAGGTTTTTCTTCAGTAAATGGAGTCACGGAATATGATCTCTACCACCTTCTACAACCATCAGAAAGAGAGTAGGATGTTCTGAGGCTTCATAAAATTTAGGGTATAGTATAAGAGTATAGAAGCCATAGATAAGTTCATCTAATAGTGCCTAGGGCGAATTTAAGGGTTATTTTAAGTAAATAATTTTATGAAAATGAATACTCATTCCTTAGTCGTTATCTGTATGAAAATTTAGGATTTAGGGAAAAAGTTTTATTTTCATTTAAGTAATCTCTACACCCCACATGGATCTCAAACTTACAACCCCAAAATCAAGAGTTGCGTGCTCTTCTGACTGAGCCAGCCAGGTGCCCCTGGGATTTTTTTTTCTAATTAGTCTTCATATTCCACACAACCTTAACTAAAAATTGTTAGTTTCTGTGGCAAAATAATGGTCAGAGATGGTATGGGTAGATTGGGAAATGGATTAAGTTATGATAGGGATAGTTCCTGGAGGAAAAGCCCTGCATTTCAGGGTAAAATGGGATAGAAATAAGGTGCATAAAGCAGGAAAGGGAGCTGATTACCTCTAGGTAAGAGAGTTATGAGACTTAATGTCTGGGTCTCAGTCAGCCATTATGTGCTTCCTTTTCTTTTGCCCCCTTGTCCCTAGGAATCCAGATTACATCCTGCACTGCAGTCCCGGCTGGCGCCTCCGACTTGCAGCCTCCTTCCTGCTCTCCGTCTTTCCACTGCTAGACCTCCTTCCAGTTGCTTTGCCACCAGGGGCAGGCCCAGGGCCAATAGGGCTAGAAGTGCTGGCAGGGGGCGTGGCAGCCGTGGCCTGGATCAGCCACTGCCTGGCCTTGTGGGCGTTGGCTCATTCCCCTCATGGCCACTCCCGGGGACCCTTGGCCTTGGCTCTGGCTGCCTTCCTGCCAGCCCCAGCCCTAGTGCTTACCCTCCTATGGCATTGCCAACGAGGCACACTTCTGCCCCCTCTCCTCCCCGGGCCCCTATCCCGCCTATGCCTTCTCATCCTGCAGCTGGCTGCACTCTTGGCCTATGGACTGGGCTGGGCAGTCCCTGGGGAGCCACGGGAGCCCTGGCCCCAGGAGCCCCTCCTGTCCCAGGAACAGGAACCTGAGATAGCTGAAGACGGGGAGAGTTGGCTGTCACGCTTTTCCTACGCCTGGCTGACACCCTTGCTGGCCCGAGGGGCCCGGGGAGAGCTCCGGCAGCCCCAGGACACTTGCCGCCTTCCGCACAGGCTGCACCCCGCCTACCTGGCTCGTGTCTTCCAAGCACACTGGCAGGAAGGGGCCCAGCTGTGGAGGGCCCTGTATGGGGCCTTTGGGAAGCACTACCTGGTACTTGGACTGCTAAAATTGGTGGGAACCATGCTGGGATTCTCAGGGCCCTTGCTGCTTTCCCTACTGGTAGGTTTCCTGGAGGAGGGGCAAGAGCCACTAAGCAATGGCCTGCTCTATGCCCTGGGGTTAGCTGGTGGGGCTGTACTGGGTGCTGTGCTGCAGAATCAGTATGGGTATGAGATACGGAAGATGACACTTCAGGCACGAGGGGCTGTGCTGAATATTCTGTACCGAAAGGCTTTACAGCTGGGTCCCAGAGGCCCTCCTGTTGGGGAGGCCCTGAACCTGCTAGGTACTGACTCTGAGCGACTGCTCAACTTTGCTGGGAGCTTCCATGAGGCCTGGGGCCTACCCTTGCAGCTGGCTGTCACCCTCTACCTGCTGCACCACCAGGTGGGTGTGGCCTTCGTGGGTGGTCTGATCCTGGCACTGCTGCTGGTCCCTGTCAACAAAGTGATTGCCACCCGCATCATGGCCAGCAACCAGGAGATGCTACAGCACAAGGATGCGCGGGTTAAGGTGAGGGGCTACTTGGGGTCCCTCAGTGATCTGGAGACCCCACCCAGCATCCTGGTCCCCAGGCCCTCCCATGCACAGTGCTTGAGTGCGTTAAGATCTCAGACTGCTAAGAGCTAGTAATTAAGAGCTCAGACTGGAGAAAGACAGACATGGGTTCAAATCCCAACTCTACCACTTAATAGTTTAATCACCTCAGACAGGTCACTTAACCTCTTTGGGCCTTTGTTTCCTCCTCTGGGAAATGACCATAATTATATTAGGTAACATGAGGTACAGGGCAAGTCACAAAGTAAGCACTAAATGAACATGGTCCATTAGTAATACTATAGTATTAGCTCATACAGCAATCCTAGGAAGTAGGACGTAGCTTGCCTAGGACCAAATGGATTTTTAGTATTAGTGCTAGGACATGATGCCCCCCCCCCATCTAAGGGCACAAACCATCCCATAGCCACATGTACAGAAGCCTAGGAGAACCTCCAGCTACCTCTAAGGGGTGGGTTCTGGGGAAGGTCAGTCTTCTGCCTAGGCCAGCTCTAGGTAAGGAGGGGCTGGCTGAGTTAGTTCCGGGTTCTGCAGTGACTGGGGGATGGCAGGTCTGGAGGTCCACACAGCATCGTTATCAGCCTCTTCTGGGAATAGCTCACAGTGCTAACAGGGAGGGGGTCCCTCATGGTTATGGCCCAGGGCCTCTTCCCCTACCCATGACAGCTACAGAATAGGTCTCCAGTACCATCTGGGAAGGCTCCCCACGCCAACCTGGCTTGCAGGCTGGGAATGTGTGTGTTGGGATCCAAAGAGGTTCTCTGGCCCTTGCCCATTGTGCCTGGGCTCATCGGCCTGTCTGACTCTGGGCTTTGGTGTGGCCTCCTACATCTGTGTACTCTAGCCATGGGCCAGCCTAGTGACTAGCTCCTGAAGCCATCTGCTTCTGGCTTTGGGAAATAGCCCTTAGTCCCTTATCTCATGGAAAGAGTGCTTTTACCCCAGTGTGGTAACACTCCTGTGCTTTCTATCACTTCATCTCCTAGGAAGGTGGGGGGATTCCAGCTCGACTTGTTCCCTGCTTGAACACACATGGAGGAGAAGTAAAAGACTGGCAGGGAAGCAACTCAGGGCTGAAAGGGATTTGAAGGCAGGATTTCAAGTTACGGCTGAGGTGGGCAAGAAAACCAGGGCTAGGGAAGTGCATAGTATCTGGGAGTTCAGAGTACTTGGCCTCCTCTGTTAGGAGCCTGGGGGAAGACGGGGCAGAGGAGAATGGACACACATGAGCAGTATCTCCACCTCACACTGCTCTCTGGTCTCTACTCCTAGCTCATGACCGAGCTGCTGAGTGGCATTCGGGTCATCAAGTTCTTCGGGTGGGAGCAGGCCCTGGGGGCCCGAGTAGAGGCCTGCCGAGCTCGAGAATTGGGGCGACTCAGGGTCATCAAATACCTGGATGCAGCCTGTGTGTACCTGTGGGCTGCCCTGCCGGTTGTCATCTCCATAGTCATCTTCATCACCTATGTTCTCATGGGGCACCAGCTCACTGCCACCAAGGTGAGGGCCAGGAGAGGAGGGAATGGCTGTAGCAAAGCATGGAGAGAGGCAGCAACCAGAGACTGCCATTGAGTTGGAAGGTGGGCTTAGGCCTTCAGGTCTACTGGGAGGGAGGATCCTGGCTTCCTTACCCTTTTCTAACCAAGGTGGGGAATTCATTGAAGTTTGGGGGGCCTCAGATCTATAACCCTTTCCTCTGTGAAGGAATTCCTTTTTTATGTCTTCCTTCTTTGATTTCAGGCCCAGGCTCCATGTTAGGTCCCCTGATCCCCATTCTGATGGCTTTGGGGGGAAAAGTCCATGGTCTAGTGCTAGCTCTGGCCAGGGCCAGATGATATTTGTCCTTAAAAACTCTGAGAAGGTCTCAGAATGCGCCAGACCTCTGTACTTATCGAGGTGCAACCTGGATCCCTGGAGGTACATCTGGAATTTCTAGGATTCTGAAATGGCTACCTTTGCCATCTCTAACCCAAGGATTTTCCAGACAACCCCTCAGTTCTGCTGCTGCCCTCTTCCCTCCACACACCTGTCCATAGGGCCACCCATAGAGCAGGTTTTCAGATAGTTCCTGGGCTTCAGGTGATGATTTATCCCCCGCTCTATCCTACTTAGGTGTTCACGGCATTGGCACTGGTGCGCATGCTCATTCTTCCCCTCAACAACTTTCCTTGGGTGATTAATGGTCTCCTGGAGGCCAAAGTGTCCTTGGACCGGATTCAGCGTTTCCTTGACCTTCCCAACCAGAACCCCCAAGCCTACTATAGCCCAGGTAATGGGAAGCTAGAGGGAAGAACCTGGCGCAGGTGAGGAGGGAGCTGTAGCCCCAAGGATGTTGTACACAGGTGCTGGCAAGACGAGCCAGAGGCAGCAGAACCCAGGCAGAGCAAGTGGCCATTCCGTGGGGGAGAATCCTCAGACCAAGACAGGCTGAATTAGCACTGGGCAGGTAGATGCAGGACAGGCAAGCCAATGGCATGCTCCTGGTTTACCCTCCCCAAGTAGGCCGATTGTGCAAATAGAAGCCCAAGTTGAGTGCCTTTTTCCCTGTTCAGATCCCCCCACAGAGCCATCTACAGTGTTGGAGCTGCATGAAGCCCTGTTCTCCTGGGACCCAGTTGGAACCAGTCAGGAGATCTTCATCAGTCACCTCGAAGTGAAGAAGGTTTGTTGGGTAGACAACCTAGGGGAGTCCCCAGATGAGTGAGAGAGGCCAACTCAATGACAGATTAGCAAGGACCGAGTCAATCATAGCTAGGTGGCCTATATCTCGAATCACTGAGGGGAAGACTGGAGGGCTGTGGTGAGCATGTCTACACTTCTCTCTGACTGTCCTTCCATTAACACAGCTTTCTTAGAGTCGTCCACTCTCTCCCTGGTCTTCAGACAGTTTTCTCCACCAAGTGCCAGCGAACAAGTCTGTCTGTCTCTCCATTGTCCCTTAGAGGCCAGCAAGTTCAGAACAGACCCCAGAGCTTATTCAGCATCGGCCCCAGGCTTGGGACCAGGGGAGAGGCCCAGCAGTCTCTTCTGAGAAGGATTTTGCAAATAGGGTAGATAATCCTCCATTTAGCCTGGTGAAAAGGAATCACACACCTTGTGACTCATACCACAGCATACATCCTCAGACAAGCACTTGAAAGAATATTCCTGGCAGGACAGTGACTTCTGTTTACCCGAGTCCTTAGTTTTCCCTTTCTCCTGACCCCTATCCAACCCTTTGCCCCACAGCTCAACCCAGTATTCTCTAGTCTCTACCACATTTGGCTCACAATCCTGGCATGGGCTGTGTATTTTGTTTTTCTTCTTAGTTCAGGCAAGACAAGGCTGGAATTTTTCAAAGGAATTTTACTAATGTGTCAGTTGGGGCTTTTTGGATATAAGTCATAGAAACCCACTGGAGCTAGCTTAAGCAAATAAAAATTTATAATAAGGATATAGAGATGAATTGCACAATCCAAGGGCAGGCATGCATCCAGCTGGATCTCAGCAGCAGCCCAAAACCAGAACTCAGCTCCCAGAATTTCTTTCTGTCTGCTTCTCTCACATGCCCCCTGCTTCTCTCTCGGTGGGCCTGCTCTCCACTGAGCAGAGATGTGACTGCACATAGCCCTCCCACTTGCAGGCTACAGCCAGAAAGAAGGAGAATTCCCAGGGGAGGGTCTCAGCTTGGTCTGGTGGCCACTCAGAGATGGGTCAATCCTGGCTGACAGATTGGGGCGTCATAGAGCTTTTAAGAGCTCTACTTCTTTCTAAAGGATTTTTTTTCCTTTTTGTGCAGGGAGATAGCCCCATGAATGTATGTTACAATTAAGAAACAAAGGGAGAACAGAAAATTTGGAACTATAAATCACAGAAATGGGCACCTGTGCAAAGTACTACCTTTTACTCTGAGACACCAGAAGTCTAACCAGAGGTGGACTTAGCTAGCCCAGCATCCAAGCCCCAAAGCCAGGAGTCCCTCCCTCCTCTCTCCTCCTTCTGGGCTCTCTACCGTGACCCGTCCTTGGAAATTCTGGGCAGTTTTTCTCCCATTCTCTCTGGCACATTCTCTAGCTTCTCTCCAGAGGCCTTCACACAGACAGTGAAACTGATCGCTCCGAGTGGGGAGTAAAGCACTGTACTTCTCTAGGTCCTGCACGGTGTCACTCACTGAGGCATAACTCAGCCTGGGGGTAGGAGCATTCTTTCCTTGCAAACTAATGGGGGTCCAGAGAGAACCCTCTGTGGAATGTTTGGCAGCCTAGGGCCTCAGGAGGGAGACCTGATGCTTACTGTCTGGCTTCCTTGCAGGGTGTTTTGGTGGGCATCGTGGGGAAGGTGGGCTGTGGGAAGAGCTCGCTGCTGGCCGCCATTGCTGGGGAGCTCCACAGGTGAGCAACCTCTACCGCCCCTCTGCCCTCAGCTCTGACCTTCAGGAGATACTTGCCTAGCCCCTGCCAGGTGGTGGACACCTTTTTAGGGTCCACAGATGCAGAGGGGCAGAGATGAACAAGACATTTTCCTTTTCTTGGGGGAGTTTTCAGACTGGAAAGGGAACTGCCATCAAGAAAGTGAGTGATAGTCATCACATCAGAGTGTTGTAAGTGGTATAATAGTGAGTGAAGAAATAAATGGAAACACCCTGCATCAGCTGCTGTTTCAGAAAATGTGCTTGTGCAGGGAGGATCCAGAGAGGAGCAGAGGTATGAAGGAAGGCCTTCTTATGTGACAGTGAGAATGAGTGAGTGCAGGGTGGTGGCCATGCTCTCCTCTGAGCTTCTGAGCACATCCAGATCTGACAGCTGCTTGGCTGTACCCAAAGAACGATTTCTTCCCTTTGCAGTCCAGAATGACCCCCAGCCTCATTAGGACCCCTCAGCCTCAGTGGCTGCCAATCCCATGTGACAGGAAGGGGGACCTGATGTGGCCCTGCTTCCTGCAGGCTGCGTGGGCGGGTGGCCGTGTTGGGGCTGTCCAAAGGCTTTGGCCTGGCCACCCAGGAACCCTGGATCCAGTTTGCCACCATCCGGGACAACATTCTCTTTGGGAAGACATTCGATGCCCAGCTGTACAAAGAAGTGCTAGAGGCCTGCGCCCTCAGTGATGACCTCAGTGTGAGTGCCTGGCCCTGAAACCCTCTGGCTACCTGCTTCCCCACTTGCCTGATGGGGAGACTTGCTCAAGTCAGAGACTTGCTTCTCTGGGAAGGGGTTGCTTCTACTTGAGCACCATTAACCAAAGACTGGCTGTTAGGTTTGGTCCTCCCAGAGTGCCTAGCTTCGTGCTTCCCCCTCCCATGTAGGACCCAGAGTGGGTGTAGTGGCGAGGTGTTCCACACAGCAGCTAAGGGAACTCTGAGGCTTAGCTCTACATAAGTTTGGTTCCGATTCAAGGGGCTCCCCCACCTCACTGGGGAGGCTTAAGAGAGTCAAGGTTACTCTAGGCAAGTCCATTAGATCCCCTACATCCTATGTACTAAATTTAGGGGGATTTCAGATTTCTCCTGTGACTTTCCCACTCAATCCCCATGTCCCCTGTAGGACTATTATCACCACTACCCTGTCCAGGTAAACGTGGAACGTCCCTGGAAAAGAGGACCTTTAACATTGACCATGGGGTATCCTATCCCCATGTATCATTTGTTTCTTTTTCTTTTTTTAAAGTTTTTTATTTTGAGGATGGGGAGGGACAGACAGAGAGAGAGAGAGAGAATTCCAATTCCACTTTCAACACAGAGCCTGACTCAAGGCTCAGTCTCACAAACCATGATATCATGATCTGAGCTGAGATCAACAGTCAGACGCTCAACTCACTACGCCACCCAGGTGCCACATCAAGCATTTCTCACATGTCTGCTAGGTACTGGGAACTATTCTAGGCACTAAGAAAAAAGATGAATTACAAAGCTGTTCCCTTAGGAGGAAAAGTTGCCTGGTAGACCACAGGTGCTTCCTCTGGTGTGGAAACCCCTTTGCAAAGGAGACCACTCCTGAGGCCACAGGAATGTTTAGGGTGCATTCCTTCTTATTCTGGAAAAAGCTATTAAAGCTTTCACATCGATTTTGCCCGTCATCATCCTTTCTGTTAAAAAGCAGGGTAGTGAGTGTGACCGGGTGGTTAAATGGCATTCATGTCCTACTGCTTGCTAGCTATGGAACAACCTTGGGCAAGGTTACTCTGAACTTTGGTCTCATCTGTGAGAGACAAAAAATACCAACTTCATAAGGTTGCCATGGGGATTGGATTATTGGAATTATGGGTTATTCAAGTCCACATTCAAGTCCACTCTCCTCAAGCTCCCTAGCTCTCTTGAGCCCCTCACCTCCTCCCTTCAAAGAGATGGAGCAGAAGGTATTGGGGAGCCCACTGACCAATGTGGGGGGGCTGTTCTATCAGATCCTGCCTGCTGGGGACCAGACAGAGGTGGGGGAGAAGGGTGTGACCCTCAGCGGGGGACAGCGAGCCCGGATTGCCCTTGCTCGTGCTGTCTACCAGGTAAATTAAAGATGGGGGAATCTGCAGCCTTGGAGGGAAGGGGGATGGAGATATTTTCATTAGCATCTTGTTGCTTTCCTCCTTAATGTTCCTGAGGTGTTGGGCCCTTGACCACCCCATCCCCCTTTTGCAGATCAAAGGCAGAATTAAAGGCCCTTTAAAAAGCAGTGTATAACTTGAATTGCTGGGACCCAGCAAAGCTGAGCACTGGCCTTGCTTGACTGGAGAGAAGTTCACCTTCATGTCTTACCTCCTTCTCTACTGCTCTAGGGGTAGCCCCTACAGTTCCTCTCAACTGTCTTCTCTGGCTACCTCGGGATCGTGTCCTAGGAGAGGTCTGGGTTCTAACCAGAGACTATGGTGCCCCTACCTCTCCCTAGGAAAAGGAGCTCTATCTCCTCGATGACCCTCTGGCTGCTGTGGATGCAGACGTGGCCAACCACCTGCTGCATCGGTGCATCCTGGGAGTGCTGAGCCACACCACGAGGCTGCTCTGCACCCACCGCATCGAGTACCTGGAGAGGGCGGACATGGTGCTGCTGATGGAGGCCGGGCGCCTGGTACAGGCTGGTAATGTGGGCCCCCGGGGTGGGAGCCCAGCCAAGGGAGACAGCCGTCTGCCCAGGTGTAACAGGGGAACGGGGACGGTTGGACTCTCACATGTAGACAGACTCGGCCGTCTCCTCCATGTGCGGCCTGGGCCCCGTCATCCTTCTGCTCCATGGGAGACCCTGTCCTGGCTTCACAGAACCGGTGTGAGGCCACAGAGAGGAAGAGAGAAAGGAGCACACCAGCGCAATACCAATGGATTTGGGACTTGGGCTGTGTGACTGGGTGCTCTGGGAACCCAGAGGTCCAGGATCTCTGAGAACACTCTTGTCCTTTGAGAAGTTTCTCTTCTAAGCAGTCAGGCTTAGAATCGTCTTTTTATGAAAAACACAAACAAACAAAAATTAACAAAAAAACCCACCTCTAATGGATTATTATCCAGAGGGACATGACCATCTGCAAGTTCACTAGGAGAGAAACAGGAGGAAATGCGGCTCTGCCAGAGTTTTAGAAATTTCGTGAAACATGAGGAGAAAGCTCTGTAATAAGGAGAGGTGACTCTGGACAGAGTGCTCATGGGAGGCTAGGACTCTCCCTTCTAGGGGTGAACGTTTTCTGTCTGTGCTGCTTGGGTTGCAGACACAGAGGGATGGACTTGAGGGTCCTGCTCAGAGTCTGGGGTCCAGGGCAGGGCCTGTCATGCTGATCTTGCTGCCTTCCAGGGCCTCCGTCTGAGATCTTGCCATTGGTACAGGCTATCCCCAAAGCCTGGACTGAAGATGGACAAGAGTCTGACTCAGGTATGGCTCAGCAGTGAGGAAAGGGCTTGCCCATCACCACTGTACTATAGAGCAAATTTTCCTCAAAGCTCCCCTGCCTGTCTGAAACCCTGAGGTTTAACTGCTGTCCTGCAAACTTAACCCCCATCCCCACCCCCCACCTCCCTGATCCTCACAGCCACAGCACAGTCTGGTCAGAACCCGGAGAAAACAAAGGCGTGCCTGGAAGTGGAGGAGAACTCAAGTGGCCGCCTGCTGCAGGAGGAGAGCAAGAAGGAGGGCGCCGTGGCCTTGCATGTGTACCGAGCGTACTGGAGGGCCGTGGGCCGGGGCCTGGCCCTAGCCATCCTCCTCTCGTTGCTCCTCATGCAAGGTTGGAGTGAACCCCGGAGCCCCTCACCCCATCACAGCCATCACTTTGTCCTGACACTTACAAAGCCTGCGACTCCCCAGGCAGGGGCAGCAGCTGAGAGAGTCCCAGGGGCAGGAGGCATGCACTCTGCGGCCACATTCTGATTATTATCTACAACCCGCCCCCCCAGCTAGCCCCTACTCTGCAAATGCCAGATCATGCACTCCTCAGAGCTAAAGGGCGATGGGCCTAGGAGAGAAGTGCACACTAAGGAGGACATGGGATAGTTGCAAGGTGGGGAGGGCCAGGGGGGTGAAGAAGAGTAGAAACCAGAGTCAAGGGCAGAGGAAGTGGGTTTTGAATGGAACGGAAGAATGGGTCTCACTCACGGCTTTTCCCTCCGGATCCTCACCCAGGCACCCGGAATGCTGCTGACTGGTGGCTCTCACACTGGATCTCTCAGCTGAAGACAGACAAGAACAGCTCCCCGGAGGCGCCAGCCCCCAGCAGCCCGGGACCCACAGGGCTCCTCTCTGCCCAGCTGCTCCTCTTCTCCCCAGGAAGCCTCTAGTG
Source organism: Suricata suricatta (assembly GCF_006229205.1). Classification (NCBI taxonomy): domain Eukaryota; kingdom Metazoa; phylum Chordata; class Mammalia; order Carnivora; family Herpestidae; genus Suricata; species Suricata suricatta. Next base: position 40,140,298 of record NC_043706.1, read on the forward strand.
AGTGGCTGGGACCAGAGCAGGCCTGGCACCCTCCCTGAGGTGTTGCCAGGCAGGGATTGAGAGGTAGAGGGCTGGTGTTCCCGGGGTGTGTCTTCTGGTGGGGAGAGCTGGCATGGGGGAGGGGAAGGGACCCCTGAGGGGCCCTGCTTTTGGTTACCCACAGCTCCCTCCTCACTACCCAGCACCTCAGTGTCTCCACTGCCAAGAGCTGCCCCTAACGGCTCCTCAGATATCCGTTTCTACCTCACCATATATGCGACCATTGCCGGCGTCAACTCCCTCTGCACCCTTCTCCGGGCAGTGCTCTTTGCCGCGGGCACGCTCCAAGCGGCCGCCACCCTGCATCGCCGCCTGCTGCGTCGAGTCCTTATGGTGAGGGGATGGGAGGGTGGGGTGGCATGAGGGAGCCCTCCCAGTATCCTACCTCCCCACCCCCATCCTACCTTCTAGTCCTCAGGAGAAGAGAGGCCTTGACCAGAGAGGCCTGGAGAGCAGAGCAGCTACTAGGTTCAAACCCAGTTGCTTAAGCCTATAGCTTTCTCATCCGCAAAATGGGGAGAAGAGAATCTTTCTCAGAGTCCCTTCTGTTCTTGACTTCAAGTGCAGACACCTGATTTATTCACCTCTTATTCACGGGACACAGGATACCCCTTAGATTGTGCAAGTTCCCTTTTTGATTTTTTTTTTTTTTGCTTATCTGTTCCCTTTTATCTGCATACCCTATTTCCATTTCCGTCCTTTCTTTGATAAGGACCATTCTAAGTGTGGTTAGTATATATCTTTGTGGGGTTTGAAAAAAAAATTTTTTTAATGTTTATTTTGAGAGAGAGAGAGAACATGGGGAGGGAGGGAGGGAGGGAGAGAGAGAGAGAGAGAGAGAGAGAG
>NC_043706.1:40141282-40151992 GCF_006229205.1 Suricata suricatta
TTAAACATCCGACTTCGGCTCAGGTCATGATCTCACAGTTCGTGGGTTCGAGCCCCACGTTGGGCTCTGTGCTGACAGCTCAGAGCCTGGAGCCTGTCTTCGGATTCCGTGTCTCCCTCTCTCTCTGACCCTCATGCTGTCTGTCTCTCTCAAAAATAAAATAAAAACATTAAAAAAAAAAAGAGTCAAGAGTCAGACGCTTAGCCCCCCAGGCACCCCAGTGTGTATCTTTGTGTTTGTCTTTTTGCAAATGCCGATGTTTTGTGTGGCGGCATTTTTTATAAGTGACGTTCCATTTCTTACCATTCTTATTTAGGGCTATTTCTAAGACGGATCTCTGTTGCTATGTGTATCTCTAGTCTGTTGATGACCCCACAGACTTATTATGAAAATTAAATTAGTGCATGGAAAGTGCTTAGAATAGTGCCTGGCACGTTCTAATCAATTAGCAATTATTGTTAATGATGTTATTATTATAAAGCCCTTTCTTGTGTGTTACCTTATCTGGGTCTCATAATAACCCTGTGAAATAGGTACTGTTATCCCCATTTTGCAGATGAAGAAACTTAGGTTCTGAGAGTGTAAGTGCCCTGGGCAAGCCGTGAACCCAGTACGACATAGGTCTTCCTGTGGCCTGTCAGGGAGTAGCCACCCACTGTTCTGCCTCTCCTCCAGGAGCAGGGCATCTTCGGGCTGTGATGGAATTCATTTCTTATAAACTGGCATTAGGAGGTGCTTCCGAAAGTCCTTTGCCCTAGTCCCCTGTCCTAACAGGAGGGTTCCCCAAAGCAGAGAATTGGGGGACAGAAAAGGTGAGGAAAGGGACAGGCTGTCTTTGAGACAGTCCCTCACAGTAGCCATCTAAACAGCTGGCAGTTGCTGACCACTTACTCCATGCCAGGCCGACTGTGCTAAACACCTGACTGCTGTATGTGGCTTTCAATCCTACCAGCAGCCCTGGGAGCTGCCGTTCTGTTATTGTCCCTGTTTCTGAGATGAAAAACAGGGGCCTTTAAGGGATCAAGCTCCTCGCCTGGGGTCTCCCGGTTACATCTAGTAACTGGAAGGGCTGGGATCCGAGTGCTTAGCCTTGAGATAATGCTGACCTTGACTGCCGTCCTTACCGCTCTGTGCTGCTTTGGGCAATTAGAATGTTCCTCCTGACATCTAATGATCTCACTCACTGGCCTGAAGGCCCTGTCTTCTAGAGACTGGCTCCCTGCCCCTGAAAGGGGAGCAGGCATGTCTTGCATGGAGGTGGAGGAAGGGCCAGTATGGCCTCTTAGGGTCACCACTGGCCAGAGGGATGGGAGACTATGTTTCCCACCCCGTGATAGTGTCCCTCCAAGCTCCACATGCCCCTCCTCTCTGCCCCCAAACTCTGGGGACACTTTCATATTCTGTACTTTGGGCCTTTGTCCCTATCCCACCATCCCCCAGTGCTGTCCCCACCCCCTCTTCTGCCAGGCCCTGCCTTTGCACAACCACACCCTTTCTCCAAGGCGCCAGTGACTTTCTTCGAGTCCACACCCGCGGGCCGAGTCATAAACCGCTTCTCCTCCGACGTGGCCTGTGCAGACGACAGCCTTCCCTTCATGCTCAACATCCTGCTGGCCAACGCAGTAGGCCTGCTGGGCCTCCTGGCTGTGCTGGGTTCTGGCCTGCCCTGGCTGCTCCTGCTGCTGCCACCTTTGAGCATCGTCTACTACTGCGTGCAGCGCCACTACAGGGCCTCGTCCCGGGAGCTGCGGCGCCTGAGCAGCCTCACGCTGTCTCCCCTCTACACCCACCTGGCTGACACCTTGGCTGGCCTCGCAGTGCTCCGGGCTGCCGGGGCCACCTACAGGTGTATGAAGCCTGCCTCTCCCAGCCATGGCGGGTGGGGGGATGAGGTGCCAGGGGAGGGGAAGGGAAGGGGGACCCCTGAGAAGAAGGGCATGTGGGTGCCTGGGGGAAAGAGGAAGGAAACAGAATAAAGGGACAGTGACCCTGAAGAGAGGCCTGTAGGTGTATAGATTGGCTCCAAGAAAGACGTGTTTCAGGGAAGGAGTCTGGATGGGTCAGGGCAACAACGGAGTGGCCTCGTTTCCCTCCCGGCCTTCCCCAGGTTTGAAGAGGAGAACCAGAGACTCTTGGAGCTAAACCAGAGGTGCCAGTTTGCGGCCAGCGCCGCGATGCAGTGGCTGGACATTCGGCTGCAGCTCATGGGGGCCACCGTGGTCAGCACCATCGCAGTCATCGCCCTGGTGCAGCACCAGCAGGGCCTCGCCAACCCAGGTGCCACCTTGCACCTCAGAAGCATGTTCCCCCCTTGCCCCAGACCTCTCCCTACACTGTCCCCCCATTTTACCTCCCACTCAGGGGGTCCTAGGAGGAGGTGTTGTGATTCTCATTGCCTGCATTTTAGAGTTGAGCAAACTAAGTCCTAGGGAGAGACTCGCCCAGTGGGGGAGGGGGGGCTGGGACTCGAACAAGTCTCCTAATCTTTACCCCTTCCCTGCTCTGCCCCATCCCCAGCACTCTGCCAGGCCTGTCTTCCAGTATCTTCCCTGACAGCCTCTCCGGGCCCATTTTGCTCCCTTGTGGCCAGCCTCCTGTGGTCCCTGTCTGGGTCTTGGGTCTTTCTGCTTCTCTGCTGGCTCCCTTTACATGCCCAGAGTCTACAGTTTGGAATTCTCCTGCTCCGCCCCACCCCTACTCCCACATGCGCCCTCATTGCAGTCATCCTCTAGCAGCTTGTGCTCCTCTTCCCTAGGACTGGTGGGCCTGTCACTGTCTTACGCCCTGTCCCTGACGGGCCTGCTCTCAGGCCTGGTGAGCAGCTTCACGCAGACAGAAGCCATGCTGGTGAGCGTTGAGCGGCTGGAGGAGTACTCCTGTGACCTGCCCCAAGAGCCCCAGGGCCAGCTGCCGCGGGTAGGCCTGCACCCCCACCCCTGGCCTGGGCACTGGCACCCTGGAGGACCCTCCTGACATTCCCCATCTCTCCCCCACTTCCTTTTGCTCCTCACTATCTCGGCTCCTCTTATGTCCCTTTGTGATCCTGCATTCTTCACGGCGTGCCTCATCTTTGTGTCCATGGAGGGGGCCTCATCTCTGTGGCATGTGCCCTTTCATCTTGCACCAACCCTTTCTCCTAATTCTTCCTTCTTTCCACTCTCCATCGCCCCTCTTCACCCTGATTTCTTCCACCTTACCCATCTTCCTCTCTCTCCCACCCACGGACCCACCAGCTGGGCATTGGCTGGCTGACCCAGGGGAGCGTGGAGTTCCAGGATGTGGTGTTGGTGTACCGGCCAGGGCTGCCAAATGCCCTGGACAGGGTGACCTTCCGCGTGCAGCCTGGAGAGAAGTTGGGCATCGTGGGCCGCACGGGCTCTGGCAAGTCTTCCCTGCTGTTGGTGCTCTTCCGGCTGCTGGAACCCAGTTCGGGGCGAGTGCTGCTGGATGGTGTGGACACCAGCCAGCTGGAGCTGGCCGAGCTCAGGTCTGGGGGAGGGAGAAAAGGGAACCAGACTACTGGCACTTGGAAGAAGGTCCAGCTAGGAAGGCTATATATCAACTCAGGGCAGCCAGGGGCCAATCAGGGGCGGAATAGAGCATAGGACATGCAGGTGAGGACAGTGAGCTCCTAGTGGTCAGGTCCAGACTCAGCTGTGGTCTCAAGGTCTGCAGTCTGACCCAGGCCCACCTTTCCAGCTTCGCCTTCTATTTCCCAGCACACAGCCTCTGGTCGAGACCCACCAGTCTATGCTTCCTGAACCAGGGGCAGAGCCCCATACTGATGCCCTCAGCTCTGGGGCTCAGCAGGCAGAGCTTAGGACAGCTCGAGACCTGGACCAGTTGCTTCTGGCCACAGGTGGTCTCTTCTGTGGCTAATCATCTCCCCACCCCCACCTCCAGGTTTACCGAGTATCATTTTTGCTGAGTTCCATGACATGCATGAGGTAGGGAAGCTCTGTCTTCCAAAGCCCATTACTGATCCCAGAGCCTGGCCCTGCTCTTCCCTTCTTCTCTCTTCTTTTTAAAAAAAATTTAATGTTTATTATTTCTGAGAGAAAGGGCGATACAGAACCTGAAGCAGGCTCTAGGCTCTGAGCTATCAGCACAGAGCCCAACGCACGGCTTTAACCCACGAACTGAGAGATCATGACCTGTGCTGAAGTCGGACACTTAACCAACTGAGCCAAGGCACCCCTCTTCCTGTCTTCTCTTAGCTTATGGTGGCTTTACCTTATAGCTCGACCTTATAGCTCCTCAGGACCCAATTCCAGGCCCACCTCTGACCTTGAAGTGTCCCCTACCCATTCACACTCTGGTCATTCCTTGCCACTGCTGCCCCAGTGGCTGCTGGAGTCAGGCCTACACAGTTTATCCCATTCCTGTTCTCAGTGCCTTGTACCGCAGTGAGATGTAAGCTCCTTAAGGACAGAGGCAAGGTCTTGGGTGTCTTTGATATTCCCCATAGCACTGGCACAGATCTAGGTATGTGGCTGGCCAACTCGGGCGCAGAGTGGGAGTTCTGTTCACATCTTAACCCAAACCTTCCTGGAAGGGCTAGCTAAAAACCTGTGCTAGGAACAAAAGTGGCCACATCTCGAGTCAGAACTCCATGTCCTGTCCCCCACCTTATCCCCCAGATCCCAGCTGGCTGTCATCCCCCAGGAACCCTTTTTGTTCAGTGGGACTGTTCGGGAAAACCTGGATCCCCGGGGCCTGCATGAGGATAGGGCCCTGTGGCAGGCCCTGGAGCAGTGCCACCTGAGTGAGGTGATCATGTCCATGGGTGAGTACTAGGTCCTACCCTGTGGTGGCAGGAAGGAGCAGGGAGAGGCTCAGGCCCTGGGAGTGAGGATGCTGTGCCTTGCAGGTGGTTTGGACGGTGAGCTGGGCGAGGGAGGCCGGAGCTTATCCCTGGGACAGAGGCAGCTGCTGTGTCTGGCCAGGGCTCTCCTCACGGATGCCAAGGTAAGGTAATAGGAGGAGATATTCTAGAGGGCCAGGGAGAAGGCAGGAGACAGGGTAAGGAAGTGAGTTGGAAAGAGGTTTTGAGAGACTAAGACAGTTTTCCTTTTAGAGTGGGGAGCTGTAGGCTGGGCTGGGCCTGGCCAAGAGGGATGGTGCTTCGGTAGGAGCCAAGGCTAACCTTCTTCCTCCCTTTCTTCCCCAACCCTCTCCACATGTTCCAGATCCTGTGTATTGATGAGGCGACAGCAAGTGTGGACCAGAAGACAGACCAACTGCTCCAGCAGACCATCTGCAAACGCTTTGCCAACAAGACAGTGCTGACCATTGCCCACAGGTGTGCACGCGTCCAGAGTGAGAATCTAATCAGGGTCTTTGGTGACATGAACCCAGAGCCTCCCTTCCTTTCAGGGACCCCAGGGATCAGGGCTCTAGAGATTCCAGTCCCCCGTGAATCTCAGCTGCTCATGCACCTTGTCTAAGGGTATCTCCGTCCAGGGGCTGATGCCTGTGGGGCAGACAGGCTGGCCAGGGGAGAAGAGGGACAAGAAGGTCAGCTTTCTTCCTTACGGCCTTGTCCTCCACCACCACCCCCAACCTGCCACTGACTACCTTCTCCCATACAGGCTCAACACGATCCTGAACTCTGACCGGGTGCTGGTGCTCCAAGCGGGGAGGGTCGTGGAGCTGGACTCCCCTGCCGCCCTGCGCAGCCAGCCCCACTCACTGTTCCAGCAGCTGCTGCAGAGCAGCCATCAGGGGTCCTCCCCCTGAGGGCCCTGAGCCTGAGCCCCGTCCTCCAGTCTTCCCCACCCAGAGCGGGTGCAGAGGCACTGGGTGCTTGTTTACAGTCTCCTTTGTGGCTCTACCTCTCCCTCCCTTCCCAGAGGGGAAAGGGGGACCCTCGGTTCTTCTTTGAAAACTGTGCTTCCTTGGGGAACACAGGCCTGGGGCTTCCCTCTGGCCCTCTTGTAGCTGAGACTCCAGGCAGGTTTTTCTGGCAAAGGAGCCCATGCGCACTTTCATAGTTTTATTTGATAAAATTTCCACCTTACAGTCTATGTATTAAAAAAATAATATTTCTGGTGTGAGGCTGAGGTCCCTCAGTGTGTGTACCCCAGGAAAGGGGTGGTGAGAAAGGCCTACTCCAGTCTGAAAGGCCAAGGAGGTGAAGGTGGGGGCCGGAAAGCCCCCACCTCCATCACAATGCTGTGGTCTTTCCGGGCTCAGGGGGCAGGTCAGGTGACAGGGGGAGCCCTGCGGGCAGCATGCTAACCTGACACTCCTGATCCTGGCGCGCTGGGGCATAGTGTGGGGCAGGGAAGCAGCAGGGTCCCGGGGGGCAGACACCCCGGCGCCAGGCCCTCAGGGTCAGCAACATTGTGGACAGGACCAGGGCAGCAGTGAGGGCCCCAAATACCACCACAGCCACCAGGCTAGCTGCACCTAGCCCGGCCTCTTGCCTCCGCACCACCTCCTTCACTGAGATGCGCAGCAGACCTGCCCCCACGCTGCGGGGGACAGGCCCTGTGGCAGGTGCCACCACTGCTGAGGTGGGCCCCAGGGGCATGTCCACTGTGGTGGCAGGATTGGGGGCTGGTAAGATTAGCTCACAAGTCTTGCCACCATAGCCACTGGGGCAGAGACAGTCAAAGTCATGGACACGGTCCCGACAGCGAGCCCCCCTCTGGCATGGGCGGCTGGCACAGTCATCCAGGTTGATGGTGCAGAAGCGTCCAGCAAAGCCCTCAGGGCAGAGGCAGGAGAAGCGGTTTATGCCATCCAGACAGGTGGCGCCATTGGCACAAGGCCGCATCAGACAGTCGTCTACATTGACCTCACAGCGGGCACCCATGAAGCCGGCCAAACAGCGGCAGGTGAAGTTGAGGGCAAAGCCCTGGTCGTCCTGGCACTGCCCACCATTCCGGCATGGAGAGCTGCAGTGGGGATGAAAGACGCCACTGATGCCAACTTGTACCTGCAGGGTAGCCCAGGTCAGCATCCTGACCACTGCCACCCTTCTACCCCCTTTCTAGCTATGTCACCTTGGCCATTCTCTCTGAGCCTTGAACGCCTCATTTTAAAAATGAGAATAAGGGGGCTTCTGGCTAGCTCTGATGGTAGAACATGCAACTCTTGATCTTGGGGTTGTGAGTTCAAGCACCACGTTGGGTGTAGAGATTACTTAAAAGTAAAATCTTTTTTAAAAAAATGAGAAGAATAGTACCCAGCTTCCCAAACTGTGAGAGTTAAATGAGATAATCCAGTGTCAAACGAAGGCCAGGCTCAAGGCAAGTGTGCTATTCTTATCCGCGTAGGCTCTCGGGCCTGAGGCAGAAATGAGGACAAGTCCAGCCCTGCAGCCCCATTTCCTCATTCACCGTGAGGCACAGGCTGCCGCGTGGAACGTCTTTAGGGGCTGCGTGCCAGCTTTCCCCAGAGAGAGTCCTAGGTCCTCAACCTCCCCACACCCACCTTCGCAACCAGAGCAGTCACACGCTGATGGGTTATACCTCTGGCTCCTACAGATTTTTGTTGGGCAAGTGGTTCAGATGGGACCCGAAAAGTTGGGAAACTCTGACCTGACTTTGGCAGGCTGGGGTTTTGTCCTCAGGTGCCCCCATGTCGGACTTCTGACCCTCAGACCTAATACTTCACCACCACTCTCTCTCCAGTCCTGCTTCCTCTCCCTTCTGTCACCAGGCTTTCCCCTAACCTCCCACTCACCCCCAGGCCAGCACTCACCCTGCCTGCTCACAGGGTCCAGCCTTGCGCTCACAGTCGTGCCCGTGGAAGCCTGGTGGGCACACACAGTGGTACTCGCCGCCCCCGTCGTAGACACACTGGCCTCCGTTCCGGCAGGGGGTCTGCGTGGTACAGATGTGCTCATCTGGAGAGAGATGGGGAAGGTTCTGGGATCGCCCCTTATACCTGGCACCCAGACCTGCCCAGGCCCCACCCAAAACTCTGTGGGCGTGACTCGCACTACAAACCCACCCAGAGCTTATATGGTGTAGTGCGGGGAAACAACACTGAATTGGAGTCAGGAGGCTCCTAGCCCTGGCACTGTTGGTCTGTCTCAAAGTGACTGGGCAAGTTGTGTCTCCTCTGGGGGTCTCAGTTTCCTCATCTGTAAATGAGTACATTTTCGGCAGCTGCCTTGCACACATCACAGGATTGTGTTGAGGCCCAATTTAGGTAACACGTATAAAGTCTAAGATGATAAAATACCACGTATTTGAGGGTTTGAGCCAGACACAATAGGTACTTGATAAATAAGGATGGGTTTTCTCCTAAGACACACAGGGCCCCCAGCCCAACAACTAACCTCTCTACTCCCCTACCTTTGTCACAGAATTTGCCTGCCCAGCCAGTGTGACAGATGCACTGCCAGGGCTGGTGGCAGGTACCGTGCTGGCAGCCAGGCATCCTCACACAGCGCTCACAGTGCAGCCCCTCCCAGCCTGGGTCACACCTGGTGGGGAGAAGCACAGGGACAGGGCTCTGGGTAGGGGGATCTGAGGAAATGGAGAACACAGGACCAGAGCTTCTAGGAAATGGGACATATGAGCACCCCTATAGGGAAAGCAGGCCTATCCCAGGTAGGCATAGGGTTGTACAGGTCCATATATATGGAATCAGACCATCAGACACCATCATGCAAGTCCTCGTTCTGCCTTTGTCTAAACTTTCAGGGCCTCAGTGTTCTCATCTATAAACTAGAGATGCTCTTTGCAGGGATGGGTTGAGGAAAAAATGAAGATATTTGTAAATAACCCCAGTACCATTCCTGGCATGTCTGAGGTGCTCAGAAATTTTTTTTTAACGTTTTTACTTATTTTTGAGAGAGAGAGACAGTGACAGCGTGAGCAGGGGAGGGTCAGAGAGAGGAGGGAGACACAGAATCTGAAGACAGGATCCAGGCTCTGAACTGTCAGCACAGAGCCTAAGATGGGGCTCGAACCCACGAACGATGAGATCATGACCTGAGCCAAAGTCAGACGCCTAACTGTGTCATCCAGGTACCCCTCAGAAATGGTTTAAAAAGAGTGACCTTGAAAGGTCATCAGGACTATCTTCCGATCCTAATTCCAGGGCTGGAGAAAGGGCTGAAATATTTCAGAGTGGCCCAAACACTGCCAGGCCCTCCAGCACCTTGCCCTGTCAGCTCATTTCCTTGTGTGCAGAAACACTTCTCCCGCTATCGAATTTGCCCATCCCCCACCCCAGTGAGTCAATTACTCAAATTCATGAAGAAAGATCCTCTTTCCTGAGTGCTTCTCCCCAGCAACCCTCCCTCGCCTTTCTTTCTCAGGCTAAACTCATTCTCTTTATATCATTATCTCTCCCACCCCTTTCCTCATGGGGCCCAATCTCCAAACTCTCTCAAGTTTCAGGTCTTCCTCCTGGTATCTTGAGAAGGAACATTTCAGAATTCCTGGATCAGCCTTGGGATCGTAAAAAAGTGGGAGGCATAAGCGAGAAGAAGCATAAGAGAGGCAAAGCAGATGAGAACTGGGGGTGAAGGAGAGGCTGGCCAGTCTGCCCAGTGGCCATGAGGGGATAGGGAGTGAACAGCAGGATCCTAAGTCCCTAGACATTCTGCCATGGGGCTTGACCTGGTTGTGGGTGTGGACCTGCTGGGAAATGGGGAGCAAAGGAGTTTGGGAGCACGTGTTCAAGAGAGGTACCTGCAGGAACCGTCAGGTGCGCAGCAGCCGTGGGCCAGGTCACAGTGGAGGCTGCAGTCATCGGCTGCAAGAAATTGACGTAGGAGGGGTGAGCCCGGATTAGGGTTCGTCTCCCTGAGATGCGAGGCTTGGAGGACTAAGGGGCTCAGTAATTGGGTGGGTTCCTCTCTGAGCTAAGACAGAACAGAGACTCCTCGAATTGCAACGGGACTACATGGGTCTCGCCAGCCCCGCGGGTTGAGCGGCTGCAGTGCCGTCTCTGGCCGGCAGAGGTCAACGCGCAAGCGAGGGATGGCAGGCAGGGCCGCGACCTGAGTCCGGGGGCTCGCTCACCTTGGGCAGGCTGAACGGGTGCCCCCAGGATGCACAATAGGCACACGAGATGTAGGCAGCGGCAGCCGCTGGGCATGGTCAGCACCGGCCCCGGGAGGACGGGCGGATGGACGGCCGGACTTGCGGACACCTGTGGGACGGCACAGGCGGGGAGGCGGCCGGACCTGGATTCCGGTTTCAAGTGATGCGAGCCGCGGGGGAAGAGGGGCGTCCGGACAGAAGGAGGTGGGGGCAGCGGGAGGGCGGAGGCGGGGAAGACTGAGCAGACGCAGAGACTGGAGACAGGAGCCCAGGAGCGGGCTTTGTGGGAAGGAAGCGAAGGACGGGCAGCGCCAAGCGAGGTCCAGCCGCTGGAGGGGCCCGGGCTGCGAATGCAGTCCGCACGGTGGACTCCGCCGGGACGCGGACAGCGCCGAGAGATGGCCTCGGGCACGAAGGGGACGCGGGGGCCGGTTCCGGGCAGCGAGCAGTCTCCGCCCCCCACCTCAACTCTCCCCCGCCCCCCCGCCCCGGGTCTTGATTCCACGTTTCCTTCCTATCTCCGCCGTGCTCGGCTCGGCCGCCGCGCGGGGCCTGGACTCCCCAGAGCGCCCCTAGCCGTGCGCGCCCCTGTGCTCACGGTGCTCACCTCGGGCTGGGAGGCAGCGCGCCCCGGGACGCAGAGCGGGTCCGGATCCGACGGGCTCCGCCGAGGGGCCGGGGCGCGGGGCCGCCCCTAGCG
>NC_043706.1:40152092-40196823 GCF_006229205.1 Suricata suricatta
GCCACCTAACCTTTCCGAACCTCGCTTTCTTCAACGAAAGGAGGAAATTAGAGGGAGCTAGATGGAAGCAGACTGCTAAGTGCCGGCCAAATGTGCACAGCCGTTATTCTCCCATCTTGCATCCCCGCTATCCTGACCCGCGCCCCTCACCCAGTGCCCCACCTCTGCTCTCGCCAGTCAGCTTCCCATCACGCTTCTCTTTATATCTCATGTAAGCTCAGGGCACCCTTGCGGCTCCAGGCCCTCCTCCTGTCACCAGCCCACGCCTCCTCCGTTTGTAAATCCTACATCACCTGCTTCGTCGGTCTGATCTTCTCCTCCTCCACGCCCTCCGCTTTTCTTCATTGCCATCCACAGCCTTCCAGGATTGACTCTTGCCAATCTAAGGATCAGCCTGATGCACACACACACACACACCCACTCCATCCCTCCCTCCGTCGAGTCTGTCTCTTCCACCCCATTCCTTTCTGTGATCACTACTGGGAGTGGGAACGCCCCTGACTTCTGTAGATGTGCCCTCCTCCCCCCTGCAAGTTCCCACTTCTGTACTCGGGTCATATCCATTCTTGAACTCAGGCTAATTGTCAACTGCCCAAATCCAGAGCTCATACTGAGACAGTTATCTGGGGGTGGGGGAAGGACTACTCTTCCAGGCTGATGGCTCAGAGACACCTGTACAAGGCAAGGACAGGAAACAATTTCCTGTTCTCAAAGGGCAAGAGGGCAGAGGGCAGGGACACCATTGTCCATCTTCTAGTCCTTCAGATCAAGATTTCACAGTCTTTAATTTCAAAACATTGGAAGGAGGAGTCCCGAGCCTGAGTAGGGCAGCTGCCTACAGACACCCCCAACACAAGGGTGGAGCCCCCGGAGGAATTTTTCTTGCAGCCTCCATTGGACATAACAGCCACACCCACCCCATCTCTCTAGCCAACTTCCTCGAAACTCTGATCCTCTGATCATCTCTTTTCTGAAGAGCTTTCTGAATTTGAGCAATGCCATGGCTCTAATTATTCATTTAAGTGTTGTTGCTATTGTGTTGTTGTTTCAGTGAAAAATTGCAAACGACCTACACTGTAGGCCAAATAAATTCTGGTATGTAAACACTATGTGACTACTAAAAATCACCTTTTGGAGTCCAAAGATGTCCAGAGAACTAAGAATATGTTAAGTGGGTGTGCTGGGGGAAGGGGGGCAAGAACAAAGCAGAACCTATCTCATTGTTGGCAGTGATTTTTTTCTGAATGGTGGAATTATAGATTATATTTTTCTTATTGATGCTTTTCAGCATTTCCTCTTTTTCCACAATGAATGTGTACAACTTTTTTTATTATAAAAGAAATGCAATAATGTTAAAAAAAACTTTTAGAATAAAGTCAACAAGAAAAAAATCATCCATTATCCTCCTGGCCACTGTTGTTGTTTTGCACACTTTTCCTGCCCAGATGTTTTTATACAGTACTTATAATATTGTATCCTGCTTTTTTTTAACGGCATGTCATATATTGATAGTTTCAAAGGGTTTTTTATGGCTGTATGGTATTCCTTTAAATAGTTATACTGTAATTTTTATTTAATCTAGTCCTCATTATTGGATATTTAGGTTGTTTACATTTTTTCCCTTATAAATTCATTCAACAAATATTTACTGAGCATCTATGTGCTACTACTATGTGCCAGACATCATCGGAGGCACTGGGGATACAGATCCCCAATAAATAGTAGTGCCACAAATTTTCATGCATACAGTTTTTTCCATGGTTTAAGTTCCTTTTTTTAAAATTTTCTTTTAACGTTTATTTAATTTTGAGAAAGAGAGACACAGTGTGAGCAGGGGAGGGTCAGAGAGAGGGGGAGACACAGAATCAGAAGCAGGCTCCAGGCTCTGAGCAAATGGTCAGCACAGAGCCTGATGCGGGGCTCGAACCCATGAATTGTCAGATCATGCCCTGAGCTGAAGTCGGCCACTTAACCAACTGAGCCACCCAGGTGCCCCATTAAGTTCCTTTCTTAAGATAGAGTCTACGTGGATGAGTGACTGAGTCAAAGAAGTTGTGAAAAATGAACAGTTCCTTTTCATTAATAAAATTTGTTGACATTCACCAATGAAACAATAGAGATTTTTGAAGCTTTGAAGTTGATGGCATCAGATGACATCACTCACTACTCCCTCACACTTTGAGGATTTTAGCACCTGGCTTGTTGTCACTCTCTTTACTCCCACTGGCATCAAATTCTTGGTGATTCTTGATGGCTCAGTATCACATAGACAAGTCTTCCAATAAGTGTGACAAGTTTGTTTGCAAAGATGGCCACTCGGCTTCCTCCTGTCCCACATGCCCCTTTGTAGTGATTTTGCGGCTCCTCCCAGCAAGAAGTGGAGTCTGTTTCTTTAACCCCTTGAATCTGGGCTGGCCTTTTGACTCGCTTTGACTAATGAATGGTGGCAGAAATGACATTGTGTGAGTCCCCAGAATCTGGGCCTCAAGAGACCTTGCAGCTTGCCACTTTTCTCTCTTAGAAAACTTCCAACCTGATGTAAAGAAGTCCAGCCTGACCTACTGGAAGATAAGCAGCTCCATGGAGACTTGAGGTACCCTGGCCAACAACCACCACACATATGAGGTCACATTACCCATCTCTATTCAAGCATCCAGATGACAGCCACCTCATGAATGAGCCCAGGCAAGACCAGCAAAAGAACTACTGCACTGAGCCCATATTACCAAACTCTGAGCGGATAAATGGTGGCGGTGCTGGTGGTGGTTGTTTTAACATTTATTTACGATGCAGACAGAGACAAGAGCACAAGTGGGAGAAGGACAGAGATGGGGAAGACAGAGGATCCAAAGCAGGCTCCACACTGTGAGCACAGAACCCAGTGTGGGACTCGACCTCCTAAACCATGAGATCATGACCTGAGCCAAAATCGAGAGCTGGCCGTCTAACCGACTGAGCCACCCAGGCACCCTAGTCATGGTTGTTTTAAGCCATTGTATTTAGGAGTAGTTTGTTCATATGGCAATAGATAACTGGTAAAAATGGCTTCCACGTCCTCGATGTCTTCTCTACCAATGGGAAGGGTGGTTTCCAAAACCTTATTTTACTATCAGTAGCTTCACATACTTCATAAACTCAGTTTAAAGTATCATATTTTTTAAAAAATTCCTTTATTATTTTTTTTCAGGAGGTTCCATGCCCAACATGGGGCTTGAACTCATGTCCTTGAGATTTGGAGTCATGTGCTCTACTGACTGAGCCAGCCTGGCACTCTGTACCATCCTTTCTTATTATCAACTCTTTTGTTTTCAGTTCATGCCCTTTAGTACAAGGACTCAAACAATTCTAGATATTTAGATGATGTTTACTTTTGTGCCGTTATAAATGCATTCAACCAATACTGAATTGGACCCACTAGGGTCACTCATAAGGGCCACATTACAATTTTTGTGGGCTCTGGGCATTGCATCTTCGTGGGTCCCTCTACAAAAGAAAACTAAAAATTATATTTTATGATTGCACTGGTATAAAGATGAACATAATCCTGGCTGGATTCATTATTGTGTATTCATTGTTATTATATTCCATCTTTTCTTATAATTTTAAAAATAAAATGAAAACATTTTGTGGACCCCTAAAAGTATCCTGGACCTCAGGCACTGTGCCTCCTGTGGATCAGCTGGCCTTGTCTCTTACTGATACTATCTCCTTCCTGTTGTCCCCCTACTCTCACCGCATGGAGCTCTCCCTCCTTACCCTGCTCTGATTCTGCGATCTAGCACTATCACCAATTCCTCGCAAACACACCAACTTCCTGGCTCCTCTCTCCCATCATATTCATCCAGCAAAACCCCGCCCCTGTGGCTTCTCCAGCCTGCACCCAAGCAACCAAACGTGGCTGGAAAAGCAGGCTGACTGGTCTTCATTAAATTCAGGCCCCTCAAAGGTCCTTTGTGTAAACCACCAATGCTCCCTCATTTGCATTTCCTCGGTTCTGTGAATCTGTTTTTACCTTCTCCTCTCTCCTCCAACCTCCGACCACTCCTCCTTTCTCCTCACTCTGCTGGTGGTGGTCTTGCTTCCAACTTCATGGAGAAAATAGAAGCAATCTGAAGAGAATTTCTACATGCTTCTACCGCCTACATGCAGCTGTCTCCATACACTGCCTTCCCTCCTGTTACCATAGATATAGATGCGATGCCTGCGTTCTTCCGACGAGGTGAGCCCCTCCCCCCAGGCACTAGTTCTCATCCCTCTCCTGTATAACTGTGGGGCTCCCCGGTTCTCCCTATCTCTTCTGCATCAGTAGTTTGCTATAGGATCATTTCCATCGACCTCTTTCCCATCCTAAAATAAATAAATGTGCTCCCTCAATCCCATGGTCTCTTCCAGTGACATTTTTCTGCTCCCCTTTACTGAAAACTCTCCAGAAATATTTGTCTGGGGTGCCAGGGTGGCGCTGTCGATTGGGCATCTGACTCTTGATCTCGGCTCAGGTCATGATCACATGGTTCATGGGTTCGAGCCTCATATTGGGCTCTGCACTGATGGTGTGGAGCCTGCTTGGGATTCTGTCTCTCCTTCTCTCTTCCCCTCCCCTACCTGTGCTCACTCTCTCTCTTAAAATAAATAAGCTTAAAAAAATAATTGTCTGTGCTTGTTGTCTTTACCTCTTCTTCTCTCAGCTTCCCTTGAACCCTCTCAGTTCCTTTGAATTACTCTTGTCAAGGTCACCAATGCCCTCTCCATTGTCAAATCCAATGATGACTTCTCAGGCTTCATCTCAGTGGCTCTGTAAGCTGTGTCTGACACACTTGTCCCCGGGCTTCTAGGATCCTTCTCAGTGGTTTTTTCCACCTCCCCCAGTCTCCTTTGCTTTTTCCAATTTCTTCTGCATCCCCAGGGCTCAACCTTCAGACCTCTTCTCTTTTCTACCTTCACTCACTCCCATCATGATCGAATCCAGCCTAATGGAGTCTTAATTAAGTCCTCGCTATAAGCTAAGTTTCTATTTCCCAAGTTCCTACTTCCAGCCAAGATTTTTTCCTTGAAATCCAGACTTATGTCTCTAACTGCCTACTTGATACCTATGCTTGCATTATCCAACCGGCAGCTCAAACTTATCATGTTCAAATACAAACTCTTGACTTCCAGCCTCAAATAGGTTTCCTATGTTAGTCTACCAAGATCAGTAAGTGTCTGTTCCATCTATTCAGTGTTTTAGACCAAAATCCTTGGCATGATACTTGACTCCTTTTTCTCTCACATCTCACATCCTGCAGATCCTGTTGGCTCTGCCTCCAAGTTCACCCAGAATTTGACCACTTTTCACAATCTGATCTCTGACATCTGGTCCAAGCCCCATCATCTCTTGACTGGACAACAGCTTTTTAATGAGTCTTTTATTATTGGGTAGTAGTTGGGGTGGTCCTGATAAAAGAAGAAGCCAGCAAAATGCAATGTGGTATCCTAAATCAGATTCTGAAACAGAAAAATATCATCAGTGGAAATACTGGTGAAGTCTGAGTAAAATTTGGAGTTTAGTCCACAGTAAGGTACCACTGCTGGCTTTTTTGGTTTGACAAATGTACCACAGTAATGTGCAATGTTAACACTAGGGCAATCTGAGTAAATGGTATATGGTAACTGTCTTTATTATCTTTGCAGCTTCATTTTAAATCTAAAATTATTTGAAAATAAAGTTTATTTGAAAGAAGGAAGTTAGATTATGTCACATCTCTGCTCAAAACCTCCAATGGATCCCATCTGGCTTTATCCCTTATATTCTTCTGGTTTTACTCTGCTCCAGCTAAACTGGCCTCTGTGCTGAGTCTTGAACACATCAAGCATGCTCCCTGTCTCAGGACCTTTGCACTGGCTGTTTCCTTCGCCTAGAATGCTCTTACCCAGATATTTTCATAGCTTGTTCCCTTACTTCATTCAGTTGTCTGCTCAAATTTCATTGTAGTAAGATGTCCTTCCTGATCACCCTATATAATAATCCCACCCTCACCCTGCCGTATTTCCCTTATCCTGCTTTATTTTTCTCCACAATGCTTCTTTCTACGTCGCATACACATCTATTACATACTAACTGGTTCCCTCCACTCTGTGAGGGCCAGGACTTTGTTTTTTTGGTTACTATTTTTCTTTAAGGATTAAAAAATTTTTATGTTTTGTTTTATTTTTGAGGAGGGGGGAAAGGGCAGAGAGAGGGAGACAGAGGATCTGAAGCGGGCTCCAGGCTGACAGCTGCCCAATGAGGGGCTCGAACTCACGAATTGTGAGATATGACCTGAGCCGAAGTTGGACAATCAACTGATTGAGCTGTCCAGGCACCCCTAAAGATTTTTTTAAAAAGCTTTTATTTATTTATATAAGTAATCTCTACACTGATCGTGGGGCTCAAACTCATGACCCCTAGATTAAGAGTGGATGCTTTTCTGACTGAGACAGCCAGGGACCCAGCTTTCTTTTGTTTACTGCTGTAAGTAGCTCTTGATCTATCATGTCACATCTTGTACTGTTTGGCACTGAATTTGCACTCTTATTTGCCTTAGTTTTTGTCTTTATTGAGAGTTGAGTCTATTTCATGGGCAAGAGGAAGGGCTTAGTTTGATGGTGTGCTCCCTGCTTTCTTATAACCTGGAAGAAGAAAAAACAAAATTTCTCTGGGCCAGGCCCTTCCTTTGCATCCTCACTACAACCCTGCTAGACGGGCCTTATTACTAGGGCACCTGGGTGGCTCAGTTGGTTAAGCATCTGACTTTGGCTAAGGTCATGTTCTCATGATTTGTGGGTTCGAGCCCCGCGTTGGGCTCTGTGCTGACAGCTCAGAGCCTGGAGCCTGTCCTCAGATTTTGTCTCTCTCTTTCTCTCTGACCTTTCCCTGTTCACACTCTCTCTCTCTCTCTCTCTCTCTCAGAACTAAATAAGACATTAAAAAAAAAAAAAAAAGACAGGCCTTACCATTGTTTCAATTTTGTGGATGAGGGAGGAGAAGATAAGAAGGGCTTACGTGACTTCCCCCAGGTCACAAAACTAGTGAACGATGAAGCCAGGTGTCAGATCCAGGTCTGCTTGCTCTTGTGCCATTCTTTTAGGCAACTGTGCATGGGGGTGGCAGGTTGTATTTTCCAAAGATGGCTGCCACAGATCTCCCATGCCACATGCTCTTCTTATAATGTGACTTTTAAAAAATGTTTTTAAGTTTATTTATTTATTTTGAGAGAGACAAGGAGAGCATTCAGGAGGAGGGGCAAAGAGAGAGGGAGTGAGAGAATCCCAAGCAGCTTCTGCACAATGTGGAGCCTGATTTGGGGCTCGAACTCACAAAACGTGAGATCATGACCTGAGCCTGAATCAAGAGTCTGACTTAAACCAAGTGCTTAACCGATGGAGCCACCCAGGTGCCCCTTTTATAATGTGACTTTGACACCCTTCCCATTGCAAGGTAGGTTCTGTGTTTGTGGTCCTTGACTTCAGTCAGTCTTGTAGCCATGGAGGAAGTGATGCTACATGACTTCTTAGGGGAGGTCACAAAAGATGATCCAGGTTTAATGTGATTCTCTTGAGACACCTGCCTTCAGAGATCTGAGCTGGCTGCATGTAAAGCATGTGATTGCCCTGACATCACCGGTCTATGAGGAAGCCCCAACGAGCCCCAGTGGACAGGCCACAGAGAGAGGACCCGAGACTACATGGAGAGAGGCCCGGAAGTCCTCGAGTGCTCCAGCTCCTGCTGTCTTAGCTCCAGCCACTGACTAACGACAGTGGCATGTATGAGGGACAAAGTCAGAGCTGTGCAGCTGAGCCCTTCCTAAGCCCTGACTCACAGAAATCTGAGAGATAAAAGATTATTGCTGTCTTAAGCCAGTAAGTTTTGAGGTGATTTGTTATATGCAATAGTAAATAACTGGAACAAAGGGATGACAAAATGTCAGAAGTATTCAGTGGGCAAGTCCCTTCCTTCTGGGCTTAAGTTTCCTTTGTAAACAGTGGGCATTAACTCCATGGTCTCCAAGAGTGGTTCTAGCACTGACGTTTAGTGCTTATCTAAACGTTTCCCCCCCACCCCACCCCCTGGTTTACTACTAGGTCATTATGTTATTTCCAGGAGAAATAAATACCCCTGGAGACCAGGGATGTCTGTGGATCTGTTGGGGGAAAAGAAGTGGGTACCTCTGGACCCAATTTGCTTGAGATATCTTGAAGTGGAGGTGTGGTGTACTGAAGTAAAATGAACGGGATTTGGAATCTGGTCACTGATTGACATTGACTGAGAAAGTCTCATAATCTATTTGGGCCTCAGTTTCCTCATCTGTAAAATGGGGATAATAGTACCAGTCTTTCTCTCTCTCAGGATAGAATGAGATAGTGAGTGTGAAAGTGCAGGTATGTGAACAGGGGGTGAGAGGGTGGGGCCTGGGGTGAGGGTTTGCTGAGGCTTTGCGGATCCCTGGTCAAGTCTGTTTCCCGCCCTGGAGTAGGGAGGGGGTGGCAACAAGAGCAACGATGGGAAGTTAAACTGGGCTGTTCTGAGCTGTGCTTGTCTCTTAGCAACTGTTTCTGATCCAGTATCCTTGAGAATCCATCTACTACTAGGGATGGAAGCCCCTTGATATAAAAGGCAGCAGTTAGTCTCCGCAAAACTGCTTTTTTTTTTTAAGTCCATGTGTATTTTTTTTATGTTTTATTTATTTTTGAGAGAGACAGAGAGACAGAGAGACAGCACGAGCAGGGGAGGGTCAGAGAGAGAGGGAGGCACAGAATCTGAAGACAGGCTCCAGGCTCATGAGCCAGTTGTCAGCACAAAGCCTGATGCGGGGCTCAAACTCACAGACCTCGAGATCACGACCTGGGCCAAAGTCAGACACTCAACCAACTAAGCCACCCAGGCGCCCAAAACTTCTTTTTTTTTTTTAAATGTTTTTATTTATTTTTGATACAGAGAAAGACAGAGCATGAGAGGGGGAGGGGCAGAGAGAGAAGGAGACACAGAACCAGAAGCAGGCTCCAGGCTCTGAGCTAGCTGTCCGCACAGAGCCTGACCCGCGGCTGGAACCCACGAATGTGAGATCTGACCTGAGCCGAAGTCGGAGGCTCAACTGACTGAGCCACCCAGGCGCACCACTGCTTTTTTTTTTTAAAAATGTTTATTTATTTTTGAGAGAACGAGAGAGCTTGTGCAAGTGGGGGAGGGACAGAGAGAAGGAGACAGAGGATCCAAAGTGGGCTCTCTGCTATCAGAGCACAGAGTCCCATGAGGGGCTCGAACTCATGAACTGTGAGATCATGACTAAGCCAAATTCAGACGCTTAACCAACTGAGCCACCCAGGCACCCCCCCTTTCTTTTCTGCAAAACTTCTAACTCACATTCCCTCCTCCATTTAATAATGACCCAGGAAAGAGGGCTTGTGTCACTGCTTGATTTTCGAAGAACCCCCCCAGGACCAATCACCCACTTCTGGCAGAGACCTCATTATTTTTTGGATAACTGAGGCTTAAAATCTTAAGGCTACCCCTAATGCCTCTCTTTCCCATTCCCCTGTTCCAGCTGCCAACCAAGTGTCATTGGATCCTCCTCCTCTGGTCCTGGGTTTGTTCTATCCCACTGCTGCAGGCCTTATTAACAGCTTCCTCGCTACACTAGACTCATGACAAGCATTTCCTACGTGGTCTCTCAGGGTCCAGGCCCTCTCCTTTCTCCTGTGCATCCACTCTGCTGGTGCTATGAGGATAAATGTTCTCACACCACCCTGTTATCTCACTCCCTGACTCAGAGCAGCCCAGGATGGCTCCTATTCCTCTCCAGGCTGTGCGATGTCCAGGCAAGAGTACCACAAGCTGCCTCAGATCCTAGCTCCATCCTCCGTAGCTGGGTGACCTTCAGGAGACATCTAGCTTTTCTGAGCCCCAAGGTTCTTGCTGGTAAATAGACAGGTATCCTCTGCACCAAGCACTGCTCTAAGCACTTTTCATGCATGAACACATTCGAGCCTCACAACAATGCTGTCAGGTAGGTACGATGCTTAACCCATTTATAGATAGGGAAACTGAGGCACAGAGAACGTCAGTCATTTGCTTATGTTCATGCTGCTAGTGAAGTGATAGAATCAAGACCCAAACAATCTGCTTCAGAGATCTTGGTCTTAAGCACTGTCCTAGTCTTGGCAGAAGTGACTGGCATGGGACACGTGGTTGTAAGAGCCCTCGGGGTGATGCTAACCAAATTTTAGCTTTATTTTGTTGCTTCACAGTGCAATTTAGAGAGGACCTTGGCAATGGATTATCACTTTAGGGTCCTCCTAAGCCTACCTTAATAGTGGCTTCTGTTTTGGGTGGGGGGCCGATAGACATAGGAGGTTCATTTCTGGTTTTCATCCCAGACCTGAACAGTAACTACTGTTCTCAAACACCCCATTCTCCCAAACCTGTGGGGTTCTCCACTCTCCTAGCATTTCTTTCCTGAGTACCTGCCAATAAATCCCTCCTCCAGGGCCCCCAGCTACATGGATTCATCTTTCTTGGCCTCTCTGCTGCTCACCTGAGGGGTGGGCTCTCAAGTCACCATTTTCTCTCCAAAGCCTCCTTTCCAAACAGGTTTTGTGTATTACCAACATCAAATGGGGGTGCAGAGGGGCGCCTGGGTGGCTCAGTCGGTTAGGCATCCGGCTTCAGCTCAGGGCAGATCTCACGGTTCGTGGGTTTGAGCCCCGCGTCGGGCTCTGTGCTGACAGCTAGCTCAGAGCCTGGAGCCTGTTTCGGATTCTGTGTCTCCCTCTCTCTCTGACCCTCCCCTGCTCCAGCTGTCTCTCTCTGTCTCTCAAAAAAAAAAAAAAAGCAACAAATGGGGGTGCAGAGAGAAGAGAATGGGGTGCATGGGAGGCGGTCATTCATTCACAAATTAATTGACCCACTTATAAACATTTCTCCTCATCCCTCTCAGAGCCTGGCTGGATAGTAAGCTCTGCGGCTAGAGGTTAGGAGGGGATCCCAGAAGCTCAATAAGCACAAATTAAATAAGCGAATGAATTAATATTGAAAAAAAAAGTGTTAGGCCCTGACTTCAAGCAGCTTATCATCAAGTAGGGCAGGCACACACATTACTTGCCATACACTTCAAATAATGGGGGGACCAGACACACTGGAGGGCCCTGGGCCTCATGGAGACCCGAAGGCATGCAAACCTGGCTCTAGTCCTCACCAGCTAAGGGACAATAACCCACCTACTTGTTTTGTCCTGCTACCATCTCTCCAGGCCAGTCTGACCAGCTCAAAAAGTGGAGGCTGCAAGTGGGAGCTGAGTTGGTGCAGAGAGGAAATAGGTATATCCAAGTAGTCTACCCTCCATTGATTCTTTGTGCCAGAGCAGAGACCTTTAGGTCCTAAAACCAATGTCCTCCCCACTGGCTGTTTCCTGTCTTCCACCCCAACCCCTCCCTCACAGCAGCAGTCAGAGCCAGCTGGTCAAGGGCTGAAATCCAAACCAGCCATTGTGTCCCACTGTTTGGCCGTGTGTGACTCTGTGTGTGTGACTCTTGTGTGCGTGTGTGTGTGTGTGTGTGTGTGTGTGTGTGTGTGTGTGTGTTGGCAGGGCCTGCTGTGCACCTCAGGGGCTGGAATCCTATGTCTCAGGCCCTGGGATGCCATGCTTGGGGTACCAGGAGACACCTGCTCACATAAGGGAAGAAGCTGGGCAAGGTAGATACTGACAGTGTGCTCTGGGGTTACTTGAGAGCTTGTTTGGAGGTTCTAGCAGGGGAGCGCAGCTACCTGTATACCCTTGACCGAAGAACGGTCCTCCTCTATCAGGGATGGTCGTCCTCTTTGACCAAGCGCGCAGCTTCGGGAGGGACGCACATGGAGCAGTGAGGGAGGAAGGGGGCACCCGCCTAGCCAGCCAGATCAGCCGAATCAACCCTGGCGATCAATGGGGTGACAAATGTCACAGCCAGATTGCCCTCACATCCTCTGGGGTTACTTGAGAAATGGCAGAGGGGGAATACTTTGCCTGCTGGTGAACCCAGTGTAGAGTTCTGTAGCTAGTGTCCAAAATGTCAAGAAAGGGAACATGTAGGGGCGCCTGGATGGCTCAGTTGTTTAAGCATCCGACTTCGGCTCAGGTCATGATCTTGCGGTTTGTGAGTTCGAGCCCCGCATTGGGCTCTCTACTGTCAGTACAGAGCCCACTTCTTATCCTCTCCCTCTCTCTTTGCTCCTCCCCCATCTCACAATGCTCTCTCTCTCTCTCTCTCTCTCTCTCTCTCTCTCTCACTCACTCAAAAAATAAATAAACATTTAAGAAAAGTTTTTAAGTGTCAAGAGAGGGAACATGTCTATTTGGAACCACAAGAGTGTGCTGACACATGAGCACAGGACAGGCCTGGAAAGGCGGAGGTTTACCCATATCCAGAGCTGTGGGTGTAAAGTATAACAGTACCAACTGTTCACACACACACTTGTAAAGTAAAGCCCTTGCTACCCTGGAACCACCCAATGCCCATGTTGGGGTGAGAGAGGCATCAGTAGCCCAGGCAGGTCATGCTCCAGCTCCTCCAGCAGCTGCTAAAAGAGGTTTATTTGATGCTTCTAGAACCTGAGCCTCCTCGCTTAACCTTTCATGTTTGAACAGTGGCTTAGTCTATAGGATAACACATGCATTCAAGGCCAAGTTTCAAGTGCTGATTCAACAAAGAGACCAGGGGCTGCAGACCTGTCCAGCCCTATTGGGTCAGAGTGAAGCAGGGCCTGACTGGGTCCCAATACCACCCAGAAGACAGAGACAAGCTGTTTCTTCTGTACTTTCTAAGCTTCCCCAGGACTCAAAATTGAAGTCTGAGAGGGGAGGCACAGGATTTTATCTCAGGGTACCCAAAGTCTGAAGAGAGAGTCCCAAAGTCTGTTCCAGGAATCCCTGCCTTAGAGTTGGGAGAGATAAGACTCCTCTAGAAGCCAGAAAACAAGACTTGGTGTCATGTAAAATATATGGAATATATATTTTAAGGAGCTTTTTTTTTTAACTTGTAATGTGGTTTATTGTGATAAAATATACATAATATAATATTTACTATTTGAATAATTTTTAAGTGTATAGTTCAGTGGCAATGACACTGATTGCCAACATTCATGCTGTTGGGCAACCCTCTTGACTATGCAGCTCCAGACTTTTTTCATCTTTCCGAACTGAAACTCTGTACTCATTAAACACTAACTCCCTAGATCCCCTTCCCCCACCACTTGGCAGCCACCATTCTATTTTCTGTCTCTAAGAAGCTGACTACTGTAGATACCACCTCACGTAAGTGGAATCCTGCAGTCATTGTCCTTTTCTGACTGGCTTATTGCCCTATGCATAATGTCCTCCAGATTCATCCATGTTGTAGCATGTGTCAGAACTTCCTTCCTTTTTATGGCTGGAAAAAGATCTCTTGTATGTATAGAGCACATTTTGTTTATCTATTTATCCACTGATGGACACTTGTGCTGTTTCCACCATTTGGCTGCGGTAATAATGCTGCTATCCATAGCATTATTACATACATTGGTGTAGAAATATTTTTATAACATTTTTAAACATTTTTATTTATTTTGAGAGACAGAGACAGAGCATGAGTGCGGGAGGGGCAGAGAGAGGGGGAGACACAGAATTAGAAGCAGGCTCCAGGCTCTGAGCTATTAGCACAGAGCCTGATGTGGTGCTCAAACCCACCAACTGTGAGATCATGACCTGAGCCAAAGTCAGATGCTCAACTGACTGAGCCATCCAGGCACCCCAGGGTGTAGAAATATTTATTTGAATTTCTGCCTTCCTTAAGTATTTTCCAATAATTAAGTGGTTTTAAGAATATTAAAGAATGCAAAATCTCACCAAGTTTCCAGGTCTTTAAAATGATATTTCTTAGGCTCCCATCAAATTCAATACCCGGAGTTAGGAAAAGACAATTACCTATAATAAAAGCTTATCCACTAGGGTGGCAGTGGTGGATTTCTATTAATAGAAGAAATAGGAAATGTGTATAACTTTTTTTTAAGTTTATTTATTTTGGGAGAGAAGGTGTAGGAGGGTCAGAGAGAGGGAGAGAGAGAATCCCAAGCAGTCTTTGCACTGGCGGCACAGAGCCTGATGCAGGGCTTGAACCCATGAATGGCTAGATCATGACCAGTGAGATCATGACTTGAGCTGAAACCAAGAGTCAGATGCTTAACCAACTGAGCCACCCAAGCGCCTCAGGAAATGTGTATAACTTAAATCTAGGGAAGCACACTAAGTTATTACCTCTTGAAGTTTTGAAATCATTCCCCAAAATACCATGTAAATAAGGTTCAGCATGTCCAATTAAGGTTTAAATAAGAATATGGGCTTCCTGGGCGCCTGGGTGGCCCAGTCAGTTAAGCATCCGGCTTTGGCTCAGGCCATGATCTCATGGTTCGCGGGTTCGAGTCCCGTGTTGGGCTCTGTTCTGACAGCTAGCTCAGAGCCTGAAGCCTGTTTCAGATTCTGCGTCTCCCTCTCTCTCTCTCTGACCCTCCTCTGCTCGTGCTGTCTCTGTCTCTCAAAAAAAATTTTTTTAAAAAAAGAATATAGGCTTCAAACATTAGTAGATAATGTCAATTGCAACCAGAAAGGCTGTGTATGGCCTATGGCCCTTCTAACTATCATCATGAACAGTTCAAAAGACTCTGGGGCTAAGCCCTGGAAGGTTTCAAATCTTTCCCCAACAGTTTCCTCCACTACCTGGAGATCAAATTGCTGTTTTTGTCCAAGATGGCAATTCTAGTCCAAGTTCTTCTGCACCTACGTAGTCTGTCAGGCCAACCCTGGACTCTGCACTAACACATCCCTTCCAGCTGGCAGATTAGGTCTGCATAAATGAAATCAGGAGAAAGAACTGTCTTGGATCTAGGTGGATTGTGTGCTAGGAAATACTCGAACATGCTTCTACAGATGGGTCCCACAGCCCCACAGCCCTGTGGACACTAAGGCACAACCATATGAAAACTGCCATCAAAACATAGTGAACTTGACTCTTCTGTAAATTGTATCTAGTTCATAAAACCCTGAAAGCCTAGAAGGGGTCTTTAATCTGCACCCCCTTCTTCACAGGTCTCTTAAGTGATGGTGAACAATGCTGTAACTGTGGCTTAATGAGCATATAGGCATACACAGGTGCATTTTTACACCCACAGAGTGGGGAGTGATGAGGTAAACCAGTCTCATAGTAAAAAGAACTTAATCTCACATATCCTAAAAGCTTGAAATTGTGGAGGACCGTGACTCCCTTTCTTTCCAAAGGTATGTTCACATTTATTGACAATTTTCCTGTTTACAAAACATAAACTTGGATTACATTTCAAATTTATATACCATAAGTTTGTTTACCTGAGAGTTCATGGGCCTCCCTCCTGCTATGGACCCCAACACAATTTTTGGGAAGGGAGAGCGGGGATCTGAAAGTTGTACCTATTTAGAAAAGAAAACCAGCTTCCTCCATTCTTCCTTTCAAATTTCTTTTAGTAAAATGGTAAAAGTCATATTTAAGAAATAAAACTGAGATTGTGCTCTTATAGGGCAATGAATGTCACATTTTCAAAGTACTGTATGGGCAATTTATGGAGATCTATGATTGGGAATCCTTATTTTAAGCTCTGCAAGAACCAATATGATTGATCTGTTTAGTGTAGTTTTATTAAGTTAACAATAATAACAACTTGTATGAAACTGAAAAGCATGGACAGATGGGCAAATAAAGATGACTGACCCTGAGAGTCTCTGCCAAGGTCTTATTTGTGTGTGTTGGTGGAGAACTGAGGGCTTGAGGCCAGCTCCATTAAGGGACAGACCCAGCTCCCACCCCTAGCTACAGGGAAATGGGATACCTCTCCGTCCTGAAATGTTGATGAGCTGTGGAGGGGAGAAGGACAAGAGAGCAGATGGAATTCCTGGACAATTATTCCAGCTGTCACCAGAGAGGACAGGCAGGAGGGAGCACTGGATAATTTACAGAGGAACAGATGCTAAGGCTTCTCCGGAACCATCTGGCCAAGAGAGGCCTGGGCTTGGGGTGGATGTTGTCTTTAGATCTGAGTAAACTTTGGCCCCCAGCCCATCCCATTCCTTCTACCTGAACTGCAGTTTTCCCAGGAGGGCTCTGTTCCCTGAATGCCCACCTCCAGAGTTCCACCTGGCTCTCATCTCATTCCCTCCTTTGCTGAGCCTGACTTTTGTCTTTCCTACCGTTCCTGATAGGGCCTAGTCTGGTCCTGGAGGCCTGTAACTTCCAACTACACATTTCCTCATTTTGTAGTATTTTTGATAGGAAAATCTGCTGTAAGATGGCCTACAGGGCGAATAGGAAACCCCTGTCCCTGATGGATGAGGAATGCAGAAGTAACAGGCTATAAAGTGTTCCCTCTGCTAATGCTCTGGGCTCAGACCTTTGGGGAATGATCTCCTCTGAGCCCACTGGTGTAAAATAAACCTCTTCCCTTCCAAGATCTTCGAGTGCCGCTTTGTTCTTCTGCCAGGTGATCCAGACCAGATTCCGTAACATTTTCAACCCCACCTCCCCACCAGGATAATCCAAAACCCCTCTATCTCTCATCCCCATACCATTTAGTCATTCAATAAATGTTTATTAAGCACCTACTGTGCCTTGCATTGTTTCAGACACTGGGGATACAATGATGAATGAGAAATAGTCCTAGATCTCTAGAGTTTGCACTGTAGCAGGAGATGGTCAATAAACAAATATCAGATAATGAGTGATGGGAAAGGAAACATTAATGCAGGCTGAGTGACTGGGAATGCTGTTTTAGGTACAGTGGCCAGGGAAGACATCTTTAAGACACTGACATTTGAGCAGAGATACTAATGGGAGTGAATATCTAGAGGAAGAACATTCCAGGCACAGGGAACAGCAAACCTAAAAAGCCCTGAGTATGCTTAGTGCCTTGGAGAATGCCATGCTATTTATTCATTAAGCATTTACTGTGTGCCAGGCACCTGCTAGGGAATATGAACATAGAATTAGACACAGTTTTTCCCCTGAAGGAGCAGCAGCTTAGTGAGGGATGCACCATTAAATAATTATGGCATAGGATAACTACACTGCAGTTATGTGCAAGTGGCTAGAGATGCCCAGCAAAAGGAGCACCAAGTCCAGTCTTGGGGCCTGGGGAAGGTTTTCTGGAGGTGGTGACCTTTTGAGCTGAAGGAGTCACAAGCACTGACTGTAAAAGTGGAGGCTTGGATCTTTTGAGGGCTTAATGGCCTGAAAACACAGGACAGTTGAGAACCTGGTCTCTGGGAGAGGTGGAAAATTAGTCTGGTGAAGGTGGAAGAGGGTGGGTCACATGGACCTCCGCGTGGCAAACTGAGAAGCTGCTTTTATCCTTTGGATGATGGGGAACCAGTGCTAATTCTACTCCACCATATTTTTGTGTTTTCTCCCTCTGTCTCTTTTTTTTCCCTTTAGTTTCAGAATCTTTCCTCACCCTTCCCGCTATTGCCCTACCCTTGACGCCTCCTTCCTTCTCCACCCGCCCAGCCTCCAAACCCTACTCTTAGGAGATCCCCATCTTCCCTCATCACCCGGTGCCCTAATTCCCCACCCCAAAGCCACGCCCCTAGCCACACCCCTGATGACGCGCGGCGCCCAGTGCGTGGGGATTCCCGCAGCCGTGGCCACTACCCGGCCTGCCCCGCGGCAAGATGGCGGCATGAAGGCAGCGGGCAGCGGCAGAAAGTTTGTTGTGGGGGTTGGAGTAGTTGGGCCGGGAGGCTAGAGTTGTGGGGGATCGTAGGAACACTAGCGCGGAGTACGGGCAGAGGAGAGGCGGAGGAGGGACTAGCTCCTGGGTTAAGAAGAGGAAATGGAATGGGGGAAGGTTGGAGGCGGAGAGAAATAAAGAGGAGACGGGCGGAGGGGAGGGGGCCTAGGATCCAGTGGCGGCCCTGGGGGAACGGTCTAGCGCAGGAGAACCAGAAGTAGGCGTGCAGGCCCTGAGGAAGCAGTCATGAATTGAAGGGGAATTTCTTAACCAAGAATTAAGAAAGAAGCCTGGAGCCTATGACCGAGGCCCGAATGTCCCCAGCCGGTAGGAAAGAGGTCTTTTCCTGTGGAGGAGGATAGTGGGGAAGGGGAGAAGAGAGACCTGGAGGATGCTGAGCAGGTTTGGTAAGGAGGGAGCTAAAGCCAGTCAGATGACCCTTCTCTAGACTTAGATCAGCGTTTCCAGAGTTCTTATAGCATCTGCCCCAATTTCAGCTGAAGACTCAGGGGCCCCAGGGACTGGAAGAAATCACAGTGCCTGCTTGGAAAGAAGAAGAGGTAGCGACTTGCCCCAGCTCAACCCCAGAGCGGGTAAGGTGGCCTCCAGAGACAAGCTGGCATGCTCCCTGCAAGCAGGATGCATGAGTTCAGAGTGATACTGAGAATCATTTAATCCGAAAAGGGCTCTTTTCTGTTGACGTTACCCTTTGCCCGTGGTCTGTAAGTTAGTGTTCTGTTTAGATTGTATGGTGATTTTTGAGTCTTGTGTGCCTTCACCTGTGCAAATGAACATGGTCAAGGGCCTAGAGATCAGGCAGAAAGTACTTTAACACATCCCTGTCACAAGCAGTTTCCTACATGCTCACTGCATTTTTTTCAATCTCCCCATCACATCCTGAGTTTGTCATCCTACCTGAAGTAGAGGTTTGTGGTAATGAATGGGGTGGAGGGAGGTATGAGAAAAATACCTGATTATGTTCTGTCACCAACTCATGAATTCATTCTTGCTGCAAGTCTGCTTCTTTTGATCTTTTTGTAAGAAGGGCTCATTAGTGTTTCCTTTCGGGATGTGGATTTAGTGGGTAGGTGGAGTCAGTGGAAAAGGAAAATCATGTTGGTATTGGGGAGAAGAAACCAGATCAGTTTATTGTAAGGGGTCAAATTGACTGGTGTAAGGCTCTGGGAATGTTTATTATATCAGTCTCTGTCCCTGAGATCCCTGATATTTGAGAGAGCTGCTTTACAGAATGGATCAGTGTAGTGTTGGAAGGAAAGGATTGTAGAACTTTTCTGATAGCTTTCTTCTCTTCCTTTGTATTTTCCCTGTCAGGCCACATTTTTAAAAAGTCAGTTTCACTAACCAAACTAAGCATGGCTTGAGAGATGGTGGATTTGGGGTTGGAGAAAAGGGGAGGGGTCTGGAGCCACAAAGTGCAGTGAATATGGTCCTCACTTCCTTCCATGCCCTGTCGTTATGACGCCCAAGCCAGAACGGGGGGGGGGGGGGCAGTCTTACCAAAGCTTGTTTCATGACTGGTGTCTGCTGCATGATTAGATTGGGAGGTCTCATTTGATCTAGGACTCCTCACTAACCATCTCCTACTCCTCCTCCCCTCCCCGAAAGAGGCTTGCTACAGACCAACCCAAATCACTGTCACCCGGTCAACTTTAATACCTTCAGGTATCTGAAGAACTGATGTTATTTAACTGTGACCCTAGAAGGTTGGGAACTTTCTCTAAGGACGATTTGTGGATGCCCCCATGGAAACTGATCAGCAAGGACAGTGGGGTGAGCACACTGAGGAGAGGTTAAGAGCACTGACTTGAGCCAGAATGCCACGTTCAAATTCTGGCTTTGCCATTTGTAGCCCTATGACCTTTAGAAATTGTATAGCTCTCTATACCTCAGCTTTCTCATCAATCAAATGGAGATGGTAAGAGTACCCATCTCATAACAACCTTAACCTAAATACATTAATGTATTTAGAACAGCGACTGAGGGGCACCTGGGTGGCTCAGTTGGTTAAGCATCCGACTTCGGCTTAGGTCATGATCTCACAGTCCGTGGGTTCGAGCCCTGCGTCAGGCTCTGCGCTAACAGCTCAGAGCCTGGAGTCTGCTTCTGATTCTGTGTCTCCCTCTGTCTCTGCTCCTACCCCGCTCATGCTCTGTCTCTGTCTCTCAATATAAAAATAAAAACATTAAAAAAAAAAAGAACAGTGAGTGACACTCCATACATATTTGTTGTTGTTCCGCTGGTCAGAGCTCAGTACTAACTTCTGCTTCATGATTGAACCTGGTGTCTCTGTGTGGAGGGCCTGTACTGTTTTGGGCTGCTGTCTTGATGTTAGAGAAATGGGGCATGGCTTTTGGATGTAGTGAAAGGCTCTTCATCAAACTATTTAAAGTGATGTTAAAATGCCCATGATTTCCTGTTTGAAGTTGTGAGGCTTTAGAATGATCTTTGCATTTGAGCGATAATAATAGTAGTGCTTACCGAGCACATTCTGTGTGTCTGGCTCTGTTGGAAGTGCATTAAATGTATTAACTAATTTGATGTTTCTAACAACCCTATGAAGAAAATACTTTCATTGTCCCCATTTTACAGATGAGTAAATAGAGGTGAAGAGTGGTTAATTTGTTCAAGGTCACTCAGCTAGTAAGGGGCAGAGCTGGGATTTGACTGTCTGGCTTCAGCAATTGAGCTTTTTTTGCTGGGGGGGGGGTCGTTGGTATGAAGTTAACTATCTATTAAATATGCCCAGTGGCATTTTGTAGCTTTTGTTTGTCATGATTGTTAGATTGTAGGAAACTTTTTTTAGTAATTTAAAAAATGTTGTAGATGTTGGGCTCTTCATCACAGCTCTCCCCAGAGATAAAAACCGGTGCAGGGGCTGTGGTGAGGGAGCCCTTTGCCTTGTTAGCCAAATCTGGACTCTCTTCATGATTCAGCTTTGGTGACTGTCCTTTGGAAAACCTCAGGCCTGGGTTGGGTGAGCAGGCTGACATGAGGGACTGACGTGAGGATCCACTTTAGCATACCTTACAGGGGTGTGGGTGTATTAATGTAGACAAATAAATGGCTGATTTCTGACTTTGATTATTGACATGAACAGTTGAAGTAACCATAGTGTTAAATTCATAGACAATCTGGATGTCATCTTTGTTTTAAAAAATAGCAGGTAGCAAACTACAGAGGGAAAAAAAAATAGGCAGCACTTTAAATACCCACCCCCACTTCCCCCCCAGCTTGAGGGGAAATGGAAAACAGATGCACTTCTGCTGAAACTTGTGTTGTTCTGGAAGGTCTTAGCGCTGGGCTCCTCTCTTACCTTTTAGCAAAGCGGGAGGCTGGTGTGTAGCCTTGGGGCAGAGGTGTGCCCAAAGTTTGATTGACTGGCGTTTCCTTTGGCCTGCACTTAGGACTCACTCTTCCCCTCCTTCTGAGTCATGTCCTGTCTATTTAACACGCCCTCAGGGCCCATCTTTTTCTTTAGTAAATGACTCTCCACCTTGCCACCAGACTCCCCACGCGCCTGAAGTCTGACCAGATTTCAGGGTAATTAATTGGGAGCTCAGGACTTAGGACTTTTTCTGGGAATTCTGACCCATCCCTCAGGTGACCTTTTTCTGTTGTTAGGGCACATGAAGTCTGGCGTTAGTATCTGTCAGTGTGTGTTCCCGTCCACCATTACCTGAGGAGCCATAGATCTCAGGAGAAAGTACTTTATCTCGATTTGTGCTGCAGTCAGCGTGCTGAAACGTGTAATCTCCATAGAGTACACCTTTGTGTTTTTGTTATTTTTTTTTAAGGTTATTTATCTTGAGACCGAGACAGTGCAAGTGGGGGAAGGGCAGAGAGAAAATCCCAAGCAGGCTCCATGCTGCCAGCGGAGTCTGAGCACAACATGTGGCTTGAATGTATGAAACCGAGAGACCATGAACCAAGCAGAAACCGAGTCGGATGCTTACCTGACTGAGCCACCCAGGTGCCCCTGTGCCTTTGTGTTTGGTAGAAGCCCTCAGACATTCCGGATTCAGGTCTCATTTTCCCAAATGAATGAACTGCGGCGATGTGAAGGCTGATAATGTTTGGAGCCGGTTCTCTGCCTTTACTGTTCTGGTTTTGTCATTCTTAAAGTCACTTTCTTAAGACCTCTTCATGTGTAATCTTTGCATCTAATCCCTTCACTTTATTCTCACCACCATATTTTGAGTGCTGAGGAAGTCAGGGTAAAGCAGGTTTTTGTTTCTCACCTGGATTCAACTTCTTAACAGCTCTCTGGGCCTTTGCACATGCTGGCCCTGCTGGGATGTGCTCCCCCTCCACCCTTTACCTTCCTTTTTGTCCTTTAGACAAATGCCACTTTGTATGGGGATCCTCAGTTCTTACCTCCCTTTCCTCTGGGCTTGTGTTTTAACACTTAGGTTGCATTGTGATTGTCTGTTTACTTGTCTGATTCTCACAAGGCTGTGAGTGTCCTGACCACAGGGACTAGGTCTTATTCATTATTGTATTCTACCATTTAGAAGAGTGTGCGGCATGTAATACGCGCTTTTACAGTGCGGTGCGGTATAGAGAATGAATGAAATGTGGTGGCCAGTCTCTGTCCACTCCTGTAGCTTCCAAGCTGCTGTGAGAATTATTTTCCTGTGAAAAGCAATGTCTGTTCCCTTAAAACTGCCATGGTTTCTGCCTTGTTTAGGATAAAGTCTAAACTCACTCTAGCTCAGCATGCAGAAAGGTTGTGTACACTCTGGCCCAGACCCCAGCTTCTGGCCTGGGATGTTGTCACCTCCACTTCTGTCTTGTGCTTCACTGCTCCTAAATGTCACATTGCCCCTGGACCTGTCATGGCCATGTTTACTTATTCTTTTTTGTGCATTTCGCTCTCTGCCTAATGCTCACCGTCTCTAAAACTCTGCTCATTCCCTAAGGCCCAGCTCCTGTATGACCTCCATTGAGAAGACTTCCTACGTTCCTTTCTTCCTCTTGGCCCCCATGGCACTTTGTGTGAGCAGCCTCAGTTCTGGCATTTTCCCACGTTGTGTGGTGATTTCTCTGTTTACTTGTTGGCCTCTGTCACTGAGCTGACCCTCTGTAGAGCTGACCCTCTGGTGGTTGGATGAGGGTGAGGGGTGTGAGGGAGGCTGACCTGGTTTAAATCTTGATTCTGGCACTTACCAGCTGTGTGCCTTCGGGCAAGTTGCTTAACTAGGATTGTTGGTGTTGTGCCCTAGGAAATGAGGGTGACATTGTTTTTTTTTGTAGGAGTATTAAGCATGTAGCATGGGGCCTGGTCATATGAAGGATGCTCAATATTTGTTGAGTAAATGAATGCCATTTTTGGAAAATACAATGAATAAGAAAAGGCTTTGTTTTATTCAAGCTAGAGTCAGCCTTTTGGTTTCTGCCAGGTAGCCAGGAGCATTTTGAGGTGGGAGTAAAATTGAGAGAATTTCCTTTCTTGTGATGAAGCAATATTAAAAGGTGAGGTTGGGACATCATCAATGAGGAGCCTGTGCAAAATAGTTGATGTTTCTCCCTGTCTTTTGTGTTGTAATGATTCCTCTGATGGATCACCTTTATGTGAGATTGGTGGTGACCTTGGTGGGTATAGGTGGGGGTGGGTAGGCCGTAGATTTGTAATGTAGTTAAGTCTGTGGATGACTGGATGGGCTGTTTAAGGATTCATGTTCCCTGGTGTTTTATGGATTGAAAAATATTGGATGAAGCTGAAAGACCACAGCTAGGCATTCATGAAGCTAGATGTCTTGGCCCTAGTTTTCTTAGGGCTTTCATGATCTTGTTTCACAGAACAGGCTTACCTCAGATACTCCCCAGACATAGGGCCGGTAGCTGGGAGTTCACTGTCCATTCTTTTTGCCTTTTTGTTTTTAGTTTAGTTTATGGGCGTAGTTCTTAGGGCACCAGTTCCCAACAAGCACCAAAGCAATGTGTTTCTAGAAGCCCAGACCTCTTCACTGTGCAATGCCAGGTGGCGCTCCAGTGTGAGTTTACAGTCCACATGGGGAAGATGTGTCCGAGTGTTTCGGAGGGCAGCCTTCTTGTCTGGTCCTTGAACCCCTGCCCCAGCCAGGGTTTCTTGGGGCTCTCCAAGCACGTACAGACTGTCATACAAGTGGCTGTTAACCTGTCTCTCCCCCTCTTGGGATAAGATCTTTCATCTCGGAAGCTTCTTAGGGGCCCTACGCCATAGGTGCTGAGCAATCCTGGTTATTGTGTGACCCAAACCCATCCTTCCTTCTTGAAACAGAAAGCAGATAAGATGGATCTGGCAAAGCCCTTTGAACTCTTAGGAAGGAAGGTCTTGCATAAACAAAAGCTGATAGTATTAGCAATAGCATTACTAATTATTTTCTAGAGTTAAGTTAATGTGGTTAAATGATCTTCCAGGTGCTTGGTTTCACCTGTCTCCCTTTTCAGCCTTATATTCTTTAAAAAAATTTTTTTAACCTTCTTAGTTTCTAATAAAAAGGTTAAAAGCAAAGGTGAAGTACACTCCAGTATATTTGCTTGCTAATCAATATCTTCTAAAAAGTCTGGCTGCCAGCATCTTCTTTGTTATTCATTAAGCTCCTTTTCGTGCCTCATAACCTGCTTGCTTTTCTGGCTGTATTGCTCGTTCTGTCCAGGTGTGCTCCACGCTCACAGCCAGGACCTACTACGACCTTGTAGACGAATCAGAAGGCCTAGATGAATCAGAAGGATGCGACCAGTAGCTGAAAGTGAAGGGACAGGGTTTTCCCTGGGCTCACCCCTGTCCCTCAGCGTGGGAGTGCACACTGCAGTGTGGCATCTCTTTGCTGATGGCATCTTGGCAGGGCTGGTAGGCGGCTGCATCGTATGTTTGGCAGATTTGAGAGGAGATGGGGTGAGCCAGCAGGACCGGCTTGTGCTGTGTGCTTTTAGCTTCAAAGAGGCTGAGTCTCCTGGACAGGCCATGAGTGGGACCTCTTCTTTGTTCGTTACTATCTCATAGGTGCCGGGTAACATTTGGCATCTGTAAAGGGCATGCCCTCTATTTGTGAAGAGCTTCTGTGCTTCCCCAGTGACCAGTAGGGAGAACTCCCTGAGGGCAGGGGTCACCTGGCAGGACGCAGTCTAGATGGCGTTAGCCTTGTGGTGCCCTTTGCTCAGCTGAAGGTGGAAGACTGGGCTGACCATTTTGGGTACTGAACCTCTTCGTACCCTCACAGGTAAGCCCATGGGGACCTCAGTCTCAGAAGCCTTTGAGGGTCTTTCCATCAGGGCAGAATTGTCATGGCTTTCCTGTGGCTCCCCAGAGGAGGCAGCTTTGCCCGGGGATTCTGTCTGTGGTCTTGGGCAAGTCACTTGTCCTTTCCTTTCGGAATGGGAGAACGTCACCTGTTCTGTTGACCTCACTAGGCCACAGGGATCAAAGGACATATGATGGACGGGGAAGTGTTTTTGGGATGGTAAAAACACCTGGCAGATGGAGGGGTTTGTCCTGTTTGTCTAGGAATTCTCTGTTTTCACCATGAGCATAATATATGTCCTTGTAGAAACACCAACCATATGGACAAATACACAAAAGAAAAAGTAAAAGGGCCCTCTCTCCCTTCCCCCAGGCTCCTGTCTAAGCCCCTTTCCCAGAGATCAGGAACTATCATGTATCCTTCTGATCATTTTGGTGTGCTTCTAGACATTCCTCATCGTGTACCTTTTGTAAAATACGCAAGACTCAATAGTGGTACATGCTGTTTTTCAGCTTGCTCTGTTCACCTAACACGTTCAGCAGGACCCCCCCACCTGCCCAGCCCCTTGTTGGAGCCTCCTTCCCAGCATGGGGCTTCCTCTGGGGCTGGCTCCTTGGAAGGGGTAGAGAATTTTTCCTCGAGGATCTCGCCACAGCAGACACCCTGGTTATCTGAGGGGCTGTTTTTTATTCCGAGGTAGAGTCGTCTGGCAGGAGTGCCCTTGAGTGGGAATCTGTATGGTTATAAACTTGGCATGGGCCTTACCACTTCTGTCTCCTGTGTATTTCTCCCCTTTGCTCTTCTATTATCTATGCCCTGGAAAAGAGTAAACTTACCTGATTTCTCAACCTCTGTTTCAATGCAAAGACGGTTTCCTAGGATTTTGGCTGCTCTGTGTTTTGAAATGAAGCCAGACGCAGCTGGTGTTTTTGGTCTTATTTGTGGGTGAGAATTCTGAAGGTAGCCTGTCAGTGGCCATGCATTCGTTCTTCCCAGTCTAGGGAAGAGGTCAGAGCCTCCAGGAAGAGTTGTCTTCTCTTCTAGATGGTTATCTCCCCCTCTGTGGTCAGGCCTTGGCCTTTGGAGCTCCGGGGCTATTGTCAGAGTAATACAGGGAGCCCAAGGAATAGGCAGTTGGGAATGATTAACCTGGGCTTGGGTGAAGGGCCAAGCCCGTAATTGGCGCCAGGGTGGTCGCTGTTCTCTGCCCTGAGTCATCTCATCATCTGCAGGGCTTTCCTGACAGAAGGAGAATCCTTCTGCTTTTTCTTGCCAGCATGCTGCCCTTCTCCATAAGCACAGCCAGTGTTTGCTGATATGTTTGCTGTAGCTTTCCTCTCCGGCTGCTGCATGGGTCACATCTTGTGGGGTTTGGGGACTCCACTGCTGTGGCTCCATCTTCCTTGAGATCTCTAAG
This sequence comes from Suricata suricatta, assembly GCF_006229205.1. Taxonomy (NCBI): domain Eukaryota; kingdom Metazoa; phylum Chordata; class Mammalia; order Carnivora; family Herpestidae; genus Suricata; species Suricata suricatta. The sequence continues at coordinate 40,178,527 of NC_043706.1, forward strand.
CCAGGGAGTGTCCCCTAGGGTGGTTCTGGAGGCTTCAGGAAGGGTGTTTTCTGCTGTTCCCGGGGCTTGCTGTGATGGGAACACTAGCGTCTCTGGGCACTGCTCGTTCTGAATGGGTGGAATAGTCACTGTTGGAGTCCGAGGAGCCCAGCTGCGGTATAGCCTTTATCCTTGCTCTGTGGGTTCCCCTGGAGCCGGCTCTCTGGGAAGTGCCATCGCCCTGGCCCTTTCAGAAACTGAAAGGTGGCAGCGTGCCACCCCTTGCCTTAGCTGGCCCAGCTCCGGTCCGGGTCATACACTGCCCCATTGTATTGTGCCTTCGATGCAACTCTTGTTGCAGCCTCTGACCCCTGGGCCAGTTCTCTCTTGGCCCCATTCCTTGGAGCCTGTGGGACATGGTGGGGTGGACTGTGCTGGCATGGGCATGGGATGGGTGGCAGCTGCAGCTGCGGCGGGCTTTGTCCCGACACCCCAGCTTTCGGAGCTGGGCAGCCTGGCAGCCCTGTCCGGGGGAAGAGGCAAGACGGGTGCTCCCCCACCCCCACCCTCGCAGCTGTGCCCCCTTCCACTAGAGCTCTCCTCTCTTTCTCTTGGCCAACTAGAGAGCGCCGGTACCTGGGGTTGGCGAGCTGGACTCCCTGGTTGGCAAGGGGCATGCTGCACTCCCACCTGGCATGATTTTTGGATGGGAGAAAGCCCCTGGGGCTCCAGTGGTAAGTCTGCAGGAGCCTCCCCTGTTGGAAGAGCGCGTGTCCCCTCGGGCATCTCGCAGCTTGGCATTCCTTCTGCTCTCTCTTTGCAGCTCCGGGAGTTGGGCTGCTCTCAACCAAGCTGTCTGTTTATATGGAGTGCCTGGAGGGCGTCTGCCATGAGTCTGTCGCTAACCGCTAACCGTGCTAACCAGGAGAGCTGGCTGGTTGGGGAGAAGACACTAACCCTGTGAGTCTGACCTGGGCCAGCTACCTGCCCTGGACGTACCACCAGCAGCGCCTCTCACCCCTCCTCCGCTGAGCCTGGCTGCCTCCTCCCCTTAGCTTAGCTCATGCCACCTTCTCTGCTCTCTTGTCCTTACTGCTGGGTTCCCTCCATCTTCCCAGTCTCCTTGCTGTGGGTGGGGACCTGCTCCCTCTAAGGCCAGAAGAGGGGGCTTTCCTATGCACAGACACCTGCCAGCCTGCTGCGGGCTCCTGCCCACCTCATGCTCCCTTCAGTCAGCACCGCGCTGCCCAGGTCTCCCTTAAAACAGAATTGGTTAGAGTTTCTGTTCATTATGCTTTAAGCATTACGGAGTTTGAGAATATTGTGCAGTTCCCATGCTCTGTTTTCACACCTCAGAGCTAGGGGGCGCTAAAGTGGGAGGGGAATTTTCTTCTCAACTGGATAGTTGCTTCCCTTTGTCAAATGGGGAAGATTGAATGGTGTTCCCACTATTCTTACCCCAGGATAATAATTTAGGGTCAGTTGCAAGGTTCTCCTTAAGGTTGGGGTGTTGAGGAAAACCCTGGTAGAGAGTGAGGCAACTTAGGACTAAAAGCAGGAGCCCAGAACTGGGTTCCCACCTGAGATGGAGCTCGGAGCTTGTGGTGCCCGTTGCTCAGGCAGGTGGAGTGGGCGGAGTCAGGCTCCCCACCACCTTTCACATGTGGAGCTTCAGGTGGACTTTAGCTGAGAAGAGCTGCAAGGGCACCTCAGCCACGACGGGCGGGACCTGGCTTTGGACTCCACAGCGGGCCTGGGAGAAGCCTTGGCCTCAGCCTGGGAGGCTGGTGAACAGCTTGCCATGGAGAAGCTCCCAGCATACTGCCTTCCAGGTTTGGAAAGAAGAGTGCTCTGGGATAGCAGGGAGGCCCAGTGCTCAGGGCTCCCTGGTGTTCTGCACAGGGAGCTCCTTAGATAGCCTCTCTGGCTGCAGCCTCTGGAGGCGGAGCAGTATAGGTAGACAGAGTGGGGAAGCTTGGGATCTGAGGGCCCTCCTGGTAGGCTCTGTTTCCCTTGGGTCAGGAGGGAAAAGCAGGGAGTTTCCTGCCAGTACGAAGTGGGAATGTGTAAGCCTGAGAGGGTATAGGTGCTGCACAGACATGAAGGGGCCCTGAGTGGGGTGCCTGGTGGCTGGGCTGACCAGGAAAACAAAAAGGGCCTGGAGCGGAGGGCTCGTTCAGGACTACCCCTTACATTGCCTTTCCTGAGGTGAGGGCTTGGGGACTGCTTGTGAAGTGCTAGTTGATCCTGGGACGTTTTGGCCCTCCCTTTACTTAGGGGAGGTTGCTTGGATCATCGTCAACAGTTGTCTTCAGCCCCTTTGTTCTGTCAGGTGTTTGCCTGAATGCAAGGCCAGCTGGATAGACTTGAGGTATTTGCTCAGGTGGCAGCCAGGTGAGCGCTTGCGGGTCCCCAGCACTAGTTTGGAGTCCTCAGGATTACTCTGGGGCAGAATAATTCCCACCCATTTGGTTTTTAAAAACCTGTCTGTCAATTCTGCTTAGAGCAGGCAGAGGGCCAGGTCAGGGCTGCAGGCAGCTTGTCCCAAGAGGGTGAGGTTGTACTTGCCCAGAAGGGTGGCAGGCATGGCTGTTGGAGGGGCAGCAGGGCTGGTCTGGGCACAGACTGGCATCTCTCAGCCTAGTCATCGGCCCAGAGTGGAGCCTGCCCAGGCCCCACCCCATGCTCTGCTGGCTGCCTGCCTGCCACGCGCCCAGGATTGCTGAGGGCTTTGCTCATGTACCTCAGGAACAGCTGCATGCCGGAAACTGGGGGCCAGTAGCAAGCAGGAGGGGCACTGGGGGTCGATGTGGAGAGGGCTGAACCTAGCCAGCTTCGGTGGGATCCGCTGAGCAGGGGAACTGACAGTCAAGGTGGGGAGGGGCTGTGTTAATGGAGCAGGAGAGCCCTTGTGAGCAATCTTCAGGGCCTCTGCTGGGTCACCTGCTTACAGGGCCAGGCTCTTGCAGATGGGGGTTTGTGTTTCTTGGGCCTCAGTTGGATGCAGATGCTGAATTTCAGAGGCTTGAGAAGCAGCTAGACTTGTATGGTGGGAGTGTGTCCTGTCCCAGAGGCGGTTTCCTCCAGGCCTACAGGGTTCAGAGACCTATATATATCCGCTCGGGTTTCTAGCTAAAGACAGTTCCCACAGATGAGACCCTCGTCCCTGTGTGATCAGCCTTTTATGTGGTAGCTGTTGATGAGGGGCTTTAGGAAGAACCTGTGTTTATTTTTATTGCTTATTTGTATCCTACTGGGTTCCATGGGAATTAGGGCAGCATAAAACACAGCTGGAGTGTTCTGGAAAAGGGCCAGTTTCCTTTTATTCTAAAAGCAGTAGTGATTGCTAATAAGTGATTCTGTTTGACTTTCTTCAGGTGAATTATGAAGAAGAGTTTTAATGTTTTTAGTGGTGATGTGTGGCCCTTCTCTGATGGTCCCTCACTTGCTGGAGTCAATGACAGCTGTGGGTAGAAAGGAATATTGGTAGGTTCGGAAATGGTCTGAGCCCAGATAAACTGTTGGGGCCATAATTTCTCACAGAGAGTGTGGGTGATGTGGGGTGCAGAGGAAGCAGTTGGTCGGTCTCTAGGGCAGGGCAAGTGAACCGGGGAGGGTGGAGGGAGGTAGCAGTCCAGAACTCTGGGAGCTGGATGAGGCGTTTGTGGGGGCAGGCTCAAGTTTGAAAAGCCAAAGAGTGACACCCATTTTGGTTTCACTCCTGTCTCCTTCAGCAGGGAGAAAGCTGGATACTCCAGCCTCCCTTCCGGGCAGACCCGCAGAAAGATGGCAGAAGGAAGTAAGAGGGCGTCCTTGGCTCTTGGACTTGAACCTTCTTGCCGTCGCCTACTGTGGGTGTCTGCAGAGACTGGGAGTGAGGATATGGTTTGGAGGAAGTCAGGATTCTGAAGGTTTTCCCTTATCCTACTCGATCTCCAGCAGTGGTGACCCCTAACCATGGTGGAAGCTCCGGGTCACGTACAGGCACTTACCCACGAAAGGACGCTGGTGTGAGTCCCATCTCCTGGTTTAAAGAGTGATGCCTGGCCGATTTGTTTGTCCTTTGATTAAAGGACACCGCTCAGCCAGCGTCTGACACACATTTCTACGTATATCTGCCTCCGACTACACTCTCTGCTCAGCTGTTCAGTGGGTTCACAGTGCAGGTTTGCTGTGCGTGCTGAGTCCCATTTCTAATGAAAGTAGACTTTGTTCTCTGGAGGCAGCTAATCGTGCCCCATGGGCTGTAATCAGGGAGAAGGTATTTAACACAGGGCAGGCGGCAACAGGCGGCCCGAACTGACTGGCAGATTGCAACATGGCAATTAGGAAGCTCTCCACCCCCCTTTGCACCCCTGCAGAGCCTTGCTGAGTCTCTCTGAAGGGAGTTTGAGTTAGTGAAGAATGAATGCTATGCAGGGGAGGAAGGGGGAGGCGGGGCTAGTCGGGCGGGGGCATGAGGAGAGCAGTTTGCCCTGTGTGCCTCACCGCTGCTGTGGGTGTCTCCCTCCGCAGTGCCTGAGGATCCCAGACCACGCTGGGTCAGCCCAGGGGGTTTTTACCTGGGCCTCGGCCTTTCTCAGCACACAGCTGTTGTAGTGCAAACCCGACCAGTGATCTGGTTGCCCTACATCCCCAGTCCTCCGCCCCCAGTTCCTTGAAGCTCAGATGGTTTGGGCTGAGGGTTGGGAGTGGGCTTCTTCTCTGTCAGTTTCTAGATTTCCGAAAGACCATTTTCTTGGAGGTGCCCTGGAACCAGCCCAGTAGCCAGAGGCCAAGAGACTCTGAAGGCTGCTTGCTTGCTTACCCTGGCCCATATCTCGTCCTGAATTATCTGGCTACTTCCCCTGGAGACTTCCTCTTCTTGACATGGGATTGGGAAATCCTCCTTGGGCTGAAACACTCCAAGGCAACCTGGGAACCTTTGGGTGAAGGAGACGTGTCCAGTGGAGGCTGAAACCGGTAGCTGGGTCTTCCCAGCAGGACTGCTCTGCTGTCTTGCAGCTCACCTTTTGTCTTCCCTTGGCCATGGGCCTGATGTCCAACTGCTTCTTGCTTTCTTCTCCGGTGCACCTGGCATTGCTCTCACTCTAGGGTCTGTCCTTCCCTGCCACACTTCCAGTCAAGGACAGTAGCCTGTTAGCTCTGTCGCATTCCTGTTCAATGATGGAATTGTCCCCCTCACCCCCACCCCTCTGCTGCCGTGGGCCCCAGCACGTACTGGTATTTATGGACGTAGGAAGGGAGTAAGACAGACTCTCCTTTGTGGGCTAGTGTTCGGGACGCTGCTGGCTCCCTAGCAGACTGTTTCTCCAGTGGGCATTGCCTTCTGCTTCCCCAGTCGGGAGTGGCTCCCTTTCTTGTGGTTCTGCTGTGTATGAAAAGAGCAGTCTCTGGCCAGGAGAGAGAACTGCCTGCCATTGCTGGCACCACTCATCCTGGAGCACGGGCATTTGGGGTGCTCCCTGTCTCCCTGCCAGGCCACTTCTACACTGTCTGTCCCCTCAGCAAACCAGGTTATCCAGCTGGGAAAGCCCTGGGAGTATGTGCTGTGGGGCCGGGCATGGGGACTTGAGGTCAAGATCAGGCAGGATGTGTGACAAGTAGAGCTAGGGCTGTGGGCTATGGAGTAAAGGCCCCTCTCCTTCCAGGAAAGATCCTCAGATACAGCAGCGTGTCAGTCTGTTCCTGCCTGCCCACTTGCTACCCAGTCAGGTGTCCTGATTTCTCGAGGCCAGTGTGGGTATTGGTATGAATAGGGCTAAGGAAGAAAAGAAGAGGCTGAGAATCGAGGGGGTCCACAACGTGGCCTGCAGCTGATGGGGATGCAGATGGGGAAGGGAGCAGGCCCAACTTTGGAGTCTCCCTCCCTGGATTTCGCAGAGGTTCTTGGATACCTATATCTCTTATTCTGTGTCTCTGGCTGTCCCCTTCCTAACTCATGTACCCACACTTACACTCCCTGAGTATCAGCACCCAGGGATCCAGGACGGCTTGGGACTTGCTGGGCCTCTCCCTCAGGCCATAGGAGCTCCTACCCTGAGGCCCTCAGAAGGGTAGCCCTGGGGAACCTGCGGGGGTGTCTTGTTTGCTCCCCCACACCCCAGGAATGTGCTGTCCTTTTGGACCCGCCCGGATTCCTGTGCAGGGAGTCAGCCCAACACAGCACGCTGCTTGTGCCCTGTGGGGACATGTTTGCTTCACCATCAAAGGGGCGGAGGTTGGCGGCTCGTGCCTGCTGCCATGCCCCAGCTCCCCTCAGAACCCCAAGCCAGAGACCAGGCTGCCCACACAGAGGAGGGAGGCCACTCCTACTTCCCTGCCCTCCCTACCTCCTCACTGTTCTTCCTGCCTCAGGTTCTGTTGGAATGTGACAGGAGTTCGGGGGCCAGGGCATGTCCTGACAGCAGGAACACATGCTTTAGCCCGCAAGGCTTCCCTCAGCCCCCAGCTCTATTTGTGTGGATGGTGGCGGGAAGATTGTTTATGCCCAGAAGGCCACTTAAGGTTACTGCCTCGGTTGGTCCCTGTGGTGGCTGCTGCCCTCGTGCTTCCGCCCCGCTTACTACAGGTGGGGGCAGGCCTCGGGGCTCCCATAGGACTTCACGTGTCAGTCAGTCTAGCCATCTCTGCATGGAAGAGGAACCAGTGACTGAAGCAGCATAGCCTGGAGCCCGGTGTTTCAGCTCCCTAGAGTTTCTCAGCCTGGGCACTGTCAACACCGTGTGCTGAGAACTCTTCATCATTGGGGGGGGGCGGGGCGCTGTCCTTTGTGTTGCAGGATGTTTAGAAGCATCCCTGGCCTCTACCCACTAGATGCCATTAGCACTCCCACCATTGTGATAGCATTCAGACATTGCCAGGTATCTGGGAGGGGGAGGGGGCAAATGAGCAGGGTGGAGGACACCAAAATCTCCTCATTGAGATTGCTCAATCATTGCTCTAATTGATTCTTTTTCATAATTTTCTCTCCTGGGCCTACCCTCCTTTGTTGCAAAGTCTGTTTGCCATCATTACACATAGAAGCAGTCTTTGGCTCCTGGAAACATTGCTAAGAACTTTCCCCTACACCTTCTTGGTCTCTGCTAGGCTTTTTCCTGGTGTTCTCTTCTGCAAGCCATGCTCCTCAAATCTCTTAGTTTCCAGACTCCGAGAGGCCTGAGAGATGAACAGGACAGGTATGGGGTAGGATGGGGACAGAACAGGACCAGACCTATTCCCGAATCAGGCACGAACACATACAAGACACACATGTCTTGTGTGGGCCTGTGACAGTACTTTCACGGAGAAAGGAGCCCAGTGCTTCTAGTCATCTCCTGCTTCCTCTGCTTTTTCCAGAACCCCTGCTCCATGACTTTCCTGCCTGGCTTTCCCTGGCGGGCCTTCCAGGTCCGGGACTGGGAAGGTTGGCCTGTAGCCCTGACAGACATGGGCTGACACCTGGTTTCCACTTTCTTCTCTTCTCTGGTTTCAGGAGCTCTTGGCTAGAGGAAGTGGAGGGGCCGTGGGATGTGGAGAGCCGAGGGCTAACTCTGGGACAGCGGAACAGAGAGAGCTGCCGGCCATCAGACGGTATGTCCCTGTGAGACCTGCCCACCCTCTCCCTGCCCCCAGGGCTCCCTTCCTGGGAGGCTGGCAGGTGAGGGGGCAGGCAGGTGGCCTCTCTTGGCAGGGGCTGGTGAAGAGAGAATGGTGGAGGCCAGAGAGGATTGGCCTCCAGGGCCCTCAAGCTTGGAGACCCCCCTGAGGAGACTGGGTTGGGGGAGCATCCTCAGACCCTTACTTCTGGTTATTGGTGTTTTGTTTGGTTTTGTTTTTTTGAGCTAACACGAACATTTCCTAAGTGCCAGGTACTGTAAAAAAGGTAGTGACTTATATAATCTTGACAGAAGGTCTGTGAATATGGTGCTTTCCTCATCCCCAGTTTAGAGTTGGGGAAACCGATTCATAGGGAATAGTTTTTCCCTCTGAGGCATTTTTATAAACCCACAAAGGTGAGCAGTGGGCCACTCATAGATATACCGTCCCACCGCTAGACCATAATCTGCTCTTCCTGGTGCCCAGAACCTGAGCCCTGCCTTTCCCACTCACCTGGCACATTGGTCCCTTGTCCCCTCCAGCACTCCCCTGACCCTTGGGCATTGAGATACCAAAGTCCAGGTTTCTAATGACTCTGGCAGTGGCCTAGTCCTGTGTGCCTTCCTGGTGGCTCCTACATATATCCCCTTTACTGTCCTTTTTCCCCTCTTTCCAGAGGCCTCTTGCCCATGTCTCTGAGCCTCCTCCTTTCTTGCTTCCCCTCAGCAGGTTGAGAAGCGCTCACCTCTCAGAATGACCACCGCGGCCCCTGCTAAGAAACCGTACCGTAAGGCCCCACCTGAGCATCGCGAGCTGCGGCTGGAGGCTCCTGGATCCCGGCTGGAGCAGGAGGTCAGAAGCTGGGTACCGCCGCCCTGGCTGCCAGATGCAGGCCCTGAGGCTGCGTGTCTGCCTGACTTCTCCCAGCTGAGGGGATGCTGGTCTCCCGAGTTGGGGTGTGGGTGTGGCACTGCTGATACGTGTTTGGAGTCTCCTAGCTGCAGCACTGCTGGTGGGGGCAGTGTCGGCTTATAGGGGACAGATGTGAGTATGTGTCCCTGTGTCAGGGAACCCAGAGTCTTCGTGCCTCAGCAGAAGCTCTCCCGGGCAGTTTCATCCTTCTGCAAGAGGCAGCCCACTGGACTGAGGGCTCCTAGCTTGCTGGAGGCTGGGACTGTGTGGAGGAGGTTGTGCTCCGGCTTCTTCCCCACAGACCAGCTGTTCTTTGCTGTCCCCAGCAGTCCCGGCAGTCCCGGCCCTTCCTCCAGCTTTGCCTAACATTTGTTAGATACGTGCTCCCGGCCAGGAACTGTGTTAGGTTCTTAGGAGGCCTTCAGGCAACTGCAAAACGTTCTCCAAATAGGCCATCCTCATTCAGCTTAGTCTCAGGAGGAAAGGAGCTTGCAGTTATGTACCTTGCTACTGTGTTTCTACCCTGTTGCAGCACATGGAGCACATCCACAGTACTTGAGAGATCATCGTACACGCATACATCAGGTGTACCATGGCCTGCTTTGGTCAGATTCGGGGCAGGACTGCTCTGACTTGCCCATTTTCAGTTCAGGGAACATTAAATAAAAAAGGCCAGGTGTTGTGCTAGGTGCCACCCAGTGGGCATTCTCTTGGTTTTGTGGAGGAGGACCCTAAGGCCCGGCAAGGCTAATATAAGCAGAGTGTGGCAGAATAGGATCATGTCCAGGTGGATCTGACTTCGGCTCTGGAGTCCAGGGTCTGGGCCACCCCCTCACTTTCCTGCCTTGGATTGGCATTTGGCAGCAGTCCGCTCCATTTGCTGCTCTGGGGCTAGTTGAGCGCTGGCTCTGGGGCCGTAACCAGCGTGAGGGCTTGGGGAGGAAGGGGCTGGAGATGAAAAACAGGATAAGGGTGAGACTCTTTACTCCTCCCAGTCTGGCCTGGCCCAAAGGCTGTCCTTCACCCATGTACTTGTTCCTCTGGAGCCACCGTCAGGGCCTGATTCTGCCCCATCTTTCCCCAGGGGCCAAGAGGGCTTTGCTATTGCTCAGCACCCTATTGTAGCTTGTCTGACTTCTTCACTTCTCTGGAAGGTCTTCGCCATGCCTGCAGGGCCCACCTGGAGCCCAGGAAACAGCTGAGAGACTCTCTTTATCCCTAGGAGATATGGCAGGGGTACCAGGACTCATTTGCAACCTGCTCTAGAATTATAAGAGGGGGCCAGAAGGGGTGTGGGTAAGGGTGAAGGTTGGAAGGGGTTCTTGAACCTTCTGGTTGGCATGGCAGTTAGTAGTCTAGGCTCGTCCAGGAGATACTGGATTGCCTCCATCTCTACGGGACCCACTTTTGTGAGATTGTTTGGGCTTCAGACATAGCCCTTCCCAGGTCTCTTTGTAGGGTGGGCAGGCAGGGTGGCTCAGTGGTCTAGGGCTGAGCCTCAAGCTTCTGTTCTTTTGTGCACAGGAGCCCCTGACTGATGCAGAGAGGATGAAGTGAGTATCTGCTGCCCAGGAGCCTGCCCTGCTTTGCCTCAGCCCTTCCCTCTTAGCTCCAGGCAAGGCTTTTGGTACAGACAGGCTTTTCATTGGATTAGGTAGAAGAAAGGTTGTGGTGGAGACTTTAGGGACTCTGGGAGGAGGCTGGATACGGATATTCCTTCTGGAAAGAGTTTTTGATCCATGGGCTCCAAGAGAAACTGGAACCAAGGTGCTCTGAGGGGTCTGCTCTTGCCAAAGAGCCTCGGCCCGGCCCCTGGCCCTCCGGTGCCAGCTGGCCACCACAGCCCTTTCTGTCAGCCACGTGAGGCCTCTGGAGAGGAGGGCAGTGCTGGGCTGCGTTTCCTGGAGATTAATAATGGAGCAGCCTGATTGTGCAGTGGGGAAACTGGAGCTGGAGGGCCTGGTGGCCGGCTGGGTTGGGCTGTAACCAGAGACAGACTGGGAACTCATCCCTCACACCAGTTCTGTCTTATTCTTATTCCAGGGTGGGAGGTGGATTCCACCATCCCCTCTGCCTCCCACCCCTGCCCCCACGCCAGGCTGTGTTCTCTGGGCCAGCAGGCCTGTGGCATATGCTGCCCCAGACTGAGGCTCAGTCTCAGGGAGTCCCCTGTCCCCAGTTGCCTGTGCTCATGTCATCCCCACTCCTTCCTTCCTGAGCCCAGCCTCCAGGGCAGGCCCCTCTACTTCTGATGCCCCTCTGCCCTTGCCCCCTCACCCCACCAGGCTCTTGCAACAGGAGAATGAGGAGCTCCGCCGGCGCCTGGCCTCGGCCACCAGGCGCACTGAGGCCCTGGAGCGTGAGCTGGAGATCGGGCAGGACTGCTTGGAGCTGGAGCTGGGCCAGAGCCGCGAGGAGCTGGACAAATTTAAGGACAAGTTCCGCAGGTGTGGAAATGAGGGGGTAGGACACACATGCACGTGTTCCCCACCCCCTGGTTCATAGGATTTTAGCTGGAAGACCTCTGAGATCATCTGATTCTGATGGGGAAACTGCAGTTCTGGGAGGAGAATGACCTGCCCAAGGAGGGGCTGAGCGAGCAGGGTCTGAAGACCAGATCTTGACCCAGGGGTCTGCCTTGTGTTCCTCCATAGGCTTCAGAACAGCTACACGGCTTCCCAGAGGACCAACCAGGAGCTGGAGGACAAGCTGCACACGCTGGTAATCTGTCCGGGGTTGGGGGGTCGTTTGGCCGGCCCTGTGCTCATAGCATAGCAGGGGGCCGGGACTTGCTGGGGGAACGCCACTGGCGCTTGGGTAGGGGGTTGGGACGGCAGCGGGGAGGGGACCACAGTGTGCTGTGCGAGTCAGGACTGTCTTAGTGCTCACACTGTTTCTCTTCTCTCCCGTCTTCCCCTCATGCTGCCGCTGCTGCCGCTGCCCTCGCCCTCTCCTGTCAGGCCTCTCTTAGCCACAGCTGGATCTTTGCAGTTGCGTCTGAGTTTGTGTGTTTTCTCCCTTGCCCTGGCCTCCTCCTCAGATGAGCTCTGGGGTGCCAGGGCCCTGTCCCTGTCCCTCTGCCCACTGCTTTCCTCTTCCTTACATGAAGCCCATTCAGTACAGTGCCTCCTCCTTGGCTCTGGCAGAGGTACCAGTTGATGTCACCACTGAACACTCACAGCTCTGCTGCAGCGGCAGCAAGCCCGAGCCCTGGGGTGGGGGTGGGGGGAGGCGTCGATCCGTCCCTGAACTGAAGATCAGAAGGCCGCTGCGGAGCCTCCTGGCTCAACTAGATAATCTCATAGGTGCCCCCAGCTGCCTCCCAGCCCCCCTGCCTCTTCTTAGCCTGAGCCCAGAAGCGGCTCCGCACATAGGCTTCAGGCCCTGGGTTTCCACACTTACTCCTCTGGTCCAGCTGCCTTGCTTCCTGTGTAGAGCCCCTTGATGGGCAGCTCTTGCCGCTGTCCTGGGCCCAGGTGGCAGCAGGTCATATTCAGAAAGCCCCCACCCCACAGCCAGCCCGGAGAACAGGAGAGGTGGCTGGCTGGTCTTCTGTCTGTCCATTCGTCTGTCGACTTCGTCCGCCTTGGCTGCCCCCAGCACCTGTGGCTTCCTGTGTCTCTGGGCTGGGAGAAGGCAGAGGGGAGGAGGGCAGGCTGGGGTGTGGGTGGGGTTCACACACGTTGTGTGCCTCAGATCAAGAAGGCTGAGATGGACAGGAAGACGCTGGACTGGGAGATCGTGGAGCTGACCAACAAGCTCCTGGATGCCAAGAACACCATCAACAAGCTGGAGGAGCTCAACGTATGTGCGGTGGGGGCCCCCTGGCTTTGTCCTGGCCTCCACCCTGCTACCTGGGCCGGGGCCGGCCTCTGACCCTTGCCTGTCCCTGTAGGAGCGGTACCGGCTGGACTGCAACCTGGCGGTACAGCTCCTCAAGTGCAACAAGTCCCACTTCCGCAACCACAAATTCGCCGATGTAAGCAAGCCCCACCCCCACCACCGCCAGCGCTAGCCCTGCTTTCTCAGGACTCCTCAAACTTGGGGTTTTACACCTTCCTTTATCCTCCTGCCTTGACTCCTCCTTTCTGCCTCACCCTGCCCTCACCTGCACGACTCCTCTCAAGCCAGTCAGCTCTGCCACTAGCCAGTGTACCATGTGCTGTCAAGAAATTGTCACTGGCTCTGGGGCTGGCCCTGCTGGTATTTCTGGGACAGAGATGGAGAGAGGCACTCAATTTTGGGATCCCATGCAGGAAGGTGGCGGTGGCCAGGGCTATCAGTCATAATATTGAGAGAGGATTAGGTCCAGAGCTTCAGGCCCAAGGTCGATGGGGTCTGTAGAAGGAGTGGAAGTATGCATGAGGCTGCTGGCCGGTACAGGTCCTCAGACTTGTGTCCGGTTTGGGCAGAAGCCACTGCTGAGATGGGGGAGATGGACGTTTGAGAGCATATGGGCCTTAGCACCAGTTCTGGGATCAGATGCTGGCTGTGTTCATCAAAAGCTTCAAGTTACTTCACCCCTGCGGAGCCCCAGTTTATTTGTGAAATGAGGCTATACCCTGGCCTGCTGGGAGACCCGGAGATCACAGAGTGCTGAGCACGCAGTGGTGCTTGTTCGTGCTAGTTGTTATTCCTGCCCCGAGGTTGGGGTCATTCATGTCTGTCTTTTCTCCCACTCTTTTCCCCCAGCTGCCCTGTGAGCTTCAGGACATGGTTCGGAAACATCTGCACAGTGGTCAAGAGGCTGCCAGCCCGGGCCCTGCCCCTAGCCTGATGCCAGGGGCCGTGGTACCCACCTCGGTCATTGCCCGGGTGCTAGAGAAGCCGGAGTCTCTACTGCTCAACTCGGCCCAGTCAGGCAGTGCCGGGCGCCCCTTGGCCGAGGATGTCTTTGTGCACGTGGACATGAGTGGGGGGGTGCCGGGTGACCCAGCCAGTCCCCCGGCCCTGGGGAGCCCCACCCTACAACCCAATGGGGAGTGCCGCTCCCTGGGCACTGCTGGGGGCTCCCCAGAGGAGGAGCTGCCCCTGCCAGCCTTTGAGAAGCTGAGCCCCTACCCCACCCCATCCCCACCACACCCGCTGTATCCTGGCCGCAAGGTAATTGAGTTCTCTGAGGATAAGGTGCGAATACCCCGCAACAGTCCCCTGCCCAACTGCACTTACGCCACCCGCCAGGCCATATCCCTGAGCCTGGTGGAGGAAGGAGGTGAGCGGGCCCGCCCCAGCCCAGTGCCCAGCTGTCCTGCCTCAGCCCAGGCCTCACCCCACCACGAGCCCAGCCCTGTCCCCCCAGTGCTCAGTGCCCCGACCAGCTCTGCCAGCTCTGAGGAGGACCTGCTAGCTAGCTGGCAGCGAGCATTTGTGGACCGCGCCCCGCCCCCAGCCGCTGTGGCCCAGCGCACAGCCTTTGGACGTGATGCCCTCCCTGACCTGCAGCGCCATTTTGCCCTTAGCCCCACTGACAGAGAAGAGGAGGTTCTGGCACCTTCTTCCCCACCTGGTGAGAGTGGGCTTCTGCTGCCAACCGAAGCTGATTCTGGCCTTCTCAGGGAGGAGGAGGAGGAAGAGCTGAACCTGCCCATCAGCCCTGAGGAAGAACGCCAGAGTCTGCTGCCCAGTGACAATGGCACAGATCAGGGGCCCATCACTTCCCATGCTGAGGGCAGGGCCTGGGCACTCCCCAGCTCCAGCCGTCCCCAGCGCAGCCCTAAGCGAATGGGGGTGCATCACCTTCACCGCAAGGACAGCCTGACCCAGGCCCAGGAGCAGGGCAACCTGCTCAACTAGGGCCCCTGCTCGTCGTCCTGGCCCCGCTGCTCTGCTCCCCGTGCGGTGGCGTCAGGTGGGCCACCCGGCCTTCTAGCTGCGCTGCCTGTGACCAGCACCGGCTTGTCTCACGGCCTTTCCCTTTTCTTCTTGGGATATTTATTCCCCAAGGGTAACATGCAGCTGGGGCTCAAGACCTTTCTTCCGGTTGCCCAAATTGGGCTGTTCTGGGGTGCCGAGAGGTCCGTTATATCAGTGTTCATCTTCCATCCCCCTTTCATACCTGCAAGTTTTTGTGTTTTTTTCCCCCTGGGGTTGGGAGGGGGACGTTGTTGGGGATTATTAACCTCTTATTTCCGTTTTCTGCCTGTTTTCCTCTCCCCTTAAGTCCTCTGCACGAGCTGTTGCCTTCAAGGGGCCCTTGGGGGATGAGGGAGAGGGCTCACTCAGGGCTCACCTCAGCTGTGTCCGTCCTCCCTCTGGAAGGGAGGAGAGGGAGGGATTCAGGGACCTCAAGCTGGGCTCTAGGTAAGGCCTGACCCCTCCCGACCTTGGCTCTAGACTGTTACTCCCAGCTTTGGGACCTTTTCACATCAATGACTATTTTGAAATTAAAACTATTTTACTGATATGGCCTAATTTGTCTATTAATGACTTTCCTGGTGCCATTCTTGAGCATTCCCAGTCCTAGTCAAGTTCTGCTCTTTGCTAGTGAGTGTCCCCTGCCCCACTCTGCCTGGGATGTCCATGGCCACAAGAGCATCAGGCAGTGAAAGAAGGTGTACCTTGAGTGACCTTGGCAGGGCCCTTGAGTCTCCTCTTGAGTTAGGTGGGGTCCGGGCTACCTCTGTAGGTGGGCTCTTTACTTTAGTTAGGATTCTTATGGGGGCCTGAGTAAGGTGTCACTCCAGACCCCCATGTCCTAGAAGTCCAGAGACCTGAGCCAAACCTGTTGAAATTTGGGGCCAGTGGATGCTGCCTGGAACTTGGGCTGTGGGGTGGTACTGCCCCCTAGTGTTTACTAGTTCCAATTCCTCCCTTACTGCCAGCCCCCAGGGACCACAGCCACACACCAGTTTGTAGAGTTAATAAAATCTCTTCCGAGCCAGCGGGTTGCAGCCAGAGCTGCCAAGTTCAGAGGCATTGCCTTGGGTACAGGTGCCCCCGAGGCTGTTGCTCAGTCAGCTTCCAGAGCTTCCCACCACTGCCGGGAGCTACCAGAGCCCCAGCCACCACCACCCTCCCTCCCAGGCCCCAGGGCCTGACCCTGATATTTGGGACAAGGTGCTGAGGACATAGACAAGATGTAATGATGCGCAGAAGCCCAAGTGGAGGGTCACATCTCGGTCTCCGCCAACAGACTGTCCCCTAGTCCTGATGTCATGAGCACCATCTGAGAGCTGGGATCTGTGGAAGGGCAGAGGGGTGTTCAGACCACCACTCATTCCCCCACCAGGGACACAAATCTGGTGAGTGACAGCCTAGGTTTCCCACCCCTACTCTTCCTGGTCCCAGCCTCTTCCAGATCTGGCTCTGATCACCCCTCGGGGCTCTTACCACTGGGGCATATCCAGGAGCTGCTGCTCCTCTGGTGGGCAGCAGGTTCCCGCGCTCGCTCTCGTTCCTGGGTGTCGCCAGCCCCTCCTGCCACCTCTTCCTCCTCCTCTCCCTCTGAGAGGAGGTCACAGATCTGTTGCTGCAGCTCTGGGCTGATGCTGTTCTCAGCCAGCACCAGGCTCCTCAATGCCGTGGGGTAATTTTCCACCATGTCCAGCAGGGTCTGAGGAGGGGAAGAATGTGGAATAGGAGGAACACAGGGCGGCTCCTCACACTCCCGCCTGCCACCCCTTCGGTACATCCACAGACACGTGAGCTCACCTGCACCCCCAGCCCAGCCCATACCCAGACATGAAAAGTCCTCACCTGAGCTGACTGGTTGGTGAGCCCGGTGCCCTCCAAGTCTAGGACCTCTAAGGTGCGGCTGGAGGCCACGGCTACAGCCAGCATCCCTGCTACGTGGTCACCTGGGGAGGGAGCACACATGCACAGTCACCTGCAGTCATGAGCAGGCCTGCTAATCCTTCCTCCCCACAGCCTCCATGGTGTCCTAACCACCCTAGATCCTACCCCCAGGCCAGCAAATGCTGACATTCATTAGGTGGCCAAGAGGGGGGGCACTGTGACTGGTGAGTGAACCAGTGAAGCAAGCCAGGCCCAGAGATGGCGATGGATACTTGGATGCACCTGTTGGTCATTTGGTCCTCCACACAAGTGGCTTCTCTTCTACCTTCTGGATCCCCTCTCCACCGCCCAACCCCCATGGCGGGGTTACCATGGCAACCATCCCAGCTCTTGGACAGGGATGGGGTGGTAAGACTCGCAGGGGGCTTCCTTGCGCCTCACCCAGGGGGTTGTAGTCCAGATTGAGGACGCGGACCTGGGAGCTGTGGGCCACGGCAATCGCGAGGCGGCTCCAGCCCTTAGGGGTGATGCCAGGGTTGGCACTCAGCGTTAGCTCCTTCAAGCCTGGGCAGAATTGAAGGGAGAAACCAGGATGGAGTCTGGCCCTCTTCAAGCCCCTCCCCTGCCCTGGATCTCTGGGGTTTCCCTGGTGGCAGTGAGCCACCCTGCCCCCACCACAGAGCTCCTGGGCCATTAGAGACCCATGCCTTCTTTGCCCACTGCAGCCTGGATGCCCAAGTCTGTGATCTGCTGAGCCCCCCATCCTTCTTCTTCTTGAGAAGATTTAAACACATTCTCACCCACGTTCATAGCCCTCAGCTTTGGGCCACACCCCCTGTTCTCTGCACCTGGGTTTTTCATCAAGGCCACACCAGCCCAGGCCCTCAGCAAGGCCTCTTTCTCACCTGACTTGGCTCCATCTGGGGGGAGGAGGCCACAGATGAGGTTGATGGCTTCATCACCCAGCATGCAGTCCCCCAGGTCCAAAGCCACAAGGGCAGGGTGGAGGGCCAGGGCTGGGTTCAGCAAGGCCAGCCCTGCATCTGTCAGGGGACTCCCATGTAGGCTGGGGGGTGAGACCAGAGAGCAGAGGTCACTGCAGTCATCAGCCCTATCTATCTGTAGGGGAAGGAGCCCCTTCCCTCATGTGAGCCCTAAAGGTGAGAAGGATACCTGTCATAGCACTTGGGAGAGGCCCTGAGAAGGGAGAAAGAAAATTCTAGATTCTAAAGGAATACAGGAAGAAGAAGAATTCGGCTTCTTTTCTAGGTTAGGGATTGAGATCCAGGACAGAGAAGGAGTGTGTGGGTGGTGGACTGGGATTCTTCAGGGGGCAAATGTAGGGGCAGGGGTCTAGTCCCCAGGGAAGTTCCTTCTTGAGACTTGAGGAGCTGCCCCCAAGAAGTCAATGCCGGTGGTTAGGTGGGGAGGTAGGTACACGTGCCCTGCCAGAAAGGGGCGGGTACCCCATCTCATTCGGGGTGGGGCTGCGGGTGCAAAGCCGGGAGGTAAGGAATGTGCTAGGAAGGTGTGGAGGCACGGGCAGAGGGATGGGGAGGTGGTTGGTGTACAGGGGTCAGAAGCCAGGCTGGTGCAGACAGCTACAGGAAGGTGTGTGGAGGAACAGGCGGTGGCAGGGGGCGTGTGACGAGGGATGCAGTGCCCGGGACCCCCTTGCGAGGGAGCGCACTCACAAGAGGGACTGGATGGAGCGGTTGGTCCGCAGCGCCTCTGCCAGCTGCTTGATGCGGCTGGGACTGGACACGACGCCTAGGTTAAGGTTGAGCTGCGCCAGGGAGGTGGCCCCGGCCAGGGCCCGGCAGATGCGGCCGAAGTCGCGGTCGCAGAGGCGGCAGCCGCGCAGTGAGAGCAGGCGCACAGCGTTGTCGCGCAGGCCGCGGCAAATGTCCCGCACTTCGGCGCCTGACAGCGGTTCCCCCGAAATCTGGATGGAGCTGGGCAGCATCGTACCCACGGCTGGCCTCCGGGGCCAGGGCGCAGGCCGCGGCCGAGGTTGGCGGGGACGAGGGCGGGGTCGGGGCTGGGGTCGCGGACGGAGCGGGGGCAGAGGCGGTGGCAGAGGCGCAGGCGGCT
>NC_043706.1:40196923-40235249 GCF_006229205.1 Suricata suricatta
AGGCGCCGAGGTCGCCGGCCGGGCTGAGACCGCGCGGCTCTGGGGTCGGGGCGGACCGTGCCGTCCGTGTCTAGGCGACGGTCCGGGGCCAGGCGGGCGCTGCTTCGCGCTTGTCCTCGTTCCTCGCGGTCGCGGTGGTGGCTGAGGGGCCTCGGCTCAGGACGTGCCGGACCAGCCTCGGCTCGGAGGCCGCATCTGCTCCCTCCCTTCCTGCAGCCCGGCACCCCTACCGCCTCGCTGGGAGAGCCCGAAGCGGGCGGGCGGGCGGCGGGCAGCCGGTGGCGGGCGGCTGCTCCGGTTCGGGCTGCGGCTCCTGCGCCTGAGCGGGCGGCGGGTTCCCATGGTAACGGTCACGTCACTGCCGCTCGCCCCGCCCCCTGCCCGGCCTAGGCCATGCGGCTCCGGGTTTGCGCACCCCGGGAGTTCGGGAGCAGTGGGACCGCTCTTCAAAAGGGCGTGGGCCCGGACAACTATCCGAAAGTAGGTAGTCGGGCTGAGGCCTGGGAGGGGCAGGGGGTGTGGCAGGGAAATGGAGTCACGTCACGTGGAAGTGGCATTTGAGACTGTTACCGTTTGCTTCTGCCCATTCTCCCATCGTTCCCTCTTCCTAAGGGCCAGAGCCTCAGTGCCTTAGCCTGCATCCCATGCACGCCCTCCCATCCAGTTTGGAGGCCCCGACGGCCCCGTAATCCGGGCGGGCCTCACCCCGTCCCCGGGCAACGAGCGGCGCCGGAGCCCGTAGGCACTGGTGGAGGGGGAGGACTTACCCCAGTGCCCCTCGCCAGATGGCTGTCCCCCAGCGGGAGGCCCCAGGGGCCACGGGCACAGGTGGCTGTGGCTGCCAGGCACACGGGCACCCTGAAAGGTCCCTGGGCCAGGTAAGCCGCAAGTAGGTGCAGGGTGCTGGTGCCACTCCTTCCCCAGGTGACTAGTGACTGAGGCTCTCAGTACCTGTGCCATTGGGGTAGCCCAATTAAAGGGGGTGCTACAATCCACTGGAGTGGTGGCGGCTGTGGTTGTGGGCTGGAACTTTCAGGAAGGGTATACCGCAGAGCTTGCCTGGTGCTGTTCTGTTGCACACTGTCCACCTGGTGATGGTGTGGGGTGCTCAGGTGACATTGGGTCACAAAGGGCAAATGAAGGACACATCTTTCTTAGGCCCTTTACTAGGAGGGAAAGATGCTAACCCAGATTAACTCAGATAAAGGTTAAAGAAAATATGTATATAAGCATAGTGAAGGTCAAACATTCTATTTCATTAACCACCTGATTGAACTCGTTAAGTAGAGCCAATTAAATGGATGGTGGGGTGGAGGGTGCTATGCTTAGGGTGCTGGTTGTTTTCAAGGGTGAACAGCACTCTTGAAGAGCAAGGACAGAGGAGGTGCTGATAGCTCTGTTCCTCTGGCCCCAGTATAACCAGGACACAAAGCCAAGTTTGGCTTCAAATGTGAGCTCCCACAGGGAAATTATCCCTAGGCAACTGGCCAGGTGCATAAGAGCCTTATAATGACATGGGGTTGAGTCTGGGAGTTTTTGACCAATTGTCACTGCTCCACTGGTGTCCCGAGTGAGACCAAGCCCACGCACGCCGGGTACACTCCTCCATCAGACTCAGGGTGCCTGCGTCTGAGGCCTCCCTGCTGTTCCATGGGTCAGGGGTCCCCTGCCCTCAGGGGCAGGGTCCATGTTCAGTCACTGCTTTCATGTAGTCTGGGCTGTCCCACCATCATCCTGCCTGGATGAGGGTACAAAAAAGAGAACACGTGCCATTACCACCAGGGACAGAAGAACAGTTAAGTGTACAGGAAGCAGGGTGGCAGGGAGGACCACTGGAATGGCAGGTGCAGTTTCAAACTTCAATCAATATTTTAATTACCAAGTCTATATTTAGCAAGACACCGTGGGAGAATTAAAGAGGAAGGAAGGAGTAGGTGGAGAGAGGGCCTCAGAGGAGCTGACCCACTTTCCGCACTGGCTGCAGCACCCTGCAGTCCTGGCTGGGCCTTCCTGGCCTTGTGCCCTTCAGGAGCCCCAAGAGGCATCAGGGGCTTGCTTAAGTGGCTGCAGCTCTGAGGCAGCCGCAGATCCCATCAAAAAGACACATGTCATCAGTACTGTTCTTTAATCTTCCTCTGCTCCCAAGATGGGGGACAGGGGGCCGGCCAAGGGTTTCAGGTGGGGTCAGTGTGACTGCAGGGTCACCATGACAGCCTTGGCTGTGGCATTGAGCACGGTGGCAGGAACCCTAGCAGCAGGAAGTACGGCTGGGATGTCTCTGGGGACCCTCTGCATAGGCGGGATGTTGGGGCCCTCCAGCGTGTCCAGGATCCCTGAAAGGAGGAGGACAGAGGTGAGGGAGAGTTGGCTGGACCCTGCCCTAGGACGCTGTTCCCTTCCCCCACACTCAAGCCTTCCCATCACTTACCCTCTACCACCTTGTGGTAGGCAAAATGCAGATAGAGCAGGAAGAGCATGTGTAAGGCGGCCAGGGTACCACAGAGGAGCAGCCGCTGTGTGGGGCCCACAGTCCGTGACACCAACACTGCCACCTAGGGCCACAGGAATACAGCTCAGAGGGCCTAGCTCCAGTGTGAGCGGTGCGGGGAAGACACTCCTACCCAGAGCAGAGCCACTTCCGTACTCTTCTCAGCCTTTCGGAGCCCTTTGTGGGGTTCAGCCCAAGGTCTGGGCGGTTTTCCCTGGGAGATAAGCCCACCCCTGGCAACCTGTTGCCCAGCTTACCATTCGTAGGGTAGACAGCCCACCCACCAGCAACCAGAAGAGGTAGAAGAGGGCATGCAGGTGGATGTTATAGGTGACGAACAGGACAATGCAGTGCCCGAAGAGGCCGTAGCCCTAGGAGAGAGGACGGTGGAGAGGAAAACCACTCAGGCTGGGCTGGCCTTTGAGCTCTCATGGAGACCCTGAGAAATAAATGACCCACTGGCCAGCTCATTCCATTCCATTCCAGGCCCCAGGACAGGTGCAGAGCAAGGCCTGGCTCCTCTCCCTAAGCCCACCCTTTTCCACCACCATGCTGGACCCCTTACCAGCAATGCCAGCATCTGGAGCATGGTGATCTGGGCGTTGCACAGGTAGGCGAGGAAGTAAATGAAAGACGAGACACCCAGCCAGTAGCCGAAGCAGGTGCCAATGGCTGTACCCATCAGGGTGCCCTCCCTCTGTGGGGTGAAGGCTCTGCTTAGTCCTGGGAAGCCTCTCAGTCCCACCGAGGGCTTTCCTCAGGGGCTGCTTCTACCTCACTCCACCACCACCCCCTTGGGCAGCTTTCAACTTAGTTCGGCCACTCTCCCCGCCCCCTAAAGTCCTTTGTCCTGCTTACGATAATGGTGTCAGATGTCTTCATCCCATGGAGGAGGATGGCAACCAGCGTGAAGACCAGCATGAGAGGCCCGTAGAGCTCACCTGCGATTTTCTGTCAATATACCAACTCATTCAGGCTGGAGGGTACAATGGCTCTTCTGTTTATGTCTTCCTTGGCTTTGCCCGGTGGCCCCACCCTCTGCCCTCAGGCCTCCCCCAGCTCTTCCAGACATGCTACCTTGGGTATTCACCTGGGGGAAGTTGACCATCTTGACAGGGATCATGGACTCCAGGAGCCTGGCAGAAGAGAGGAGAGGAGAGATGAGCAGCACTAGGCTATGAAGTTCGGGAGGGCCTGAATCTCACTACATCTCTAACACCAGAGAACATACTAGATGGTAAAGGGAGGAGAGGATAATACAGACAGGCAAGGAGTGAAGAAATCACTTCCCTGTCCCTAAAAATGCTTCCAGGAAGGACAACCTTCTCACACTGCGCTACCATTCAGAAGCACCATGGAGAACTCAGAAAGCCCACCTGGGCCTTGGGAGAGGGCGTGGCGATTCACCTATCTGACCTGCTCCCCTTTACAGACAGGCAAACCTCGGCAGAGCATGCCCAGAATTCAGGGCTCTGCTGGTAACGCCCTGGGAGAGGCTTAGAAGGAAAGGTTTACTCGGAGAGAACCAGTGTGTCTCCTGCTCTTCCTCCTTACCCGTTTCTCCAGGCACCACTGACATCTTCTTGGAAACAAACAAACAAACAAACAAACAACCATTTGAAGTGGTATGAAAATTCCACACAGAAGGAATAAAAGTACAAGTCACTTCTGCCCACTTCTTAAGTGGTCAACTCTTAATAACACCTTGGATTTTGGCTAGATTTTACTTCCTCTGGGAAACCTACCCTGTCCAACCCTCTAGCCTACTCTGGGTCAGGTGTCCCTTCTGTGTGTTCCGTCACAGCAAATAAGGGCTCTACTGTAACTGTGCTCGAAGGTAAGGCTCCCATCTATCTTCACCCTCTGTCTTCAATGAGACCTAAGTATTAGCAGTGCCCAGCACAGAGCAAATGCTTACTAAATAGCTGCTAAGTGGTGCTGGGTACTTGATAAATACTGTTTAAATTAAAGGATGAACCAAAGAACCAAACCACAATTAGATACACTCCTTGAAAAGTCATTCAACAACTATGCACTGATACTGCGGTTCAGAGACTGTTCTGGTGCTGGGAATAAAAAACAAAACAAAACAAAAACACAGAGCTTGTTTCAGAGGTCTCTGGGGAGACCGACCCAGGAATGAGCATTGCCCCAGTGGCACCTGTTAGAGGAAAGCAGAGAGCTCTCTAGGAACACGAGGAGAGGACAAACCGGGAACGGGGCTGGGGAACAGAAGTGACATCTGAGCTAGGCGTTGAGGGAAGACTGGTCTGCTACACGACGAAGAGGAGGAAGGCAATGTGTTATCACCATGTCCTGTTCTGTGTAGATACGGTGTAGCTGGGGTACAGGTGCAATGATGAGGGCTGATGGGGCCATGACGACGGGAGCCTAAGGGCTTGGCATCTGGTTGCGGTTTGGCGGAAGAACTAGGCGTTAGGAAGGCAGCTTCTATCAGGAGAAGGATCCTCACCTGCTTCGCACCTGGGCAGGCTCCACATCAAAGTAGGGTCTCAGGATGTCGATGTTGGCGTACAAGCTGAAGGCCCTGGAGGCTTGTCTCTTCCCTGCCTGCCACATCTGAAGTAACGGAGACGGAAGTGGGGTGGGTTGGGACTGTGAGGCTCTAGACTACAGTCCCTGTTGCTTATTTTCTATTGGATTTCTATACGGTTCTACTGGGTTAGCGTGGGGGAGTGTCAACACCAACTCCAGAACTTGGGGCCTGCCTACACCTACTTTTCCACCTGCCAGGGATCCAATCTTGCTTACCTGATCGGCCACCTGCCGGCTCAGCTGTCCCTTGAAGCCCTTCATGCCCAGGAACTCCCCATCCTCCTCTTCGGCAGCAGCTGCATCGGCATCGACTTCTTCCTCCCGCAGGCGCTGATGCAGCTCCCCCATATCCTCGAAGCTGGAGCCTGAGGTATCATCCATGTTCTCCATATCAATCACAGCTGAGCCTCCACCCTGTGAAGACAACGGCTTCTAGAGTGCAAGACCTTTCTGCTCCATCTTTGTTCTTCCATTGCTGGGGATATGGCTTGGAATCGCTGCTCTCTTTCCCTCATGTGCTCTCAGAAGCCTCGGTTGTCTGGCTCTCTTGTCTAGTATGGGAAACCCATTCCCTGTCTTGCATATATGTCTTCTACCTTCCCAGTTAAGTTCTCAGGGGGCTGCAAAAGCACCCATTTCCTTTGTGTTTTCCAACCCCTAAACAAGCTTGTGCACACAGCATGGCTTTAGCCAGTGCCAGCGACTAACGGCCGCTCCCCCGCCATGCCTGACACCGATCGGCCAACACAGACTTGTCTCAAAAGCAAGAGCGGGGGGCCCAGAGAGCTGAGGCCCTCTGGCTGGAGTACCAGCCTAAGCCTTCGGCTCGGTACTAGCCCCACAGCCTTCGTGTATACCAAGAGCCAAAGGAGAGAACGAGTGTTGCAAACGGAAAGGACTTCCAAGCTCCAAGGGACAGTCCCCACGACACCTCAAGGCTGCTGCCAGCCCTGGGCTGGTAGCAGCCGCAGCCTCGGGGCGATTACCTGGATGTTTTCTTCGAACCCTCCCCATTCCGGACCAGCCCCGCTTCGGGCGCCGCCGGCCGGCGCCGCTGTAGTTGCCATGTCTCTCGAGGGCTCCCGTCGCTGAAGCCCACGCTGGTCCCGCGCGCGGAGGAGGAGTGGGAGAGACGTGGGCCTGAGGGACGGAGATGTCCAGGAGCGAGAAAGAGAGGTGGATCCAGCCGGAACGCAAAAAGGAGAAACCCGGATGTTTGGCCAAAACTTCCGGAAGCTGGGGACGTGGACTGAGGCTGGGCAGAGTCTCGCGATACTTAAGATATCGGAAGGTGGTGCGTTGCCACGGAGACGGAGGAGGGCTACCGGGCAGTTTGCTGCCTTAGTCACGTGGAGGGGTTGAAGATGGCGGCTGCCCAGGCTGTGGAAGAAATGCGCACCCGCGTGGTTCTAGGCGAGTTCGGGGTTCGCAATGTAAGTCTATGGCCTTGAGCCCAGGAAGAAAAATGAGACTGGAACAGGGATGAGCTGGGGTCGGAGGCGGGCCGGCTTGCCCTGCCTGCCCTTTCGCACACTCCCCTCTTTTTGCTCTAGGTTCATACCACCGACTTTCCTGGTAACTATTCCGGCTATGATGATGCCTGGGACCAAGACCGCTTCGAGAAGGTGGGTGGAGTTGGAGAGGGTATTAGGAATCGACCGGGTGATCTGGGCAGCCTGTGCCTCAGAAGCAGCCCTTGGGGTATGCTCCGTTCCTAAAACGTTTATTGAGCAATGTGCTAGGCGCTTCGTGTACGCCGCTTCTGCCCTGTTCGGGGAACAAGATGTTTAGTCTTGTTGGAGAAGAACGTGCGTAAATGATTCCAGTATAATGTGGTAAAGGCGGTTGATAGCGATAAGGACAACCGAGGATGGGTTCATCCCGCAAAGGCACTTGATCTAGAATGGGAATGGGGAGGGGGCGGCATCGGTATGGAAGATTTACTTCCTGAGGGAGAGGACATCTGAACGGAACCCTGATAAATCTGAGAACAGGGAAGGGTGAGGGGGCACTAAGACTAGAAGTGAAATTATAAAAGTTTTGTGAAATGTGTTCCAAGAATGTCCAAGCAGTTTATTATTGCTAGAATGTAAAATGGGGCGGCGTGAATGGTAGGCAAGATTGAAGTGCATCTTAGACACTGTTAGGTGACAGGGAGTTTTTGAAGAGCTCTTAAGTGGATGTAATCCGATTTGCAGCCTTAATGATTGGGACAGAATGAATTAAAGATCATCTAGGGCAGTCAGATTTGTGACAGAATTGCATAGAGGAACTGAGTTTGAAGGCATGAACTAAGATTCTAATCAGGAAAATAGAGCAAAAGGGAGATAGGACGTAAATCTGATAATTGCATTGGTGTGGGCTTTGAGGAGGGAATGTAAAATGACCTGGCTTGAGGAACTGCTTTGATGATGATGGTGTCATTTACTGATGAGAAATAGATCTAAGGAAGGGGATGATGCTGCATTGTTTCTTGTATGTGGAGAAGTCTAGCAGGCTAGTAATAACGTGTGTTTGAAATGAGATCAGAAATGAGATATAGTTTGGGAGTTTTTAGCATATGTAGTTGCTAAAACCCTGAGTGTGATTGAGGTCACTTTGGAGAGAGACAGAAAAACCTGAAATAGTGACATGGAGTGGGTAGAAGATACTGAATCTGGAAGGATTCATCAGAGGAGGAGGAAGAGAACCAGAAGATTGGTACTCAGAAGTCAAGGCAGAGTTTGAAAATGAAGGGATTCTATCGATGCTGAATGCAGCAGAGGAGTTTAGTAAGTTAAGGATTGAGTAATGTTAACCCGATTAGGTGGTATAGAAGCCTGTTCCCTAGTAGAATAGTTTTTGTGGATAGTTGCACTGGAAGCCATATTACAGAGAATTTTAAAGAGGATAAAAACAGGGAAACTTTTCAAGAACCTGATAAGGGATTTCGGGAGAAAGGGACATCTATGAGGGACACCTGCTCAAAGGGAGGTTCTTAGACGAGTGAAAATGTTAATGGACTGGGAGGAATGTGGGGGGTATAGTGGGGGGGGTGTTGACTCTAGAGAGTAGGCTTCATTTAGTGCATTTTCTGTCCCTGCAGAATTTCCGTGTGGATATAGTGCACTTGGATGAAAACTCATTGGAGTTTGACATGGTGGGAATCGATGCAGCCATTGCCAATGCTTTTCGACGCATTTTATTAGCTGAGGTATTGGTGGGCATGGTGGCAAGGGCAGAGTTGCATGGGAAACTGCCATCACCATACTGTAGAATTCTCTCAAGTTGCCCCTTTCCCTTAATTTTCTTGTAGTTTTGCTGAGCATTCCTCATAAACTTTTGTAGTCTTCTAGGAAGAGGTCCCCCTGTCGGGAAGTGAGAGTAAATGGGGAGTCTGTAGGAGAATGATTCTGTTGTCTTGGGCAGGTGCCAACCATGGCTGTGGAAAAGGTCCTGGTGTACAACAACACGTCCATTGTCCAGGATGAGATCCTTGCTCATCGCTTGGGGCTCATTCCCATTCATGCTGATCCCCGTCTATTTGAATATCGGAACCAAGGTGAGAGAGAATGAAATTTTGGGAATATGGGAGCAGGTCTCTTCTGAAGTAGATTCTAGAGTCGTATTGCCTGTGTTCAAATCCTGGATGATTACTGTATGACCTTGTGCAAGTTACTGATCATTTAGTACATCAGTTTTTATCTGTGTGAACACTTGCCCTTGCCTACTGTAATTTGTCCAGATTAAATAAATTTAAATTAGCACACCCAGCATAGTGCCTAGCACCCAAATATTCAGTAGTTCTTTAAGAGCTGCTACTGTCTCCCTTTGTGCAGGAGATGAAGAAGGTACAGAGATAGATACCCTACAGTTTCGGCTTCAGGTCAGGTGCACTCAGAACCCCCATGCTGCTAAAGATTCCTCTGACCCCAATGAACTCTACGTGAACCACAAAGGTCAGTAGTGATTGGGTGAGCGAGAAGGCCCACCTCTTGGTGGGTGCTGGTTTCAAGGATTAAGGCTTTTCTGATGTGCTTTTTTCCCCAGTGTACACCAGGCACATGACGTGGGTGCCCCTCGGGAATCAGGCTGACCTCTTCCCAGAGGGCACAATCAGACCAGTGCATGATGATATTCTCATTGCTCAGCTACGGCCTGGCCAGGAGATCGACCTACTCATGCACTGTGTCAAGGGCATTGGTAAGAACCTTGTCGGCTGTCCCGGGCAGAGTAGTTGGATCATAGTGAAGCAAGGTGTGACTACAGGCTCAGCTGAGATGTCCTGGCAGGCGGCAAGCCGGTGGGCCTCTGCTGTTAGGGGTTTGTAAAATGTGCCGGTTTCCCCCCAGGCAAAGATCACGCCAAGTTTTCACCTGTGGCAACAGCCAGTTACAGACTTCTGCCAGACATCACCCTCCTTGAGCCTGTGGAAGGGGAGGCAGCAGAGGAGCTGAGGCAGTGCTTCTCACCTGGTGTTATTGAGGTGCAGGAAGTCCAAGGTAGGACATCTGGGATACCAGGAGTTCAGGTCAGGACCTAAAGTATATTTTCTGTGAAGTAGCACAAGTGAAAGCCCTGGGCCCGAGTATTTAGAACACGGTTTGTTTTCACTAGGTAAAAAGGTGGCCAGGGTTGCCAACCCCCGGCTAGATACCTTCAGCAGGGAAGTGTTCCGGAACGAGAAGCTGAAGAAGGCTGTGCGACTTGCTCGGGTTCGGGACCACTATATCTGTGAGTGTCAGGTTGGGGGCAGCGGGGAGGCGGGGCGGGCCTCTGGTGCCGCAGCTTCCTTCCAGAGTCCAGATGTAGACTCTGCGTAGCCTAATATAGGAGCTGTTGCAAGCCTTGCCTGAACTGAAGTGTCTCTTTGGTCCCCAGTCTCTGTCGAGTCAACAGGGGTGTTGCCACCAGATGTGCTAGTGAGTGAAGCCATCAAGGTACTGATGGGGAAGTGCCAGCGGTTCTTGGATGAACTAGATGCGGTTCAGATGGACTGATGTTTGCACTGCACTTCCTGGCAGGGCAGGGCAGGGCTCGGAGACTCAAGTATCCTGGCTGAAGATTTTGGGTCCTGCCTTGCCCTCAGTGTGACTGGAGGTCCTGGGTTTTCTGGAACAATTCCAGCCCTATTTTCAGTCAATACATTTTGTTAAATGTGCCACAAAATGTGACTTCCTGCCTTTGTAAGGCGTTAATGTAAATAAACTTACATCTAAATACATCTTTTTGTCATAGACTACTTCCTGAGGGTTAGCCCCAAAATATGGGGCCTCACACCTCAGATCTTGGCATTATTTGGCACTTAGGAACATTAGGTTCAGGTGTTACTGCAGGTCAGGCCCAAGTTTCTCCGAAGCCTCAGCAGAGGTGCCAGCGGTGTCTGGGAGACTCAGTGAGTGTCCGATTCTTGGTTTTCAAGTCATGATCCCAGGGTTGTGGGATCAAGCCCCACGTTGGGCTCTGTGCTGAGGCTGGAGCCCACTTAAGATTCTCTTTTCCCCTCACCAGCTCACACAGGTTAAAAAAAAAAAAAAAAGCAAAAAGCTAAATTGAAGTCGTCTCTGGGGGCTCAGCCAGACCATAGAGAACTGTTATGTGCCACTTAATCTATTTCCTGGATTATGAGGCGTTTCAGAGGAAAAAGGGTGGTCCGCAACTGTCAAGTTACATGGCTATCGATGCTGGGGTGGGGGGGTACCTAACTGCCTCAGTTGGTAGAGCATGCCACTCTTGATCTCAGGATTGTTAAGTCCATACCATGTTGGTACAGAAGTTATTTAAAAATAAATCTTTTAGGGCACCTGGGTGGCTCAGTTGGTCGAGTGTCCGACTTCAGCTCAGGTCATGATCTCACGGTTCGTGGGTTCGAGCCCCACATTGGGCTCTGTGCTAACAGCTCAGAGCCTGGAGCCTGCTTCAGACTCTGTGTCTCCCTCTCTCTCTGCCCCTCTCCTGCTTGCTCTCTCTCAAAAGACATTAAAAACAAATCACACAAGGAACAGCAGCAGTTCCCTTTGGACAGTCCCTTAGAGTCTGATCTAGTGGCCACAGAGGACACTGGGAGAGAGGTATAGGCTACCTGGTCTAGATCTGTCAGGAATAGACACACTGTTTGAGAAAGCTTGGTGGAGCAGGTTCATGGTCAGTTCTTCCTGTCCACTCCCTTTAGCAGGATGCTCAGGAGCAGTGGCCCCAGTGGCACTGGTTTGAAAAAGGGAGATGGGAACCTTTCTGTATGAAACTGTGATTTTTACTGACATGCAGATGTGCTTTATAGAGTTAATGTTTCTACAAAAAGGTTCTATAAACAATAGAAAACTTCTAGCATGAAGTCACAGGATGTTAAAAATATTACAGCACAATAAATACAACTATGCCCTCCACAGCCCCAACCAGAGAGGAGTAGGCAGCCATCAAGTTTGGAGGGAAACATGCTTTGAGATGGCCTTCATAGTCAACAGGAAGCAGCCCAAAGCACCACCCAGGAAGAGGGTGGGGCAAATCTGTGCCATAGAAACAGCTATGTAGGATTTCCAAGTCCCGGTTCCCCAGGTTTGCCTATTTCCGACCCTGCCCGGGGACCATCAGCTCACAGCTGGAGCCTGAGCCCAGGCTGTTCTGTGCAGTCCATACCAAAACTCTTGACAGTGGACTGGATTGAGGACAGGCCTCTTCCGTACAGAATGCAGACACACTCTATATGGTTTCTGTATAGATTAAGCCTGTAAGATGGCCAGCAGTGGCCTCAAGGCTAGGGTCTTGCATTCACGTCCTCTGCTTACAGGGCCACCTAGTGACCTTTGAGAAACAGTGGAGCCTCACAATACAGTTTGTGACAGGAAGGCGTATTTTTCTTCTGGAAATGGTCCATGAGAGAAGTGACCAGGGACCCAAAAGACCAGGAGATTTCTGAAGGCACCTGGACTCAACTAGTCCTAAGAGAGAAGACCAGTGGCTTTGCCAGCTGCTTGTCACAGACATAGCCTAGCTGGTGTGCATTATCCTCAGATGCCAATGGCATCACACGACACTGGATAGGGTACTGTGGATCTTATGCCTGAGTGGACCCTGGGGCTGGGGAAACCTCGCTGAGGGATTGTGCATGGAATATGTAGGAGCTCTAAGAGGATGCCAGAAAGTACTCCAGACAGTGGCCCAGCTCTGGCCCCTGATGGTACTACACTTGATACTGCATGCAGAGCCTAGCAGTAGCCTGTACTGTGGATCCCATCAGGTGACCAGATTCTTGCTCAAAACAGAAAAGGAAAACTGGCCAGATTCAGTTCAGCACTCAGCACCTGACCCAGACGTGCTTGGGAGATGGGGAAGGTTCTCTGCCAGCCCAGCAGCAAGGGGGCTCAGTGGGACTTGCAGTGGCCCAGGAGAGACTGGCGTAAGCAGTGGGGGACTGAGCCTCGGTGCAAGCCCAGCTGGTTGCAGGGCTGGGTGTAGCACCCCTAGTTACCACTCTACACAGGTGTATGGCTACATGGGGGTGGGGGGGCTCGGGGAGCAGGGCCAGTCTGCTCTAGCTTTTCTTTTTTAGAAAAGGTGAAACTCAAACAGAAGGGGAGACCTAGACAGGACAGTGTGAGCATGAACTCCCTTTCTTGATACTTTACGTATCATTAGTTGTGCCTTGCACAGAGCCCACTCTCTCCAGCTCCAGACCTGGATTTCACTCCAGGCTGACATTAGTGGACAGTGAGGTGGCAGTGGAGCGGGGCCTAGAGATTAGCTATGAAGGGGAAGAAGAGATGACAATAAAGGCCGAGGAAGAATGCCCAAAAGTTTGATTCAGGGTTCAAAGATGGTGGCCAGGCCACCCTCCTCGTTGTCCAGCACCTCCGTCTCCAGCATTGGCTTTGTTTTTTTGAAAAGTGAGGGAAGATTCTTAATGTGAACTTCTTTTCGGAACTGTTCTCCTAAGGGTTTCTGTGGAAGACAAATGAGAAGAATTGATGCTGGGCCCCGAGTTGTGGGTTGTTTTAAAGATTATGACTACAGCTGGTCTGTACTGTACACATGGTCTAAGACGACCACTAGGATAGGTCAAGCTGGTGGGGAGCACCGGGGAAGGTGCACGACGTACCCCGATGCAGCCAGCAATGAGGCGTTTGAATTGGTCCTTCCGGCGCTTGTCAGCCACTTTCTGCAGAGAGGGGTTCAACAGCTTGCAGTCAAACTGGTCCAGAGACTCCTTCTGGATGTCAGGGATCTGCTCCATCACAGCTCTTATCTCCAGGTACCTGGGGCGCTGTGGAGTGGGGATATAAAACCACTCAGTGGTGTAGGTCAGGCCCCGCTACACCCGCCTCTTAGGGCAGGCAGCACTAGCAACTTGGCAGCTGTCTACTTTCATGAAGGCCCAGGGCCTGGGAGCAGGCCCCTAGGGATGGAGCTGCAGCCAACCCCGCCTCTGTGCTTTCTGCACTCACCAGCGCCTCGTAGATCTGGAAGGCCAGGTGGACCAGGGAAGCCATGCAGCCGTCGTGCTGCCCGTGCGTCTGTAAGCCCTTCAGCACGCTGGTGAAAAGCCACGTAACAGCATCTGCGAGCAGTGTCCCCGACAGCACCTGGGGACACAGCTGTGCTCAGGGCCAGAAGATCACCCTCTGAAAACCCCAGCAACCCGATTCTTCTAACTGATTCAGTCAATCCTCATGACCCCAGCTTTCATAAGGAGTGAGGAGAAGAGGTGAACGACCGTACTTGTTTGAGCAGAGGCCAGCAGAGCTGTGTGGTTGTCCTCTGGCAGGACAGAGTATCCTTCCAAGCAAGGGAATTGAAGGCTGTAATTAACAGCGCCGTACAAACATCCTAGAAGAAAATGATAAAGAATTACAATGAGAAAATACATAATTTTCTGAGTATTCTTATGCATAAGGAGCTGGGATTTTAATAGGTAAGCAGGAACATGATAAAAATAGTAAGCTTATTTCCTCTCTATGTGTATCAGGCAGTTAAAAAGAAGACAAAACCACCAATATAAAAGTGAAAACCAATGTGCAAGGAGACCCAGCTCAGGTCTGGGGGAGGCTGAACACCACAATGTGCCCGTGTGTTTCTCTGAAAGCCTCTGCTCATGCTAGAATGGGAGACACCTTGACCCTTTTCTACTGCTTTCTGGGGGCTTTAGGAACCAGGAATTTAATAAAGCAGCATTAGCCCCCCAAATTCTTTGATGATATCATAGATTGAGAAAAGTGGAAACTTGTGCCATACGAGGAAAGACAAAAAAAACACCACCTGTCCCCTCCACCCACCTCATGCTTCATTAGACATTTGCCCAGGTCTGTGAGCTCCGCCATGGCTGAGGGAGCTACCTCTGTGGCCATCATTTCTTCATCTGTAAGCAGAGGGAAGAATATTAAGCTCCATCCTTTCAGAACAGAGAAGAGGATCCTGTTCTGGTAGAAGCCCACCAAGTAAGGGAAAGCTGAGTAACCCGGGCTGACTGGTAGGGAAGTAGTTCTGGACAGCCCCCCCACTGCATGAAAGGGTGTAGAAGCACCAGTTCATGGCAGGTCTAGAGATGCATCTGGCTGCAGTCAAACATCTGACTTCAGCTCAGATCATGATCTCACAGTTCATGAGTTTGAGCCCCATGTCGGGCTCTGGGCTGACAGCTCGGAGCCTGGAGCCTGCTTCAGATTCTGTATCCCCTTCTCTCTCTGTCCCTCCCCTGCTTACACTCTCTCTTTAAAAAATAAACATTAAAAAAAAAAGATAGATAGTGGGAAAATCTGGACAGCTACTTAAAAAATGAGGACTCCACTGTAGCAGGTACTTAGTTACTGGGGATGTAATAGAAATAGGACAAAATCCCTTCCCTGATAGGAATTTACATCCTAGTGAGGAAGACAGGTGACAAATGAACAAATGAAATAAAACAGTATCAGGCAGTGATTAAGTGCTACGAAGAAAAATAAAGCAAAGGAAGAATAAGAGTGGCTGGTTTTTCTTAATGTTTTATTTTTTTGAGAGAGAAAGAATGAGTAGAAGAGGGGCAGAGAAAGAGGGACAGAGGATCTGAAGCAGGTTCTTCATGGACAGCAGTGAGCCTGACGTGGGCTCGAACTCATAAACGTCAAGATCATGTGACCTGAGCTGAAGTCAGATGCTCAACCGACCGAGTTACCCAGGCGCCCCACTAGTTTTTTTATAGGTTGGTCGTGGAAGACCTCTCAGAGGTGACAACTGAGCAGAGATCTGAATGAAGCAAGGGAACAGGCCATGTATGCAGTTGGGAGAAAAGTTATTCCAGTAGAGGAAACAGCAAGTGCAAAGGTTCTGAGGTGGGAGTATGCTGGAGGAACACAGCAAGAGGGCCGGCAGAGAGAAAAGCTAGATGTACATCTCACCTACCCCGAACTGCTAGTTCTACAGAAACTGACCTGGCTACAAAAGAGACAATATTTAGGAGTCTGAGGCAGACCTCTGAGGGCCAAACGACAGGCTCACTTACCATCTCCATCTGTAGGGGGAGCAGTACCATGGTCAGCACCTTTCTTTGCAACACAGCAGACCGCTAAAGCAAGAAAGTGGGGTTACTGGGCTTAACGACAGCCACCTCAGGCCAATGAATCCCAAACAGTTTTCAGGCAGATGGAGACGGGCGTGAGTGGGACACTGTCCAGGCACAAAATCACCTTCACCAGGAGAAACAAAGGTGTTTGACCAGACTGCTCTGGTCCCTCTTTAAGTTGAGCCAACTAGAGAGAAATCACACAATTCTCTGAGAGTAAGTGACCAAGGGAGGGTGCCTGATACATCCTTGGTCTAGTGTGGATCCCAAACAAATGAAATGACCAAAAGAGAAAATTTGCCATCTTCATGTCTAAGAATTAAAAATTCTCTGTATTTTGACAAAACTAGAAGTTACTCTTATGATTAATCCAATTCCTCTCTCTTACTTTGCAATTCATAGAATGTCCTTAAGTTGATTTAACTATCTGGTTTTTATCTAGTTGTTATTTCCTAATCAATCTGTCACTATTGCTGTAAACATGCCTTGAGGTAGTTGGGTGAGTGACCAGTTCTTTTCCTAGGAAAAAGTGTTCTCTACTACCCCTAATTCCCACATGCCACTTACTGATTAGGTCCATGACTTCTCGGGTTAACATCCTCACCAGTTGTTCCTCTAACATCTCTTGAGACTCTGGGTTTTCATCTGCGGTCTCATCTTCTCCACTGCAGAAAAGCAGGGGGCCAAGTTCCATGGGAGTGCAAAAGGGAAGGTCAAGGAAAACAGTGGCCTTAAACAGACCCTCTGTGTTTCTTTTCTTCTCCTGGTTCCTGGTCTACATTTTACACAAATGTTGGGAACGGACAGCAATAATCCACTGAGGCAGACATTATTATTTGACTGTATCCAGTTGGATAGCGGTCCTGGATCAAAATCCAAAGTGGATAAAAATGTCTCAGCATCCTCCTAAGGCAGCTGAAGACACCCATGAAGGCTTGGTCTGAATATGCCTAATGGTCACAGGCAAGCCATCTACTATCTAGGCTAAGAATGCCCATAACCCATTGCTTTCTAGCCTTGAATGGCAGAACTTCCCCTTGCCACTCTCTCCTCTCCCGCCCCAAACCTGGCTACCAGGACTTCCACCAGGAGAAGAGATGTTCCTTACCACAGCAGGCTCCTCTGGTTGATGACTTGCCATTTTTGGGAAAGCCTCTGGGGAAACAAAAGGGAGATGAATGCTAGTAGTGGTGAGGAGGTTGGAAAACATAATGTCTAAGGTCAACTTCATGATTAGAATTAGCCAAGGATGATTCTAGATCTCAATGACAAAGCCTTGGGAGACCCCATAAGGTTAAAGTGATGAGGACAGTGTATGAAACACTTCTTTGCTTGAAAAGCATCAACAATACTATAGAACTCCCAGGTCTCTCTGGACACATCTTTTCTCCACCCAGGTGGTCCTCCTGCTTAATTCCACCATCAGGGAACCAGACCCAGGGGAAGCACTCCCCTGCCCACATCTGCTCAGTTAACAGGAGGTTAGGAGCAAGACTGGAGTCTGCAGGTCTTCAAGGGCAACCAAACCAGTTTAGTTCTTGGGGGTGCTCAATCCACTGCAGCAAGGAAAGTCTGGTGGGGTGGGACAGCTGTGTGGCCATCTGGACAGGGCAAGGAGATGACACTTTTAGGAACTCCTGACTTGCAAGACTCACGAGAGGCCAACCTGCCCAAGGGTCCTCTCTGCTACCCTTTCTGACCGATCTCTTACCATGTGGAGGTAGGTGAAAAGAGGTCCAAGGATTGGAGACACCAGGGCTTCATAGTGCTCTGGGGGACAGAAGAGCACCAGAGGCTTCACAAAGACCCATGCCGCAGCAGGTTAAGAAGTTTTAGAACATGAGCACATAACCCTTCCATTCTAAGGCATCCCCTCACCTGCCAGGCTGGAAAGCTACCAGGCAGCAGGTTATGACCTTGGGCACAGTCAACCCCCAAAGGACCTGCAAGATGTCACGCACATTCTGTCTTAATAGGTAAAACTCTTCAAGCTCTTTTCCAGAAATCCCAGGCTGCCCATTATGGGCACTTATTTGCCTGGAAGGAAAAAAGAGGAGGAACACCTTCATAATAAACTCTCCTTTACCATTCTCCTTGTAATTTCTGGGAAGAAAGATACTCTCAAAAACATAGTCTAAATGACAATGAAGTATAAGGTGGCACCTGGCAGGATACAGAAAAGAGATAAAAACTTTTATCTTTCATATTTCCAAGAAGTGCAATGGTCAAGATTTACCCCAAAGGAGAATACTTTCAAGACCCACTAAACTGCCTTCATGGTTTTCCTGCCATTTATGTGAATCTTCTTGTCCATTTAAATGTGGTTATCGTAGGCTTAGAGAAAGGACTCCATGTACTCCACACTGCCCAGCTCTGCCTCCTCTGGTGTCTGGCTGGTCCTATCTTCAATCTTCTGGCCCTCTGGGTTATCTAGGGGCTTGGGAAAGGATATGAAGCATGGGTCTGAGCCGGTAGTCGGGAATATTGTTCAGGTTGACAAAGGCGGAGCTGAGGAGCTGAGTAGCAAGGTGCTCCACGGTGTAGAAGTCCTGCTGCATGGAAGGACCTGCCTTCCCTAAGATATGGAAACTGTAAGGGAAAATCACAGCATTTACATGCCACATTTGTTATGCTGTTATCAGCCCTGAATGCCCGCAGGAATTTCTAGTCTACACTTCTCAGTTAGAAAATAAACTGCATTTACTCAAGAGAACTTAAGCTCAATTAGTAACACACTCATCACCCACCTTTAAGGAAACTTGACAGTAAAGGGTTATTTATCTTGAGAGCATGAGAGCATGGATGAGCGGGGAAGGAGCAGGGAAAGAGAGAGAGAGAATTCCAAGCAGGTTCTGTGCTGTCAGTGCAGAGCCTGACATAGGCTCAATGCCATGAACCATGAGATTATGACCTGAGCAGAAACCAAGAGTTGGATGCTCAACTGACTGAGCCGCCCAGGTGCCCCGATGTAGCATCTTTTTAAAGACAGACTTTGGCATGCAGGATCAACAGTAGCAATTATCACTTCATAAGTAAAATGAATTTTTAAAAAATTTTTTAATGTTTTTTTATTTTTGAGAGACACAGAGAGACAGCACGAGCAGGGGAGGGTCAGAGAGAAAGGGAGACACAGAATCCGAAGCAGGCTCCAGGCTCTGAGGAGCTGTCAGAACAGAGCCTGATGCGGGGCTCGAACCCACGAACTGTGAGATCATGACCTGAGCTGAAGCCAGAAGCTGGACACTTAACTGAATGAGCCACCCAGGCGCCCCAGCAATATGGATTTTCAATGAAGAGTCTGTCTGTTAGCTTGGCTGACTGAAGCACTAGGTGAGGACAATGCCTGGAGTGTGGTGTCCTACAGGAGGGTTAGTTACCTCCCCGTCCGACAACCAGGACCCAAGACGAAGTCTGGCTAGCTGCCTCCAGAGTCCATATACAAGTAGCTATGAGTGAGCACCTGCGTGACAGTCAGTTAAGTGTCCAAGTCTTGATTTCAGCTCAGGTCATGATCTCACCATTCATGAGATCTAGCCCTGAGTCACGCTCTGTGCTTACAGGGTAGAGGCTTCTTGAGATTCTCTCTTCTGTCTCTGTCCCTCCCCTGCTCATGCTCTCATTAAAAAAATTGTTATGAGTGGGGTGCCTGGGTGGCTCAGTTGGTTAAGCACCCAACTTCAGCTCAGGTCATGATCTCGCAGTCTGTGAGTTCGAGCCCTGCGTCAGGCTGTGTTAACAGCTCAGAGCCTGGAGTCTGCTCTGGATTCTGTGTATCCCTCCCTCTCTCTCTGCCCTTCCCCTGCTCATGCTGTTTCTGTCTCTCAAAATAATAAATAAACATTTAAAAAAAAAGTAGCAAGGACTCTGAGAAAATGCATCTCCACCCACTGTAGCTTATACTGTGGTCTCATCATTTTATGCACTGGAAGCAGACAAGTTAGGCATAAAATCTCACTCAAGTCATGGCTAGGACTAAGGCACAGATGACAATTATGAAAAAGCATCTGCACAAAGCCAGC
Organism: Suricata suricatta; assembly: GCF_006229205.1. NCBI lineage: Eukaryota > Metazoa > Chordata > Mammalia > Carnivora > Herpestidae > Suricata > Suricata suricatta. The sequence continues at coordinate 40,216,497 of NC_043706.1, forward strand.
CAGTTCATTTTGGTGTGACACTACAATCATTGGTCTCCTGGCAAATTCTTGCTTCATCTTACTTGCACACTAGAATTCGACATCCAAAGTCCTAACCATGACACTCCTTTACTGTGCATGTCTATGAAGAAAACATGGAGAGACAGCATCAGTTCCTTACCAGTTTTCATAGAGGGTGCAGAAGAAACGCTGCATTCTTTCCAAGACTGTTTTGTAGACAGGAGAGTCATTCAGTTCCAAGAGGGGCTGAGGTAATCCTACGAAGAAGGACAAGTCAGGAACATGCTATTCTGCTGCCAAAGGTCTTACCTGCCGATGCCCTAGAGCATGCAGACATGGTTTGGGAGCAGGGTGAGAAATGCTGTAAATGCAAAGCAGCTGGCCAAGTCTTCCACCAGCTGGGGGTGCTAAGAGATTCCGTCAAGGTGATGGCTACAACACTATTTTGTTTGGGGAAAGGTGGAAGCTATTTAAGTACCCAGGACTTTAGACTAGACCTGGGCACTCCCAACTTTTGCTGGGGAGTTTCTCCAGATGGGACTTGCACCAAAACACACAATGATAGGTGGAAATGATTCCTCCATAAAGCACTGGGAATTCCCCCTTCCCTTTTTTAGTTGTGGCACATCTTTTTCAAGAAACATTTTAAGCAAAAGCCCAAGATGTATAGTAGATCAAAATGAAACCCACTAATCACAGTATAAAAGAAATCTATGAGATCCAAAAGATCATTACATCTCATCAGAGACAGTTCTTTATTCCAAGTCTTGCTCATGGCTGGAAGCTACCAGAGGGAACTGTTTGTCCATTCTAGTTAGTTGTGGGTCACTTTCTATTTCTATAACAGGAATTCCTGGCTTAGTTTGAATGAATGGAGGGGAGGAAAATGGTGAAGTGACAGTAACTTTTTATTTAATTTTTTTTTAGTGTTTATTATTTTTGACAGAGAAAGAGAACAAGCAGGGGCACAGAGAGAGGAGACACAGAATCGGAAGCAGGCTCCAGGCTCTGAGCTGTCAGCACAGAGCCTGACATGGGGCTCGAACTCACAGACATTGAGATCATGACCTGAGCCAAAGTCGGAGGCTTAACCAACTGAGCCACCCAGGTGCCCCTCTAACTCTAAGTTCTAACCACTGCCTCGCTCTCTGTTCCAGCTATAAGAGTCACACTTCTCTAGGCCCTAGGCATACCAAGCTCTTTCCTACATACCTCAGGATCTTATATCTGCCATTCTGCTTGCCCACAACTTTCAACATCTTCCCTTGCCCCCGGCCTGATGAGCTCCTTCCTACTCCTCCTTCAAGTCTCCACTAGGAGGTAGTCTTCAGACTCCTCTCCAACACTGAGTGAGGGCTCCCAATAAACACACGGCCAGTTTCCTTCATAGCACATGTTACACGACTGCACAGTTATTTGCTAATGGGAAGAATGAGCTAAAGCAACATTTGAATAAAGCTAAGAAATGGGAAACATGGTTTAGAACCTATTCTTTTGAAATTTTTGGTAATATATATATTTTGCTAATTAAAGCAATCTGAACTTCACTGTTTTGATACTTTTTTTCTCCCACATATGAAAGCAGGAAAGTATGCTAGTATCCTTCATGGCAGAAAACCATGGTTTATTTATAACCTGAAGGCTCTGACACACACCACTACACAGGGTTAACACAGCGGGAGAAACTGCCTCTGGAGACTCTGTATGCTCAGATAATGAAGTAAACGCCCTTGTTCCTAGAGACCCTGTAGGAACTCCACACAAAAACAGACGGTCAGGAAGTGGTAGGGGAGAAGGAGGTGATGGCACATGGCACACTGAAGCGCCTGAGAAGTCCACTAGAGATAAGGTAATCTTCAAGAAAAGGAAAAAAAACCAGGTGAGACGTCTTACCCAAAATAGCAGATTTTTCCGCTTCAAGCATATCCAGAGCCTTTGTGAAAGGCTCTGCCATCTTGGCTAGCATTTCTGGTGCATATAAAGTATTGTGAGTCCTGCAAGAAACAAGGATACCATGTGAACTTTCTCTAGTCTGCTGTAGGATGGAAGGGGTTTCACCCTGTAATTCAGGCGAAATAGTTCCACATAGACAGGGTCTCCTTGTCAACACTACTCCCTGCAGCGAAAAGAAAATACAGTATGAACATTTAAATGTTTCCCTGGAAACAGGAATAGAGTATTTGGTTGTATAGTATTCAACAGCTAGAAGCAATCAAGACGAGAAGCAAATCCTCAGACGGCTGGAAGGTATCAGTGTAAAGCCAGAAAGGGAAATCCTTATAATCCTGAGACAACTGCCTAAACATTCCCAGTCTGCAGACTGCTGGTGAGAGAGAGAAAATGTCAGAGGCACTGTATTTTCACAGACAGAAACACAGAGAAGATTAAGAAAATGTCCCCACTTTTCAGATGTTTGGATTTCACTCAGCATGGACCCCAGAATGCTCTGACAGTTGTTTCTGTCTCCTGGAAGAACAGTCACAGTTCCCAACATAAGACCGAAATGACTTACCTGAGCCGTCACTGGCTGTGCAGGACTGGGGAGCAATGACCATGGACCTGAGCTACCTGTGGTCCATAGCTGTCAGCCCCTCTTGCCCACAAGTAATGGCAATGAACCATCTAAAGCCAGAGAACATACATATTTTCTTCTAAAAGTTAATTATAAAACATTTCAAACATAGAAAAAATTACATAAGACACATCAGCAGGATGAAATATTTAAGATGCACACTGACCAGATCATTTTAGACCAGGCTTAATTTAAAAACAGAAACAAAAACGCCAAAAACCTCAACTGTTTCGCATGCTCTTCTTACAGAGCTAGCCAGGTGTCCCTCAACACTGTACATCTAAGCGTGTACACTCAGTACAATCACTGGAATGCCACTTAATTAATCCCAGTATATCTCCCCATCTCCCTACCGAGGGCTAAGAAGTTCGTCTGCGTTTCCAGCAAGAAGCTTTTCTGCAGAGGTCTCCTTATGTCCATGTGTGAGTTTCTCTATGGAGGACATAAACAGGTAGAACCCCTGGATGTCGGTGCTTTGCAACTCCTGGAATGCAGATATCTTCTCCCGGTCTGTGGCCTGACTTGCTTACACTGATATTTCCAATAGGCTTTATGCCCCTCATTTTTTTCTATTTTGGCAAAATACATTTAACATGAAATTTATCATTTTTAAAAAGACTTTTATTTTTAAGTAATCTCTACACTTAATGTTGGGCTCGAACTTAGAACCCTGAGATCAAGAGTTGCATGCTCTACCAATGGAGCCAGTCAGGCACCCCAAAATGTATCATTTTCAAGGGTACAGTTCAGCGGTACTATATACACTCATACTATTGTGCAACTATCACCGCTCCTCACTCCCCCTAACTATTTTTGGCTTATAAAACTGAAACTCTATACCTATTAAACAATATCTCCCCATTCCTCCCTCCCCCAGCTCCTGGCAACCATTATACTGTCTTTATGATTTTGACTACTAAGCATCTTGTGTAAGCAGAACCATATAGGATGTGTCCTTTTGTGACTGGCTTATTTCACATAGCACAATGTCCCCAAGGTTCATTCATGTTGTAGCATATTGAAGAATTTCCTTCCCTTTAAAGGCTGAATGACTCTATTGCACCTAATATATCACATTCATCCACTGATGGACACTTGCATTGCTTCCACAGGTTTTTAAAAAGATTTTATTTTTATGTAATTTCTACACCCAACATGGGGCTTGAACTCACAACCCTGAGATCAAGAGTTAGATGCTCCACTGACTGAGCCAGCCGGCACCCTGCTTCCACATTTTAGCTAGTGTGAATAAAGCTGCTCTGAATTTGGGTGTATAAATACCTCTTTGAGACCATGCTTTCAATTCTTTTGAGAACTCAGAACTGGAATTGCTGGATCGTGTTGTTTTTTTTTAGCAACTGTTCAACTGTTTCCCACAGCAGCTGTACCATTTTATACTCCCACATATGCTGCACTCCCACGATTCATATTAGTTTGCTTTGAGCATCTAGAAGACAGCTGTTTTATTTTTAATAAAAAAAATATTTGTAATGTTTGCTTATTTTTGAGTGAGAGACAGAACATGAGGAGGGAAGAGGCACAGAAAGAGGGAGACGTAGAATCTGAAGCAGGCTCCAGGCTCTGAGCTGTCAGCACAGAGCCCGACATGGGGCTCGAACCCACAAACCGTGAGATCATGGCCTGAGCCGAAGTTAGACACTAAACCGACTGAGCTACCCAGGCGCCTCAAGACAGCTGTTTTAAAGTCTTTGTCTAGATCTTCCATTAGATCTTTTTCAGAAACCGAGTCTGTTTATTTTCTTCTATGAAGGGGTCATACTTTCCTATTTCTTTGCATGCCTTCTGATTTTTGGCTGAACACTGGACATCTGAGTTAATGATGTAGAAATTCTGAAAATTATATTCTCCTTCCCCATGCCATTTTCTTGATTGTTGTAGGCTGTCTCTGTGCCAAGAGCTAATGAGGTACAAACTTAATGTTTTCTCAGGTCTTTTCTGGGCATGGATGACCACTTAAAAAATTTCCTCATTATATGCAATTGTTTTGGAATACTCTAATCTTTAAAGTGTGGCTCACAAAAGGGAAAGGCAAAAAAATGAAGGAGGAAGGAATGGCCCTTTAAATCTCCTCCATGTTACTTCAGCAGGAAGGGAAGAAGCTTGTAGCGATGGCAGAAGGTATGGCCACCACTGCCTACACCTGTGTCTGCACAACTGTGCTCAGACATCGCAATCAGTGATCCGAGCATGTATCTCCAGTATTTAGGGAATGGATCCACTTTGCTCACCCTGGCTTTGCAAGCTGTGTACAAGCGGCTCCAAAAACACCAGCTGCCTGTCAAGGGGCTGGGGGCTGGGTAGTGGCCACTGTGCTAGGAGCTGATATTCACTGAAATTACTCACAATTTACTGTTCAAGTCTTCCCTTGGAAGCTGCAAGCTTTCAAGATTCCAGAGTTCCAAAACCAGACAGATTCTGCTAATACAACTGTTCTCTAGATATGGTGACAGATTCCTCGTGCTTCCTACTCTGCCATCTTGCTGGGCTTAAGTTTTTTCTTGTTTATTTTGAGGGGTGGAGGGAGGGAAAGGTAGAGAGAGGTAGAGAGAGAGAGAGAAAACAAGTGGGGGAGGAGCAGAAAGAGAGGGAGACCGAGAATTCCAACCAGGCTCTGTGTTGCCAGTACAGTCAGAGTCCGACGCAGGGCTTAAACTCATGAAACCGTGAAATCGTGACCTGAGCTGAAACCAAGAGTTGGAGGCTAAACCGACTGAGCCACCCAGGCACCCCTTCCTGGGCTTTAGTTTTAACACAAACATACTGACCTTTACTGTGGTTTGTTTTTCTTGTGTCTTGTTTAAGAAATCATTCACAGGGCAGGCAAATCTTTGATGAGCACATTAAATAGCCTTCAGGAGCATTCAGAAAGGAGCAGTTAACTCTCACGGAGAGAATGAAGGGTCAGGTAACATTGGAGTTGAAGCCTGATGGTTTAATAGGCATTTGAAGCAAAGAGGAGGAAAGATGAGGGGGAACAGCATGAGCAAAGGTGAGCAAGAAGATGGCACACTTAGAAACAAGGTGGGGGCTGATATGCATATACTGCACACTAGTCTCACAGCCCTCCTCCTGTACCAAGGCAGGGGTTGAGGAAACTGCATCCTAAGCTGTGGCCCTGTGGTCATTCTTTAACTTATCTGAGCTTTCTGAGAGCCTGGCCTATAGTCACTAAGCCATGGGCATGGATACACTAATAGCCAAATGAATTGCTGCCAAATGCAGTAGTGCCCCAAGGCTGTGCTCATTTCCTGGAGGAAGAGTAACACAGACTACATTTTTTCTTTATAAAGATTTTAAAGTAATCTCTAGACCCAACGTGGTACTTGAACTCACAACCTCGAGATCAGGAATCACATGCTCCACTGACTGAGTCAGCCAGGTGCCCTGAAAATTTATCATTTTAAAGCACATGCAATTCAGTGGTATTTACAACATTCCAATGTTGTGCAACCATGAGCTCAACTTTTAATATGTGAAACTTCAGAGAGGTTTCACAGCAGGGAACTATAGGGGCCAAGGTCAGGTCACATCCTCCCCCCATAACCATTAAGCAGGAACAGTTAAGGGGTGCCTGGTGGCTCAGTTTGTTAAGCATTTTACTCTTGATCTTGGCTTGGGTCATGATCTCATGGTGTGTGAGACAGAGCCCTGCATCAGGCTCATGCTGTCAGCATGGAACCTGCTTGGGATTCTCTCTCCCTGTCCCTCCCCTGCACACGTGCACTCCCGTGAGCGCTCGCGCGCGCGCGCTTTCTCTCTCTCTTTCTTTCTCTCTCCCACACACACACACACACACACACACACACACAAAGTAGGAATAGTTAAGTGGTAGCAATTAATTTCCATTTCTCCCTTCCCTCACCTTCTGGAAACCACCAATTTACTGTCTCTATAGATTTATCTATTCTAGATATTTCACACAAATGGAATTACACAGTATGCGGCCTTCTGAGTCTGGCTTCTTTCACTTAGCATAATGTTTTCAAGGTTCGTCTACATGATAGAATGTTAACAGCACTTCATTCCTTCTTATGACCACACAGTATCCCACTGTACATATGTGCCAGGTTCAGGTTTTGTTCATCCTTCAACCACCGAGGGACATCTGAGTTGTTTCCACCAAATGGCCACAGTGATACAGTGCTGGGAGAACATTTGTCAGCAAGTACTCTTTGCGTCCTTGTTGGCCATTCTTTTGGATATATATGTATGAGTGGAAATGCTACGTCATGTGGTAATTCTATATTTAACTTTCTGAAAAATTACCAAAGTATTTTCCACAGTAGTTGAACCATTTTACGTTCCCACAGGCAATTTACAAGGCTTTCTCCTTATCCTTGTCAACACACAGAATTTTGTTTTTTAAAATATTATTAGTTTTTGGGGGCGCCTGGGTGGCTCAGTTAGTTAAGCCTCCAACTTTGGCTCAGGGTCATGATCTCATGGTTTGTGGGTTTGAGCCCTGAGATGGGCTTTGTGCTGACAGCTCAGAGCCTGGAGCCTGCTTCAGACTGGGTCCCCTTCTCTCTCTGCTCCTCCCACACTCACACTTGCTCTCAAAAATAAACATGAAAAACGTATTTTTTAATTAAAAAAGAATTATTACTTTGTATTACAACCAGCGCTCTGAATGCGAAGTGGTATCTCATAGTTTTGATTTGCATTTTCCTAATGTCTCATGATGATGAGCATATTTTCATGGCCTTTTTGGCTGTTGTATATTTTCTTTAGAGAAATGTCTAAGTATTTTGCCCATTTTGTAAAATGTTTTAATGTTTATTTTTATTTGAGCATGAGGGGGGAAGGGACAGAGAGAAAGGGTGACACAAAACCCAGAGCAGGCTCTAGGCTCCAAGCCATCAGCACGGATACCGACACGGGGCTTGAACTCCCGAACCATGAAATCATGACCTGAGCCGAAGTTGAACACTTAACCGACTGAGCCACCAGGCGCCCCTTTTATGCCCGTTTTTTGATTGGGTCATCTTTCTATAGGTCTCATGGCAGCACCAAATTATTTTGAGAACTAACTTTATAGTAAGTTGAGATTGAGAAGTTCGAAACGAGAAGTTTGAGGTCCCCTTTCTTCTTTCTCAAGACTGTTTTAGTTTTCTGGGGCCCCTTGCAATTCCATTATTAATCTGAAGATCCCACTTTCCTATTTCTGCAAAAAAGGCCACTGGAATTTTAACAAGGACTGCACTGAACCTGTAGTGTGCTTTGGGTAGTTTTCTATCTTAACAAAATGAAATCTTCCGATTGATGATTATGGGATGCCTTTCCATTTATTTAGATCGTCTTTAATCTCAGGAATGTTTTGTACTGCTCAGTGTGTCTCCATCTGACCCACTAGGAACAACACTGTCCAACGGAAATATAATGTAAGCCACATAAGCCAATTAAAGTTTTCTAGCCAGCCAAACTTAAAAAAGCAAAAACAGGTTATGTTAATTATATTTTATTTAGCCCAATGCACTGAAAACAAAAACCAAAAAACAAACCCCACGATTTCGACATCAATATAAAAAACTAACAAGGTATTTTACATTCCTTTTTTGTACTAAGTTTTCAAAATCTGATGTGTATTTTACACTCAAACCTTACCTCAATTCAGATTAGCCACATTTCAAGTGCTCAACAGCCAGTCACATGTGGCTCGTGTTATATGACTATTCGACAGGGAGTTAAAACTCACAGCTCCAACACACAACTGGAGGGAATGTAAAATAGTACATCCCTTTAGACAACTATTTGTTTCTGTCTATAAAACTGAAAACATGCATAGTTATAAGCCAAGAACTCTACTCCTACATGTCGGATTCCATTCCAACCCAAGAGAAATTATGTGTACACCAAACACACCTATTAGATAGAGTATGAACTGCGCACTGCGGCACTATTTATCATAATAAACTGCTGGAAACTACTGAAAAGTCAATGCTAAATGACTGACAGCCTAATGACAGACTACCATACCAGCAACAAGAACGAACAAACCACAACTACATGCAATAACCTGGATGACTCGCACAAACATATTACTGAGCAAGAGAAGCGAGACACGAAGGCATGCATGCTTCTGACTCTAATAAAGCTCAGAAAACCAGGTTAAACGTTGAAATGTCAGAATAGTGGTTAACCTGGAGGGGTGGCGTAATGACTGAAAAGACGGGTTTGCTCATGTTGTTGGTTGATCTGGATGCTGATTACACAATGTGTCTGCTTTGTGAAAATTCGTCTCCCTGCACTCATAATTCCTATCCTTGGATCTATTTGTGCCCTTACATATTATACTTCAAGATAAAATTTACTAAACAAACAAGACAAAACTCTAATAGCTCCAGATGTACATGACTCAAACAATGGAACTGCTCCATAACTATGGTGAACATTTTTCAAAATCTCTTTTGATTGACTTTGGGATTTTCCAAAAACACTGAACTCTGGAAACCTACTGGTAACCCTACTCTTGCAGTCTCGTCCAAACCAACCACCACCTTTCCAGGTCTGGGTCTTACCACATGGCCTCCACCCACAAGCATAGAAAAAGCCCAGTTGATGAGTCTGTTGCTACCTGACCTCATCACTTTCAGTTTTCTCCAAGCTACAGAAGAACCTTTTGGTTTTAAAAACACCAATATGGAAAAAAAAAAACTTCCCTTGACTAAATGTTTTGCTATACTCTCAGTACGCACGCCATACTTCTTTATTGAAATAGTTTATTGTAGGGTGCCTGTGTGGCGCAGTTGGTTAAGAAATATTTTATTGTATATATATATAATGTACATATTATATACTTCTTTACTGGATACTGCCTATTTCCACAGACATATCCCCACTGACCACTCCTTCAGATACTCCAGCTCTTCAATGTGGTAAACATGAACTTTAGACCTTTGATTCTTAAGCTGATGATCTAGGGAGTATGCTTCTAGTGCAGTGTCCTAGAGACGTAAGTAATTTGGCTTGCCCAGTTGAGATGCTGCTCTTCCACCCTGAGTAAGAGGCCAAAAAGCACTGGAACTGAGCTCTAGGCTACATGTAACTAAGAAATACTATAAAATATAAAAAAGGAATCAAACTTTGCCTTGGCCAGTAAGAAGTGAATTCTAGTCATAACGTACTTTTCACTATAGAAGTCGCTGATTCATCAAACACACGTCAGGTAACCAACAAGCCTAGGCCTGGCCTACTTCCACTTTATACTAGCTCCTGTGATTTATAAGTGACTCTGAACCTTTAGTGTATGCACAAACCACCTGGGGACCTTGTAAAAAAGCAGATTCAGATTTAATATCATTGGGGTGGGCCCCCAAATTTGCATTTCAAACATGTTTTCACATGACTGCTGATGCTGCTGGTCTGAGAAGGAACATGCACCATGCTTTCCCTTGGCATGTTCAGCCATTGCATGTTTGGTCCATTTGAGAGTCCTTATTCATAAATTCAAATGAGCTCATTTAAATACCACCCAGAAGCACCACTAGAGAAAGCAACTGGCCTGCTTCCAACAATTTGTTTAGTGGCAAAGATCTGAACAAATAAAATCTAAAGTAAAAAGTAGGGAAAAAGTATAAAGAAGTTGGGGTGCCTGGGTGGCTCAGTTGGATACGCATCAGACTTCGGCTCAGGTCATGATCTTAGTGTTCCTGAGTCTGGGCCCTGCATCTGGTTGTATGCCGAGAGCTCAGAGCCTGGAGCCTTTTTCAGAATCTGTGCCCCCCCCCCCCCCAGCACCCCCTTCCCTTCTCTACTCACATTTTCTATCTTTCTGTCAAAATTAACAATAAAATATATAACAAAAAAAGTATGTATAAAGAAGTAGAATAACACAGAGGAAAAGCTCAAAATGAGAAAAGCCATTTGGGGATTAGCCTCCACATATTCACTTGGAGAGCAAGACTTATGCAAGTGAGAACTAGTATTATTTTTAAAAAGAGTCTCCAATCTAAAAGGAAACAAGACCTAATCCCCCATTTACTACCACCATGATTTGAAGAAATATAAGCAGATGATTTACTCTTTTGAGATTCTTAAAGTCAAAAAAACAAACAAACAGAAAAACTATTATTTTTCCAACTTACCTTATAAGGGCAAGCAAATTGTCAAGAAGTTTCAGAATCTGTTCTGTGCAGGGGTTACGGAAGATTGGATTTCCACTGGGTGTATAACCCACCACGAATCCCCCAGCTTTGGCCTCTTCTAGGTCGGTGGGCCAGCAAGTTCGTTTCACAACACCCAGAATGCTATATACACAAAAGCTCATCTATAGAAAAACATAAAACAAAAGATAAACATAAAGAGCAAGAAAAATCACAAGTGGTATTACATGTATGCAACGTTATGATAAATGTGATACAGATGCCGGAGAGAAAGAAAGGACCTCCACTTACTTAAATAAGTCCCTGTCCCTTCTTTCAAGGTCAATCTAAGAGGGATCCTTTCATTGTCATCTTCCGGACTGGTGGCAGCCTTGAGAAGTTTCCTTTACATGAGGCTATCCTTCCACAGGCTGCACCAACCCTTTTGTAGGATCCCAAATGGAAGGTGACCGGGACATGCTTCACAACCAAATGTTCAGACCACCAACATTTTGTCTTGTTTTGGCTGACCTTGCACCCACCCTCACAGCTTTTGCTCCAATCTCACTAGTGGCACCCTCAACCAACCTACCCACTTGCCACGTGAAGTAAGACTTTTGCCACACTGGAACCAGGAACAGTTTATTTGAAGAGCCCAGGTTTGCAAGTCAGCCCATCATTTAGGACTCTACCTGAGGCTGGAAGGACTCACCCTGCCCACCAAATTCTGACCTAATTCCTCATCACACCTTCACTCTTCAGAGCTACTTAGAGATCCTTAAAGTGAAAATAATGAGTTCAAAGAAAAGACCATCTGCTTTGCTGTGGGAACTAACCCAAGAATTCAAGACTAAAGAAGAAAAGAAAGGAGAAGCTTAGGGAAGTGCAGACTCCTAGATTTCTCATGCTCATTTAGAAAACCATAAATCTTTAAGAAACTCAACAAATGACAACACCCTACTCCCACCTGCGGCCAATGCTGCTCCCTACTCCCCACTCCCAGACGTTTACTCACTCGTGCACGGTTCAAGCCACAGGGATCCTCCAGGCTTGGGTCACAGCTCTTGTGATCAGCTCCCACATAGGCAATAAATGCATCAACATCGGACAGCACCCTGAAGGTTGCAGTGGCAAAGACAGATTAAACCATGATTTTATGCAGTCAGTTTCTTCAACAAAAGCTAATAAGCTATGATTATTTAGCTCCAAAGAGCAGTCGTTATAAAGCAAAAGGAACCTAATCATTTGAAGGATTAAATTTTTCCCACCACTCCTTTTTTTCTTAATGTCTTCAAACATGTTTTTAAATGTCTATTTACTTTGAGAGAAAGCGCGCACATGCCTGAGTTGGGGAGAGACAGACAGAGAGCGGGAGAGAATCCCAAGCAGGCTCCATGCTGTCAGCACAGAGCCTGCTGCAGGGCTGGATCTCACAAACCGTGGGAATCCTGAGCCGAAATCAAGAGTTGGACGCTTACCTGACTGAACCACCCGGGCGCCTCACTTCTAAATGTCATTAGCAAAAAGGATGCGAGCTTGAGAACGCTCCATGGGCACCCAACAGTGTCTATGCGACGCCTACTTTGTATGGCCTCTACTGGCTGTTTTCCTTTCTCCACACGGGCTCATGCTGCAGCGCAGACACCACAGCAGTCCTGATTCTCTGGCCTCCTGACCATACTGCCCACTTTGACTCATTTCTTCTCTCTCCCTACACCTCTGGACTGAAGGTGACATTTTCAGCAATGAGCACTAAAGACTGCTTGTGGAGAACTTCTGCTATCACTGATGGGGTCAGCACACCTTGATGTCCTTACACTCCCACCTGGGGACGAGCTCTTAGAACAGAATGGGTGTTCCAGGGCAGTGAGGGCCGGGGGCAGAGGATCTCCTCTACCTGTGCATGTCTTCAGAAAGCCAGAGGCTGGCCACTGGTGCCATCAGCTCCTCCAGGAACACCTTCTGACGCTCGTAGTTCTTGAACTGGTTGCTGATGAGAACCAGGGCTTCCATGAGGGCACACTTCTCCATTTGTGTCAAGAGTAACTCATTGGAGAGGAGTTGCTTCACATGGTTATAAAGCATGTCAAAATTGGGCTGCAGATTACAAAGAAAAATACCCAAAGGTGATCAAGGTCTGATTCTGAAGGAGAGGTGGGTCACTCAAGGAAGGCGGAAAGAGGATCAAGGTATTCCTAGGAAGGTCAGGCCTGTAAGGCTGTCACTCAGTAAACTACTTCCAGTGTTCTTCTTCCGCCTGAACAAGCAAGACAATTTAGGCAGAAGTTGGTTCTTGTCTTGAGTATTTGGGAAATTGTACTTTCCCATAGTACAACTGTGAAAACAATGTTTTTTCAATATCAACTTTTATAGTATATTTACAAAGATCAGTTTGTTTATAGACGACAGGGAGACACATACACACCAGTATTGAGAAGAAATTTCTGGTTAGATTGTAATCTGGAATAGTGCAAACTCTCCTCTAGCAACCCTCAAAAAAAGTCTGGGGTTTGCATCTGGCTTCTCTCAAGATGAGGCACACCATTTAGCAGTAGTAAAGAATACCACACAGTATGGTAAAAATATGTACACTGACAGGGAAAACTTGATCATCTATTTGGAAAAGAACCACTCATTTTCAGGGAATATATTTGCATTTTTAACTCCCATTACCAAGTAGGAGAGGTAGAAGCCCATCAACTCAAGGAAAGCTACATACGATTCCTAGTTTTCTCTTTATGTGAGGTATGATTAGGGTTGGATTCATGGAGCAGCGAACTAGACTCAACAGGGCTCAGTGGCTACCGGTCAGAGCCCAGGCGCTTACCAGTACAAGCTGGGGGTAGTCACGACACGTCTTGATGATGGAGGAACAAGCATGTCTCCTCACATTCCTCACTGCCCGTGTTCTGGGGGCCTGGAAAGACATATTCAACAAACTTGGAGACACGTTTAGTACAATTTACAGATGTTGCACAGAATCATGTAAACTATCTCCTTAGAGGCAAATTCAGAATTTTCACAATGTGGGAGTTTAACGGAGGGACATTTGTAGTCACCGTGAATCCACATGTTCACTAATTTTGCCTTAGAGTATCTCTACTATAAACACCACATCTTAGAACCATGTCCTGCCATTACCAACCCCTTCTACTCATAAAAAGAATCCAGGATTATGGGTCAGGCATTCACACTTTAGTTCTCCAGAAGTTAGGATTTGTTGGTTAAATTAATGGTCTTACCTTACTCTCTTCAACAGTTTCAAACGTGACAGATGAAAATAGCTAAGGGTAAGAAAAGAGAGTCACTTATCAGTACCAAATGCATAAAGTATTTTAAAATAATACTCAGAATAAAGTTTCCAACAAAATCCCAAAAGTGTAACAAAAGGGTTTTTCAATCAGTGTTAAGAAATGTCAGACTTTGATTTTCTCAGGTGACTCTACCAGAGGCTTGAGTCTCACAACTTTACTATCAAACATTTCACAGAGGTCAAGGTCCCAGAATCCCCAGATAATCCAAGCCAATAGCCACCACTCAGCTACGGTGATGCCCTCTGATTCCACTGTGTAGCTTCTTGTTGACTCTTTAACCTAATACAGCAGGACTACTGCCCTAGTCACTGGGATGGAGTTACACTCGAACAAGGGTCTAATCAAGAAACCCCACAGACATTCCCAAATTCACAGAGTGTTTCTGTGGCAACAAATGAGTCCAACTTCTTGAAGTTCTGAACTTTGTAACACATGTTCTCATTTCTCTTTTTCTTCTTTGGGGGCTTCTCATTCTTTGCCTTCCTACCCCTATGAGGATCCCCTGGGCTTCCCGCTGGAGCCACATGTCCATCTCTACATACATATCACCCTCTTTCCTACAGCTTCATCTCTACTCCAGGCACTTCTATGCCACCTTAAAATTATAATTTTCTAGATTGGGCACCTGGGTGGTTCAGTTGGTTGAGCGTCTGACTTCGGTTCAGGTCATGATCCCACAGTTCGTGGGTTCGAGCCCTGCACTGGGCCCTGTGCTGACAGCTAGCTCAGAGCCTGGAGCCTGCTTTGGATTCTGTATCTCCCTCTCTCGGGCCCTCCCCCACTCACACTGTCTCTCTCTGTCTCTCAAAAATAAATAAAAAACATAAAAAAATTTTTTTAAAATAATTTTCTAGAGTCTAGACCTTTAACCTCAAATAGTCAGTATTTTGTGAGGCTTTCCTCCTAGATGTTGTTCACACGCTTCAAATGTAGTATTCCCAAATGGAACTCACGCCTCTTCCTTACTTACCAAAGCCAGTATTCTAACTCCGGCAATGCTCCACGACTCACCCCAGGAAACCCCACAACGATCCACACTGACCATCCCTCTCACAAATGCCCTCTGACAGCACACTCTGATACCTTTCTTTCGGTATTCTTTTCCACTTTTCAGTACATCTGGCTACTAACTGCAATGCCACAGGGGCACAACAACCGTTTATGGGATTTTATTTCCAAACATGGCACCCGAAGGGTCAGTAAGCCTTTTCCACTAACACGGTACCTGATTCACAGTAAGTACTGAATATTTGATAAATAAATGACTGTTTATTAGCTTGTCTCAAAGACTCTCAAAAATAGTTACAAAAAAATAATCAGCTCAACAATGCCAAAACCAAGTTTACAATGGAGATGAAATTTACCTTGGAGAAGACCTGGGGCAGGAACTCTGGTCTGTAGGTGACAAATGGAAAGAGTGCAGAGACATTAGTGAGGACACAAGACAGGATGAGAGGATCCTTGGTGTCAAAGTTCAGGACCATCTGCAACAGCTCTATTCCATCATTAACAGGAACCGCCTGTAATACAAACGTGAAAAGGAGGGTGGCATGGCTAATAAGCACTTATGGTAAATTTCCTTTAGGCTTTGGTTTATAAATATATAATACAGTTTGCCACAGACAGTTTTATATACTGCTTTTTAACCTGAAAATTCTTAGCATTACCCCATGTTATTAAAACTTTTCCTAGATGATGTTACTGTGTGCTGTTTTAAAGATGGAGCTTTCCCTACTACTAGACATAGAGAATGTTGCTAGTTCTTTATTACTATAAACAGTGCTAAATACATTTCTGCAAAAAAAATTCTGGCTACATTTTCAATTATTTCATTTGAAGAAGAGACTTTGGGGGATGCCTGGAATTAGTGAATCAAAAAGTTTATGAGCACTTCTAAATTAATGTGTTTCTTCTTTACAAACTGGATCAATTGACTCTTTACCCGCCCATATGCCCTTAACATGTTCTCAGCAGCAGTTTGGGTTTATTTCTTAAAACCTTTGCAGTAAGTAAAAAAAAAAAAAAAAAGGAATTTATATAAATTTGCATTTCTTCAGTTGTGAAATATTCCAGCCTTTTTAAAAGGTGTAAGCAGGGGTGTCTGGGTGGCTCAGTCAGTTAAGTGTCCAGCTTGGGCTCAGGTCATGATCTCACGGTTTGTGGGTTTGAGTCCCACATTGGGCTCTGTGCTGACAGCTCAGAGACTGGAGCCTGCTTCAGATTCTGTGTCTCCCCTTCTCTCTCTGCACCTCCCCTACTCATACTGTTTCTGTCTCAATAATAAAAAAAAAATTTTTTAAAAGGGTGTAGGAGTTTAGTAACTCTCCATATGACCATTTTGAGCAGTACAACGTTACTGACAGAGTGGTGGTTCTGTGTGCATACTCTAGAGGTAGCCACTATCCTGAATTTGTTGTTCATAGTTTCAAGGATTCCTTCATTTCTGTATATTTTTGCCACAAATACACACATGCTTCCCTACACAGAACTGTAGGCTTACTTTTGTAGCTCTCTGTTGGCAGTCAACATTACGTTTATGAGAATCTTTTTTTTTTTTAAGTTTATTTAGAGAGAGAGACAGAGAGGGAGACGTAGAGGGAGGAAGCAAGCATGCATGCAAGCTGGGAAGGGGCAGAGAGAGAGAGGAAGAGAGAATCCCAAGCAGGCTCTGCACTAGCATGGAGCCTGACACAGGACTCAATCCATGAACCCTGAGATCAAGACCGAAGCTGAAATCAAGAGTCAGATGCCAAACTGACTGAGCCACCCAGGCACGAGAATCATCCTTATTCATAGTATACCCTAGTTCTTTTCTACTGCTCTGTAAACATATTATCTTCTATTCTGTATAGTCTATTGGGGGATAATAAGTTTTTTCTAGTTCAACACACAAGGATTCTATTCAGTATTGGTGGCTTGATGCACATGCAGGTTTCTTCAGAGTACAGACTTAGGAGTAAAGTTGTTAGGCATCTTTACTAGGTAATGCCAAATTATTCCCCAAAGTTGTGATATCAACTGTACTCCAAAAGTCATGTTTAAGAGACATAAGCTTTTATAGCAAGGATATTAATCCTGTCCATATTTATTCCAAATAATGCTCCAAATTTGCCTTTCAAAGTTTGCAAGTTAAAAAAAGGTTTTAGAGTCAGAAATTTGTCACTAACAAGCCTTAATTAATACTACTTAGTACCTATGACTCTCCTCAGGAAAAAATTTTGTTCTATTGTTTTTCTCCCCACCAAATGTTTAGACTCTTACTCAGTTTCTTGCACAGGGGCCATGCTGACCTTCTCTGTTCCAGTTTTAGTGTATGTGCTGCCAAAGTGAGCACCTACTGCTCAATTTCTAATTGTTACCTTTGCTTTGTCTCCAGCCCCCTCGTATACACAATCCAACATTGTGTTACCTTTTGACCAGCTAACATTTGGCATTCTGACCCAATACCATCACATTCAACGAGTTCGCATACAACCCAGCCTACAACCTACTAGGCACCCTTCCGCAACACTTCCAGTCTTTTCATACAGTTTAAAGACAAGGACCTGACAAACCCTGACCACTTCATTCTCCTGCTTTCTAACAGGATCACACTCACACATTTGGCTCCCTCAAGCTGTCTACCTTAAAAATGCCAGGAAAGGAAACCCCAGGGCCATTTCCTTTGATTCAGTAAAGAAAGGGCTTTTTTGATAGTCCTTTCTAAACCTAAAAAAGGGCGCATTTAGTAAAAATGCAGGATCTAAGTACAATTTCCCACCTAAATTTTGGAACAAACTCTGAATGCCATTATTGCAAAGCAAAATGAATCGCTATAAAAGCAGATGCAGTTAATGACTCTAAAACCTAATCTGTTAATATGCCATTTGTGAGAAAAAGCACTATATCTCACTTATCTTCAAAGGATTTAGATTTTTTCCTACAACTAATCTGGAATATATTAAGACATAATCACTCTAAAATGGGCGATCCAATGATTTTAACACAATAAACCTAGTTAATCTGGTATGCACTATTTATTATCCACTTAATTATAGCTGCATCTAAGGTAGTTAAGACAAAGGTGATAGGTCACATGAAAGACACAAAAACAAGATTAATTTATTCACATTATTCAGGAAAGAGGACACTGATAAGCTAATGTGAATATTCTGGTCTATCTGCCATAAACTGAAAAGGATGCTTAAGGCAAACATTTGTGAAGATTTTCCGCTTCCAGATTACTGTCCTCCCTGCAACACCTGGTGTTCACTGTACTAACAGGGTTTGTCTTCTTATCCTCTTAAAATGACTACTAATGACTTAGAGTCAGAGACTTGAGTGTGGGTCCCAGCTCTGTTTACTAGCTCTTTGAACTTGAGTATGTTATTTAACCTCTCTGATTCTCCATTCTATAGGATTCTATAGGATGCCCATCCACAAATTTTCCAATCCTTCTGTCAATGTTAAAGAGATCAAAATCATTATGCCATCAGCACAGGAAACCGTTACTTACATCTTTATCTAGTGTTCGAAACATCTGGTTGACCACACTTTCCAAAAAAAAGGTCATGGCTTCCCACTGCACAAATGAGGATGAGAAGATGGAGCAGAGGCTGCCTTCACCAGTTACAGCTGTAAGAGAACAGGGTTTTATTTTTTTTTTTAATGTTTTTTCAAATTTTGTTAGTTTTTTTTTTTTTTTTTTACTTTTTAAAGTTTCATATTTTTTAACATATGCAATTATTTTCCATCATTTACAATACAGTAGTTACAATAACACTCC
>NC_043706.1:40235349-40263374 GCF_006229205.1 Suricata suricatta
CCCTCCCCCTCTCATGCTCTGTCTCTCTCTGTATCAAAAATAAATTAAAAACATTAAAAGAAATTAAAAAAAAAAAGAAAACCCTCTCACATGCATAAATGAAAGATTGCACACAAAGAACTCATCTTTTCAAGCTTCAATAGTAAATATTCTGCTACTATGTGTTAAATACTGCATGGTTTGCCCATGCTAAGATGAAACCACATCATGAATCAATTAGCAATTTGCATTTTCTTTCATTATCTACTCAAAGTCATGCCTACTGCACCTCTAAACATTTCATTAAATCCAATTATACAGCAAACACTCCCAAAATAAACTTAGATTGCATTGCAGTTTCACTTAACAGTATATAAAATGCTGTGTTGTGACAGGTATCAACTATCCATTAGATACTGAATCAATTTTTCTTAAGCACTACTAACTGCTTGCTTTTCTTGAAGCTAGATCATTCTGAAAATTTCCTGTTAGACCTATGAGTGCAAACATATGGTTTCTGTGAGAACAGGGTTTTAACACACTACTACTACTACTACTACTGCTACTACTACTGGATCACACAGGACAGACAGTGGGGTCTTAGACTAAGACCACTTAATTTCACAGTTGAAGGAATAGGGCAATAAAACCCCTCTCAGCCTGGGGGGGGGGGAAACCTGAAAGCAGAGAGGAGTTCTATGCTGCCTCCACCTCTAAAAATGAGTTGTCTCACCTCTGTGAGTCACATCTATAAAACCACTTTGAACACTGGATTAGAATATACATGTAAGCCCCAAAAACAGTGCCTCGTCAATCACAGGCAATTGAAATATATCAACGAATTTCTCCTTTCCTTGCCCTTTATCTTTGAAAACCTATAAAATTAAGATATTTGAGACCACAAAGAATCCTTCCAAAAAAACAACTAATACACGAAATGCTACTTCACATCCAGTAGCCTCATTGTAACTCCAAGAGCTATATCCAGAGAGCTGTGTCACCCTCCAAGTTCACAAGTATCAAAGCACATCACCCAAACAGCAGGGCACAGGCAAAAAGATTTATAAATTACTTTTCCCGCTTCCATTTACTAGCTTCATTTGGTGCAACATATTTGGCCTCCACAAACATTCAAGTTACTGATACCATGGGCCTTTAGAGTCAATTGTGAATATGGAAAACAGAATGTTAAATCCTGTGAATGTCAATTAACTAGTGCAGCTGGTAAATGATCATAAATATGGAGCCTTTTTAAAGAAGTATTGTCTATCTTTTCTTGTCTTATTAAATCTTGTCACATGTAGCATGCATTAACAAGACAACAGACAGATGATTTAGAGTATAGAGAAGTTACCCGGCTTATGCATTTGGTACAGAGCTGTTTTGGTTTTATATAAAACAGCATTTCCAAAGGCTTTGAGGTGGCTAATTGATATGCAAAGTCCCCGTACTGCCTCTATTACGCCTAAAAAGACATTCTTTTGAGTTTAGGAATGGTTCTATGCAAGAACTTGGTAGAAAAGCTCTTTAAAAAAATTTCTTTTTAATAGTTTATTTATTTTTGAGATGGAGTATGAGTAGGGGAAGGGCATGGAGAGAGAGGGAGACACAATCTGAAACATGCTACAGGCTCTGAGCTGTCGTCACAGAACCCAATGCAGGGTTTGAACCCATGAACCGTGAGATCATGATCCGAGCTGAAGTTGGCTGCTTAACCGACTGAGCCACCCAGGTGCCCCTAAAAAAGCTTTAAAAATTAGTTTAGACATGCAATTTTGTGCCTAAAGTGAAATAATACAACCAGCAATGTGTAATTGGTTGATTCTGTTAGAAAACAAAAGTGAAGACAAAACTGACAGGAACATGGTTTTACCCTATTTTTTAATACTACGAGCACGTTGTTCTAAATATGGCTAAGAAGGTTTATTTCCTATGTATATACAATACTGTACACAATACTTCACTAATGTTTAGAAATAAAAACATCTTACAGTTCATGGATCCAGTATCAACAGAAACGGAGAGCTGATACTTCAGCCACTCCCCGGCCATCTGGAAGCTAGTCTCTGGATCCAAACGACACGCTAACCTCATTACCTCTCCTTGCTGGGCCCGGGAGGCTGCCAAGAAAAGACATAAATCAATAACTGGCATATAACAGGTGCTTAGTTAATGTTCATTCATTTATCCATCCCAGGGGGAAAATGTTCAAAGAAACTCTGTTCTGCAGATTTGTGCTTTGAATGTAACAAATGTTCAATAAAGATGAACATATCCAGAAGTTTCCAAAAGTAAATTATCTCTGGAAGCTGCCCTACCAGCTCAATTCTCTTAAGAGGCAAACTAAAAGTGATCTTCCATTCCTGTTGGAATTAAAAGATCAGGTTGGTACAGATATAAAACAGTGTGGCTGCTGTGGAAAACAGCCTGGGAGTTCCTCAAAACGCTAATATAAAATTATTATATGACCAAATAATTCCCTTTCTAGGCACACACCTAAGAGAAATAAAAATATGTCCATCCACTCAAGAAAGTGTACACAAATGTTATAGCAGCATTATTTTATTTTATTTTTTGAAGTAAGTTCTATGCCCAACGTGGGGCTTGAACTCACAACCCCAAAATCAAGAGTCACATGCTCTACTGACTCAGCCAGCCAGACACCCCAACTGCAGCATTATTCTTAATAGCCAAGAGGTTGAAATGACTCAAATATCCATCGACTTATGTGGTATGCCCATACAATCAAATACTGGTGATACAAAGAAAACAAAGTATTGCTTATGCCACAACATAGGTCAATGTCAAAAATATAACCCTAAGAAAGCAGGCAGTTATGAAAGATAATATATTGTATAACCTGATCACATGAAATGTTCAGAATAAGTGAAATATAGAAATAGAGGATTACTGGTTGCCTGGAGCTGGGGGGGATGGGGGACTGGGAATGACTGACTGCTAATGGGCACAGGGTTTCTGGGCGTCATGAAAATGTCCTAAAATTGTGGCAACAGTTGCACAACTTTGAAAGTATAAAAAAACCACTGAACTGTATACTATAAATGGGTGAACTGTATGATAAACGAATTATAGCTCATAAGGCTGTTATTTAAAAAAATAAAAGAATGGTGTAGAACCAGCCAGGCTACAGAAAACCCAGAAGAGAATTAGGGTATTAGATAATCTATCTTTTTTAGAAGACCAGCAAAGTAAGATGGTATTTAATCCCAAGTATTAAAACAATCTGAGTGCCTCACATACTGTTACTATGTCTAAACATCGAAGCCCAAAGGTTGTATATGTGCACATGCGTGTAATGTGTGTGCAAGAGACTACTATACCCAGTGAGTACAATCCCAGTACTCTCTGCAGTGTGAAACTAGAGATTAAACAGGCTGCTGTCCAGATTTTGAGCCCTTTAATATAGAACCCAAGGGTCATGCACCATGATTCATAATACCAGACGCCATTCTTAGACCACTGGGAGAAATTCCAGGCCACTATCACTTACAGTTGAAGAAAGCATTGAAGTCTTCATCACTGTCAAAATCAAATCGAGAATATTCACAGCTAGGGCTGTCTGTTTTAGAAGGAAAGCCCATCTGCAGAGAGAAAGATAATTGGGGTAGGGGATAAAAACAGACCTATAGAAAGAGTCTGAAACTCTAGGAGCTCAAGCAGTTTTTAATTTAAGAAGTAAGGGTCTGGATAAGATCTTTTTAGATAAGTAGCTGCTTCTGGTCTACCCCACCATTTTACTCCTTGTCTACTGACAGCAGTAGAAAAGAGAACACTCATTTGATACCCTCCTCTAGATTCCTCAGGAAGAATTAAATTCTAGAATTTCCTTAGGGTGTCTGAGTATGACTGTCTCAAGACGAAGTGCTGATAGAGCATGCAATAAGCAAAAAAGAATCGAGAACTATGTGTCTCCTTAAGTGGTGACCCCTGGGAATAATCATGGGACTTTGCATGTTTCACTTGAATGGTAATGAAGACCACAGCAGAGAATTAGAGCAGGGTTCCATGTGCTAGTATATTCCTTAAGGAAATAAGAGGACACTTAAATAGGTCCCACTCTCTGATTTTACAAATCAAGATTATGTATCTGCCATCTGCAAGAGCCCTTAGCTGATTGCTAGGAATTCACAAGCACCTTTATGGAGGTGGTGAGCAATTAATTAGCTTCCACTCTCCCTCCTCCCTACTCACTTGCCTTCAGACCCTCACGGACCTTCAGAAACTATTACATATTGCTTCCTCTTGGAATCTTGACTCCACCCTGCCTGCTTTCAATCTCTGACCACTGCATGGTCATGGTCACTGCTCATCCAACTTCTTTCAAGCATCTAGCCCAATACTTACTATATAAGTGCTCCAAAATATGAAAAAGTAGGTATAATAGCCAGTTTGGACTGCTTTCTTCTTGGTGAACAAGAGAATGATGTGCCCAAGGAAGGGATCATGTGACCAAGACTGGGCTGTCACTTGGATGCCAATCTAAGTCTTATTGTGTGTATTCACCTACACTGCACATCTGATTCCCAACACATACCTTGACCAAGTTAGTCATAGATGCACGAAGATATTTTGGTATTATTGCTAACAGCAAAGGGTCACGGGATAGGATCTCATGACGGAAGAGGGCCCCCCAAGTCATCTGAGTTGAAGAGCGCAGAAACTAAAGGGAAAGAAAAAAAGAGAAACCTCAGTTTAAGGATCTGGATTTTATATAAATAAGATTATTACTTAGCCAAGCAATTACCAACAGTATTCTTTCATGGAAATAAATTTCTATATTTTGAAACTGGCCATGATGTACTGCATCAGTAGTGACTGACCACTAGAGACCACATACTCATGAGACAGACTATGGATCACGTGCACTTCCTGCAGTGTCAGCTGGGCTTTACTATTTTTTCTTTTAGGTAAGCTCTATGCCCAACATGAGACTCAACCCAGAGATCCAAGAGCTGCACACTCTAATGACTGAGCCAGTCAGGTGCCCGTCTACCACTTTCTTTAATGGCAAAAAAAGATACAGGAATCTCAGGGTTATATTACAAGGAAAACCTTAAATATGAGAAATTAATTTTATATAACACAATCAATTAGACTTCTGCACTTAAAACACCTTTAGGAGCAAATCACCTGGGACATAGCTCACATCTGAGAATTAGCAGAATATTACCTGAGGGGAAAAGCTGCTGACCTACATGGTGCAACGCTTGGCTCAGGAAGAAGACTCGATAATTCCTTAATGAAATGACACTACAGTTACTTCCTAGGGCCTTGAAAGTCACATTTTATACACAAGCTCCTAATTACTTCAGATCATAGTGCTTCATTTTGGTTTACTTAACTAAAACTTTGCAATGTTGCCTGCATAAAGTTTACCTGACTTGGGTGGGTTGTGAAAGCAAGAAAAGATTCCAGGTATTTTCCAAAGTTTGCTGGTGTCTCTACATCAGAATCCACACCCTGAGGGACAAAAAGACCAGTAATTAATGACACTGATGGGGGGGTGGAAGAGGACAGCGGGAAGAGTAACAAACATAGCTGATTCTTGAACACAGGGGTTGGGGGCCAAAAATTCACCTTTAACTTTTGAGTCCCCTAAAATTTAAGTACTAACAGCCTCCTGTAAACCAGGGCCTTATCGAGAACATAAACAGTTTATTAACACGTATATGTATATGTTTTATATACTGTGCTCTTATAATAAAGGAACCTAAAGAGGAAAAAAATCTTATGAAAATCGTAAGAAAGAGAAAATAGATCTAAAGAACTGCCCTGTATTTATCAAAAAATACCTGAGTATAAGTGGACCCATGAAGCTCAAACCTTGTTGTTCAAGGGGCAACTGTATACGACTTAAACCCTCACAAATTTCAGTTTTTAAAAGACTATATACTTCCTTGTGACCTACGGCATCAATTTGAGGGTTAAAAACAGAAAGGTGCTTCACTTCCCTAATCATCATTAAAACTCATTCTGTGGTCACTAAAGTGAAAAAGAGCATTCATTTCACAAATCACAAAAAGAAAAAAAAATCTATTATTGCTTCAGACCTGGTCTATTCACATCTCTGTGACCAAATCTATTAAATAACCACTTGATGGTATACATCTTATGCCTGAAGATCTGTCCTCTGTAACCATTCAAACCACCACAGAAACACCTAACATCAGATGCAAACATCTGTATCAATTGTCCTATCTCTCACCTTGTAAGACTTGAGTTCTTAAATGTTTCCCTAAAGGCAGGTATTTCTAAGTCAATCAGACTAATGTTTTCTTTTATGAGCAATAATATCCTTTAAAATAAGTTCTTTATTCAAATGCGTAATATTTGATAATCTAATAGGACCTTAAAGGGTAATG
The DNA here is from genome assembly GCF_006229205.1 of Suricata suricatta. Lineage (NCBI taxonomy): Eukaryota > Metazoa > Chordata > Mammalia > Carnivora > Herpestidae > Suricata > Suricata suricatta. Next base: position 40,241,712 of record NC_043706.1, read on the forward strand.
TGTTCAGCAAACTGATATTCCACAGGTACTAAAATTCACAAGAATGGCAATGTTGACTTTATGGAATAATAGTTGTGGATATTTCATGTTGACATTGGTAACTGACTTGTTAAAAGAAATTTACATCATTCAGACCCTATTACAAGATTTAACCTATAAAATCATACAAAATACCCTGTAGGGCAATGCTCCACAAGGCTAAGATTGATGGCATGTTTTACTCACTTCAAATATAACTTTCTAAATGCTCTACTCAAAGGGCCCTGAAACTTTCTAGAAAGTAAGGGCTCACCAGCAATGCACAGAGCTGACTGCCCAGAGCACATAAGACCTGACAGAGTCTCTTCAGGAAGACATAGTGCTTTTCTACCAAGCCTCCTCCATCAGCAGTCCTGCAAGACGAGAAAATAGTTGATTAGGTGCGCATCAAGAGAACCAAAAGGATTCCTACCAAATGCAGCTGTATGTGGTCTGTGCTTCAACATTCAAATTTCTGTTGATTATTAAAGTTAAAAAACAAAAACAAAAACAAAAACCCCAAAAAACCTCAACCCAAACACTGAAAGATCAATGAGGAACATGGTTCAATGCAATCTTATCCCTCAAAGAAGCACTCTAATTTTGCACATTATGTGGTCTTTGAGTATTTTGGGTTAACAAGATAAACTCTGAACATGACTGCATACAACAATGCATACACTTGTAGGCATGAAAAGCTGCACAGAAAGACATTTGTTGATACCCAGGGAGGACTTAAAGAGAGATCCCTAGGCAAAGCATGTAACAATTCCTTATACCACTGACAAAAATAAAAGGACTATAATCGAGAAAATGAAAAGACAAGCCACAGACTGGGAGAAAATATTTGCAAAAGACACATCTAATAAAGGACTGTTATCCAACATACACAATGAACTCTTAAAAACTCAACAATAAGAAAACAACCTGATTAAAAAATAGACCAAAGAGCTTAACAGACATCTCACCAAAGATATACAAATGACAAACATATGAAAAGATGCTCCACATCATATGTCATCAGGAAATTGCAAATTCAAACAAGATACCACTACACACCTATTCGAATGGCCAAAATCCAGACCACTGACAACACCAAATGCTGCCAAGGATGTGGAACAGGAACTCTCATTCATTGCTGGTGAGAATGCAAAATGGTACAGACACTTTGAAGACAATCTGAGTTTCTTACAAAATTAAGCATACTATTAACATATAGTCCAGCAATCACACTTCTTAGTATTTACCCAAAGAAACTGAAAACATGTTCATACAAAAACTAGCATGTTTATAACATGTTAAGCCTGGATGTTTACAGCAGCTTTGTTCTTAACTGCCAAAATTTGGAAGCAACCCAAATGTCTTTGGTAGGTGAATGAATAAACTGGTACATCCAGACAGTGGGGTATTATTTACTGCTAACAAGGAAGGAGCTAGCAAGCCATGAAAACACGTGGAAAAAACTCTAAATGCATGTTACTAACTGAAAGAAGTCAATTGGAAAAGGCTATATAATATATGATTCCAACGACGTGACATTCTATACAAGGCAAAATTATGGAGAAGGTAAAAAGATCAGTTGTTGCCAGGGATTGGGGTGGGAGAGGAGAGATGGACAGGTAGCACACAGAGAATTTCTGGGGTACTGAAAATAGTCTGTATGATACTGTAATGATGGTACATGTTACTAAACATTTGCTGAAACCCACAGAATGTACCCATAGGATGTACAACACCATGAGTGAACCCTAAAACTATGGACTCTGGGTGATCATAACGTATCAGTGTAGGCTCATCAATTGTAACAAACGCACCACACTGGTTGGGGATGTTGGTAATGGGGGAGGCTATGCATGTCTGAGGGCATGGGGTATACAAGAAATCTCTGTACCTTCATTGAATTTTGCTGTGAACCTGAAATTGCTCGAAAAAATGCCAGGGCTTTAAAAAAAAAAAAAGGCAATAGGGGTGCCTGAGTCAGTTGGTTGAGCATCCGACTTCAGCTCAGGTCATGATCTTGCGGTTTGTGGGTTCGAGCCCTGCGTTGGGCTCTGTGCTAATAGCTAGCTCAGAGCCTGGAGCCTGCTTCAGATTCTGTGTGTCCCTCTCTCTCTGCCCCTCCTCTGCTCATGATCTGTCTCTCACTGTCTTTCAAAAATAAACAAATGTTAAAAAAAATTTTTTTTAAAGGCAATAAAAACATAACCTTGTTATTTCTCCAAGTCATTTAGTTCAGATCTATAATCCCTTATCTACTGTTTCAGAATCAAGACAGCGCCTTAAAAATAATTGTAACTTATTTGGTGGCAAAACCTAACCTGAAATGATGCAGGGATGTTCACACTAATGAGAATAAAAACTAGTGTGGACAGCAGCCATGTTAGCTGTATCCTGGAGGCAGCAGAGTGTAACGTTAAAAGCGTGGGCCCTGAGGTTAAGCAAGACCTAGGCTTTAGTGACACTGAAGGGCAATATGGCATTATGGTTTTCAGTGCAGACTCTCGAGCCTGACTGCCTGGGTTTGAATCATATCTTTACTCCTCAGTATCAGTAAGTAACACAAATGGAGATGGGATACCTCAGTGTGAATGTCATGGTCTTTATGGAACTAAGAAATGGGCCTTGGAGCGGCGCCTGGGTGGCTCAGTTGGTCGAACATCTGACTTCAGCTCAGTTCATGATCTCGCAGTTTGTGGGTTTGAGCCCCGCATTGGTCTCTGTGCTGACAAGTCAGGGCCTAGAGCCTGCTTTGGATTCTGTGTCTCCTTCTCTCTCAGTCCCTCCTCCACTCATGCTGCCCCCCCCCCCAAAATAAAATAAACATTAAAAAAAAAAAGGTCTTGGAAACAGTAACTACAGTGGCCACCCAAAAGACCAGTTATGAGTTTAATGAAGAGAACACCTTAAAAACAGAGCTAGTCTCTAGAGGAAAGAAAGTCATCATAAAAGCTGTGTTGAAATGGACAGGAAGAGGGTGCCTGAGTGGCTCAGTGGGCTGAGCACCCAGCTTTAACTCAGGTCATGATCTCACAGTTTATGAGTTTGAGCCTTACATCAGGCTCATTGCTGTCCAGTGTGGAGTCTGCTACAGATCCTCTGTCCCCCTCCCCTCTCTGTCCTACTCTGGTTGCACTCTCTCTAAAATAAACATTAAAAAAGAAAAGGAAATTAAACAGACAATAAGAGATTTTAAGTAATACATGCGTGTCTAACTCGTATCTTTTCATTTGTTCCTGGGACTAAGAATATCAAAAAAACAAACAAAACAAAAACAAAAACAAAAAACAGGGACAGCCTGGGTGGCTCAGCCCATTAAGCGTCGACTTTGGTTATGATCTCATGATTTGTGGGTTCGGGCCCTGCACTGGGCTCTGTGCTGACAGCTCAGAACCTGGAGCCTGCTTCGGATTCTGCTTCCTTCTCTCTCTGCTACTCCTCTGCTCACTCTCTCTCTCTCTCTCTCAAAAATAAATAAATGTGAGGTGCCTGGGTGGCCCAGTTGGTTAAGCATCTGACTTCAGCTCAGGTCATGACCTTGTGGTCCATGTTAGGCTCTGTGCTGACAGCTCAGATCCTAGAGCCTGCTTCGGATTCTGTCTCCAACTCTCTCCGTCCTTTTCCCACTCATGTGCGTGCTCTCACTCTCTCTCCCAAGAAATAAATAAAAACCATTAAGATAAACAAACAAACAAAAAAGGATGTTGTGACAGCTGCACCTGTCTTTGTAATACAGTTCTACCTGCCTTTCTGGGTAAGGAACAGGTATCAGGAAATGCTAAAATATTTTCCAGAGCAATTAAAGAAAAGTAGGTAGAAGCCATTATTTTAAGACGCAGAATGTGTTTGCAGGTCTCATGCATACATTTCTCATCAAACACACTGTTCCCGCTGCTTCCAAGAGCCTCAGCACTTCCGGCATTGAGTTCTTTGAGCAAAAATGGAGGAGGAGCTTCTGGAGTTCTGCAGTTAAGGCAGGCCTGGGGCAGACTCTGGTCCAGAAGACCAGAGCATTCTCAGGCCTAGGCACCAATGCTACTAGGAGGCTTGGGGATCACCAGAAGCAGAAAGAATCAAGAAGATGAGCTATCTGGGAAGAATGGGAAAAACTGTGAAAGTGGCTGGGTGCAGAGCCAATGGCCACAACTTATTTGCAGCATAAAGTCTTTAAAAAAAATTAAGTCCCTTTAAGACTACCCAACTCCCTTATCAAAAACACTGTCAACTGACTGCCAACATTCAGATAGAAACTTCAGACTTACCTACACAAGATATAGAAATGGCAAAGAAATTAGAAGAGACATAGAAAAGTAGATACTCACTGTGCAGCAGAGAGTATATAATGCATAGCAACATCTCCAAATAAGACCATCAAGGGCTTCCGGTCTTCCAACTTGCCCTAGAACCAATTTTAGAAAACACAGGTAATACAAATTCTATTATTACAAGCCTCCAAGTACTAACATCTTCTATACCTATATAATCAAATACACTAACTCCACAATTTTTCAGTCCCAGGGCTAACTGAACACTAGAGAAAAGGCCAATTCTTTAAAATAAAATCTGGGTAACATCTCTATTTTTTTCTTTTGTTCTTTTTTTAAAGTAGGCTTCGCATCCAGCATGGAACCCAATGTGGGGCCTGAACCCATGACCCTGGGATGAAGACCTGAGCAGAGATCAAGAGTCGGATGCTTAACCGACTGAGTCACCCAGGCGCCCATGTAAGATTTCTATTTTTAAACATGACCAGCAATAATGCTGATGTGAAAACAAAGTAAATTACATCTGAAGGTAACACTCCGATGGAGAAAAGTTATCATGGTCCTATTTATTAGCCTAGACCAAAATAAAGCCAACCGTACCACCATCTAAGATTTTTTGATGTGACACCGAGTTTTAAATTTTAACATTACTTTTATCATGTTTCTTAAGAGCGAAGTGCCAAGATTCATAGCTGTTTCAAGAACAAAGTAGCCTGAAAAATCTCTGTATATGCTGCCAACAGATCCCTAAAATATCAGCAAATTCTTGTCCTAAGAGGTTGGACACAAGTAGCTAAGTTGATGTCAGGTAAAAATAAATCCCAAACTTTTCAACATCTTTTTGGCACAACATACAATTAAATACCTCCCCGCCCCCTGCTGAAGCTCTGAGGGGGAGTCTGAAGTGGTAACTTACTTTTCTGCTGACTGCAATGAGAAGACACTCAGCGGCTCCCAACTGAAGTTCCTGTTCATTCAGAAGCAGGCAGAGCATCTCTAAGAGCTTGCAGTTTTCAGCGGTGATATGGCTCATGGACACCCAGTCAATGTAGCCTGCTAGAGTATTCAGCGCTGCGACTCCTACCCGACAGTTTGCTTGGGCCTGCACGGAAAGAACTTCCGATCATGAAGTCCTCGCTAACAGACAAGGAGGCTCTGGTCATACCTGAACTCCTTCTATTTTCTAATTCTAAAAAGAAAGTGATTGAAAAAAAATGTACTCATGTAACAGCCACTCAAAGGTCTACTCATACACAACTACTTCTCAAACAACAGCATTCTCAAAGTCGGTCAATAAGACCATATTGCACATGTGGCCATTTCGTCTCCTTTGATGAATTGGAAATACTATAATTTTAACTCCCTTCTACCATAACTCAATGATCACATAAACCAAGGCTGAGGTTACCCTCCACTAGGTGTATGCATCTCTGTACCTGAAAGCCTCAAAGAAGTCTCCTTCCAACTCCACAAGAGCTCTTACCTTTGATTCCTGAGAATTATCTGTCTTCTGAAAGAAAAGAAGTATAAGGATCCAATGTTTTTAATAAGCAAAAAGCTATGTAAAAGTTTCCACCCACCTAATAAAGTCCCTTGAATAATGATTTTTTAAATACAGACTCAACTTTTAACCTTGGAAAAGAATACAACTTTACGAAGAACATATAGCTGATGTTCCCCCTAAGAAGGTAAGGTTATTTTAATTTTAGCAATATGACAAAAAGTTAATACGTAAAGAGGTTACACAAATTTGTTCCAACATTAAGCCCACAAAGATAGTTTCAAAGCACACAGTTTACCAAAACAGATAAACATAATAAGGCTCAACAAACAGTACTGATGATGAAAGAAATCTAGTTTAAAACAAAGCATGAGCATTTTTCCACATTCAAATAAAAACAAATAATACCTAGCAAAAGTATATTGAAATGATAGAATGTAAATGGAAAAAAAAAAGGAAATAAAATTAAATGAATATAAGTTATGACCAGGTATATTGGCTCTAACTACAAATCACACACACAAAAATACTACATGCTAGACAAAAATAACGTCTGTTCAGTAAATGTACAATTATAGCTGATTTTTACCTTTATATATCAAATTCCATAAACATTACATAATGCTTATAATTTATGCATACAAAATTATTTTCCCAAAAAACTTCTGAAGTTAAAGGACAAGTATTAAACCTTCATCAGTGATCAAGTAGAGGTGTTAATGGATGGAGAGGGATAGAGCTCTCTTACCAGCATCTACTGATGCTGCCAAAGAAGGAAAAGGAATCTGAGCAACAACAGCCAAGTCCAATCATTCCTCTCTAACAACTTTTCACTCCCACTCTGATCCTCTATGCTCCCCTCAGACCAGTTCAGGGCCCAGGTCATGGGCCAGGGAGAGTGAGCCTACTCATCTGATCATTGTTTACCATTCAACCAACTGCCTAACTGGGAAGGTGAAGGGATGGAAGGAGAGAAGAGATGGAAGAAGGAATGCAACTTCTTGAGCCAAAGAAGTTGTTCCAGCTACAAAAGATGGCTCTTGGGTGTGCTCTGGTCCTGGACGCAAGAGGCAGTCTGGTTTAACAGATGGAGGGAACTGAAACTGAGGCTAAAGAACACCACAGTGTATGTGCTCCCCTTCTCCTACAGATTAGATCTCCTAAGGAAAAATGAAAAGAATACTTCCTTCACTCTCAATATAAGTTTCTAAATGCAAATATTTCCCTGACAATTTTTGAAAAATCTTGGGGAGGTATTTTGGGGGAAACAGGCCATTCCAGTATAAAGAATGGGACTTGAATTCCACCACAACCATTTATTAGGGGAATCTTCCAATAATTATTCTCTGAACCTCCTTCTATAAAATAGAGACTATACTTTCTAACTTCTCAGGGTTGTTTTGAGGATTAAATAATACATAAAGTGCAAACAAGTATATAGCCTATATACAAGTATATAGCCCACCCCAACAGCTCACAGTACGTTCTCATCATTTGTGTTAGAATCTACCATTTCTCTAAAACTAGAATGAAGGGGCTCCTGGGTAGCTCAGTTGGTCAAGCTTCCGACTCTTGGTTTCGGCTCAGGGTACAATCCTGGGTTGTGGGAAGGAGCCCCACATTGGGCTCTGTGCTCACAGCACAGAACCTGCTTGGGATTCTCTCTTTCCCTGCCCCTCCCCCATGTGCATTCTCTCTCTCTCAAAATAAATAAAACTTAAAAAAAAAAAAGAAAAATAGAATGAGGGGAGCCTGGGCGGCTCAGCTGGTTGAGCATCAGACTTCGGCTCAGAGCCTGGAGTCTGTGTTGGATTCTGTGTCTCCCTCTCTCACTGCCCCTCCCCTGCTCACGCTCTCTCAAAAATAAAAAAAATAAAAAAATAAATCATCAGGATTATAAAAAATAACTAATTTTAATTAATCCTATTTTGTGAAATAAACACATACAAGAATTCTAGATCAGGGTTCCACCTCCATACTTTGGCATGTCGGGTTGGAAGTTTTTACTGTGAGGCACAATTCCATGCATTATAAAACGTTTAGCAGTATTCTTGGCTTCTACCCACTAGATCCCAGTAGCAACCCTTAGTTGTGGGGGGGGGCAAAACAGTCCTTTGCTGAGAATTACTGTACTACATTAATTTTTACATGGTTGGAAAGATAGTATCTAGCTTGCCCTTTCTGGAGAAGAAATACCTTATCAGGAAGAATACAACACAGGAATTTCCCACTTTTAAAAATTTTGTGTTATGCCACTTGGTTAACCTAAGACCCACATTAGTACCTGTTTTCTCTAACTGAAAGAAACCCCAAGAGGATTTTTTGCTTTAACAAAGTGAAAATAGCTTTCGACCTTGTTTCCCAGCAAGCCCTTCTAAGGCACCACTAAGTTCCTTCCCCAGGAAGGGCCATCAGCATCTCAGTCAAGCAGCTACAGCTTTAGACTGTGAGCATCTCTGCTTTATCATGATTTATTTTGTGCATCTGTTAGGAAGATGTGTCCTAAGGTGTCAGAAAAGCCAAAGAGAGGTGTTGTTTTTGTTTTGTTTTGTTTTTTGGTATGGGAATGCTCAAAAAAGTTTCCATATAAACTAATGGTAATTTCTTTATACTATGGCATTTGGGCTTACAACAGGTTTCAAAGGGACCTCTTCTTTCAGGTAGTGGAGGAAACCTGTACCAAGAATCATGTAGTAAAGAGGAATAAAATCCAGCAGTTTCCATTACAAAAGAGACCAGGACTAAATGGGGAAATCTGGAAATCTGGGCTTTAAGTATTTTAAATGATAAGAATTAATAATTTTTTATACTGGTTTAAGGATTTTCTGGGTGCGTCTGACTGGCTCAATCGGTTAGGTGTCCTACTTCATTCAGCTCAGGACATGATCTCACCATTCATGGGTTCGAGCCCCGCATCAGTCTCTGTGCTGACAGCTGAGAGCCTGGAGCCTGCTTCAGATTCTATGTCTCTCCCTCTCTCTGCCACTCCCTCGCTCATACTCTGTCCCTCTGTCTCTCAAAAATAAACTTGAAAAAAAATTTTTTTTCTTACTATTTTTTAAACAGATAATGGAAACTGACTGACTTGAGTTTCCTGGAAAATTAGTTCCAGTTTTTCCTGTCATCTGTTTCTCTTTTGATGGTTTCTTTCACTGAACTAGACACCCGAATTCCTTGCTGATGGATTATTTTAATTTAGAAAAACAAACAAAACCCCACTCATATTAGAGAATAGAACTTGGGGTGCCTGTATGGCTCAGTCAGTTAAGTGTCTGACTCTTGGTTTTGGCTCAGGTCATGATCTCAATGGTTTGTGAGAATGAGCCCTGTGTCAGACTCTGTGCTGACACCATGGAGCCTGCTTTGGATTCTCTCTCTGCCCCTTCCCCCTTCACACACCCTCTTCCCACCCCTCTAAAAATAAGTAAATAAACATTTAAAAGAAAATAGAACTTTTGGGAGGTGAGGCATCCCTTACCACTTGTCGGTACTTGTTTACATTTTCTTGAAGCGTGTTAAGTAGAAAACTGAATATTCTTTCCATGTTCTGGGTTAATGTTTGTTGGATATCCCTTCTTCTTTGAGGGGGGAGGGTCTGAAAGGTCACTACGTCCTCTGCCAGTCGTAAAAGGATGAACATCACTAATTCTGTCTGTGTTTCCTATACCAAAGAAATAAACTAATTAAACTGAAACATCATTTTCACTATGGGTGTGCCCAAAGACTCTTTTCTGTTAACAAAACAAACTCCAGAAGAGGCCCCCGAAATAAACTGAATTGATACAGCTACATTTCATACCCCTTGTTTAGAAAGCGTATCCAATTCTATTAGCATATCAGGCCAGTGCTGTGGCCACTCCCGCTTGATCATTTCTACTACAATTCGAGACAAAACATCTTTAATATGGTTCTCCTCTTCCAAAATGTCCAGTGTTCCCTGAAAAAAAATAAGAGACTGTAAGAGGTCTGCAAGACTGAATTTAAAAAAACACAAAAAACCAAACCACTGGAGCTGTGAAAGTATACAGAACTCATTAGGAGGCTTGCTTTTAAACTAAATAAATAATAAAACCTGCTCTCCAGGTCTGAGTCACCTGTCCTGCATTCTCACAAATCATTTTCCCCACTTAAAACTTAAGTGAGAGTTGCATCAGCTAATAATACACCTGTCATACAGTGCAAGGAAGACGTTATTGTTCTCCTTTACAAACTGAAGAGCTTCTCATATTGACTTTCATTTTGTAAGAGCGCCAAAGTGGAAGAGTACAAAAATGAGGACACTAAGAAGTTGATAAAATGGGAGAGTTAAGAGAAGCAGCTGAACATTTTACTGGAAGTTCTAGCATTATAAGACACAGAAAAACTATTCCTAGGAGTTTCTTCCTCTTAAGCTTGCTACTGAGGGGCGCCTGGGTGGCTTAGTCAGGTTAAGTGTCCCACTCTTGATTTTGGCTCAAGTCATGATCTCACACTTTCATGGGTCAGGTTCTATGCTGAGCATGGAGTCTGCTTAAGATTCTCTCCCTCCCTCTCCCTCTGCCCCCTCCCCTGCATACGCCTGTGTGCATTTTCTCTCAATAAATGAATACTAAATAAAATAAAGTTTGATATAAAAATTAATGAATTAGGATTCCTATCAAGTTTCCTAAGAACTAGCAAAATACAAATCCTAGGTTGATTAATAATTCTGTAGGGATTTTTAAAAATAAAAGTTTTATATTTTATTAGAGAGAGTGAGTACACATACACATGTGTATGTGGGAGAGAGGCAAAGGGGGAAGAGAAGGGGAGGGAGAGAGAGGGGGAGAGATGGAGGGAGAGATGGAAGGAGAGAGGGAGGGAGATAATTTTAAGCAGGCTCCACGCTCAGAGCAGAGCCCGATGTGGCGTTCCATCCCACTACTCTGTGATCATGACTTGAGCCAAAATCAAGAGTTGGATGCTCAACCAACTAAGCCATCCAGCAACCTTGAAGGAAATTCTTTTTTTTTCTCTTTAAGATTTTAAGATAATCTCTATACCCAACATGGGACTCGAATTCACAGCCCCAAGATCAAGAGTCACATCTACCAACTGAGCCAGCCAGGTGCCCAGGAATAAAAGGACTTGATTTTGGAGATTAAATGATGAGAATTCAACTTTTCATGCCATTTGTATTAAAAAAAAAAAAAAAAAGCTATGGGTTTTAAGCATGTTTAAAGTCTTATTCTAACTCCTGACACAAATTCACTCTGCAGATTTTATATTGGCAGAATCAGACAGTAGTCCAGTTTGGAATGAAAGGAAACAAATAGCAAAGTACAATCTAATTTAGAACTAAGAATCTGGTTCATTTGCTGCAAATGTTTAATCTCCTCTGCCCTGTCAAAGCACGCTGTTTGACCTATGTAGAACTAGTGAATTTTTACGTAAATGCTACCTTAAAGAAGTCACACTTAGTCTATAAACTACCTTTGAAACACAAGTCATCCAACCAACCATTTCTTACATTTGCAATCAGCTCCATGACACTGTTCTTCAGATAGACTTTCTCCAACCGAGACATGCTGTTCCACCGAAACCTGGCCACCAAAATGCAGGTCAAGAGAACCACATTAGAAGTCTTCTCTTCTCAAGACACTAGCTCTGATTGTGTTATATTATGCTAGTGATTTCACTAAGAAACTATACGTTTGATTTTGTACCCTTCAAAGAATGGACAAGAACAGTCCGTATCTAACCAAAATGCTAACAGAAAAATTCTTGGGAAAGAGTTCTATATAGTGGTCCACTAACTGATATTCACACAAGGTTTGTGCACAGATTAGCCCTCCCCCCACTTTGATTTTACTGACAGGTCAAAAGCAAATACACACCTGGGACAATTGTAACAAATGCACTCATTCTTCAGAAAATACAATGTTGATACCACTACCTAACCCCCTTTTTTTGGTGCTGGTTCAGGAAGTTATAGTACAATCCCACAAAAACTGTGGCAAAGTCTTAAATTCTGATTCTTATGATAGACATGGGGGACAGGGGACTCAAGTTAGGAAGGGTTTTCAGTTTTTGTCATATAATCCTCCTTTGGATTTGCCATTCAGAGAAGGAACACACTCAAACTTAAAAAAAAAAATTAAAAGCACAGTGACTAATCAGGGATGTAATTACCTACACACTGTATTTTTCCAAAAAAGACCTTGAGGTCTGTTGGCACACAACAGGAGCTCAATAAATGCTGGCAGAACTAGCCAGCATCTGTAGAATGCTTAGTATGTACCATGTATTTAACATGGATGAAGAAACTGAGGAAGAGGAAGGTTAAATCCTGAATGAGAGCGCTCATGGGGCTGTGATAATCTCTTGGGAGAATATTCCTTTCTTTCTCTTCTTCTTCATGGTGATTGTTTTTTCCTACTTACCTAAAGAGTAGCTCTATATTATAAGAAATAAAAATATGCTCTCCCAAGACCTCGGTGGTACCATGTAAAAGCTCCTTACTTGACAACATGTTCCAGGATCTGAAGGCCAAAATGTCTGACGATGGCAATTTGTGTTTTCTCGGCCAACCTCAAGCCACAGGGGACACAGATAGGGCACTTTTCTTTAAACTCTTCACAGAACTGAAACAAGAAAAGTTAGTATTTCCCTTATGAGCCAAGAAAAAGTGGAGATTAAAAAAAAAAAAACACAAAAAAAAAACACTTCATCTTAAGAAATTTCAGGGGCGCCTGGGTGGCTCGGTTGGTTGAGCATCCAACGCTTGATTTTAGCTTGGGCCATGATCTCACAGTTCCTGAGTTCGAGCTCCACATCAGGCTCTGTGCTGACAGCTCGGAGCCTGCTTGGGATTCTGTCTCTCTCTCTCTCTCTCTCTGCTTTCCTCTGCTCAAGCACTCTCTGTCTCAAAATAAGCCTTAAATTTTTTTTTAAATAAAGTTTCTCTTTTTTATGTTTATTTAGAGAAAGCGAGAACACCCAGAGAGGGTGGAGAAGGCAGAGAGAGAATATCCACCGAGGGTGGAAAAGGGCAGAGAGAGAGAGGGAGAGAATTCCTAGCAGGTTCTGAGCTATCAGCACAGAGCCTGATGTGGGGACTTCAGCTCACAAGCTGTGCTGACAGCTCAGAGCCTTGGAGCCTGCTTCAGATTCTGTGGCTCCCTTTCTCTCTGCCCCTCCCCCACTGGCAGTGTCTTTCTCTCTGAAAAATAAACATTAATTTTTTTCCCAATAAATAAAAACTGGGGCGCCTGGGTGGCTCAGTCAGTTAAATGTCCAATTTTGGCTCAGGTCATGATCTCATAGTTTGTGGGTATGAGCCCCGCATCAGGCTCTGGGCTGGCAGCTCGGAGCCTGGAGCCTGCTTCCAATTCTGTGTGTCCCTCTCTCTTTCTGCCCCTTCCCTGCTCATAATCTGTCTCTCTCTATCAAAAAGAAATAAAAATGTTAAAAATTTTTTAAAATAAGAATAAAAAAATAAAAACTTTAGGTGGGGGAAGGAATAAAGCAAATACGAAAAACTGTAACTCTTGAATTTAGATGAGGAGTACATACAAGATCACTGTAGTATTAGTCCCTTTACTTTTGTGTTTATTTGTAATATTTCGTAGCAAAAAAACAAACAGAACTCAATTGTTTGATTCTAAATCCTGTGATTTGATTCTAAAACCTTTATGTTTTTTAAAAAGTAAAGTTTTTCCCAAGTGATCTTCACTCTACAAAGTCACATCATTTAAAATATACACAGCACTTAACTGAAATTAATGAAAACTTAAGAAAAAAATATATACCAGGCACAAGTGTTTTTCCTAATGATCATTTCTCACATCCCACATTAAATGGTGTGATGCGCAAGTAAGCTTGCAAGTCATTAGCATCCCAATTTATATTAGCATTCCCAAACTGCAACACGAGAATAAGACCCAGGAGCTGAGCATCCGGACTCAAGAAAACTACTTTCAGGAAACCAAAGCGCCCTTGTTAAAATGCAAAGTAAGTGGTAGAAGTTCATCTTTGCGCAAAATAGCCCGAGAATAGAACACACCAAAAGAACATGGGTGGAGGGTGTGTGAGAATTAGCCCAGAAATCCCCGAGACACAGAAGATTAGTAAGAGGAATAAGTAGAGTGGCACTAGGGGGACTGAAGCTCAGCTAGGATGGGTCAGGAGGGTTCAAAAAAATGTCTGATGGTGGGAAGACCATAAAGAATGTAGCTGGTGTTGGGGACGGGACGGGCACGTGCGCCACGGGAAAGCTAGGGGACGTGGAGTTTAGGGCAATAATAAAATAGAAGCATGTGGCTATAGTGCGGGCAGGAGTGAAGAGACGTAGGGAAAGGAGAGGAGAGGGCAGTGGAAAGTGGTGGTGTGATGAGAAATCAGCAAGGAACCGGAGGGTCCCGAGAGAAGCGCAGACGAGGCTAGCAGAGAAAGCCAGGAGTTAGAAGACGCGCGGAGGGCGGGGTGGGGGAAGGCAAAGGCTCCCTGCGGTTGGGGTGGGAGGTCCAGGGGCTGCGTGGGAGGGGAACGGGTAGGGTTTGGGGCCGTGCGGGGGCCGCTGGAGCTGGGGCAGGGTCTTGGGGCAGGCCCGGGGCGCCAGACTCGGTCTACCTTGAGGGCTTCCAGGCGATAGCGCTGGGTGGAGCTGGGGTCCATCATGACCGTCACCGCTTTCACCAGCTGCTCGCACAGCGCGTTCACTTGATCCATCGCCATGGCTGGTGCTACGCGCCGCGAGCGCGCACCACGGCCGTCCCAGGAGCACGAGGCACCGACGGGCTCCCTTCACGGGACCACACGCTTGTACCGGGCCGCGGCGGGCTGGGGGGTGGGGAGCCGGAGGAGGAGCGAGAGGGGCAGAAGCTCCAGCCTGGAAGGAGCGGGGGCTGCGCACGCGCCCTACCCGCCACTGCGCATGCGCCTGCGGAAGTGGCGGCCCCCTGTGACTGTTGCTCCTTGGTGGGCGGAGCGGGGGGCGGAAGGGCAACAGTGCGCAGGCGCCTCAACGGCTGTTTTGCGGCGCGCGCGCTGTACAATCTGTGTTCCAAGCACTGGCTACTGAAAATGCAAACCCTGGCTAGGTCCGCCCGGTAGTGCAGACGGCTACCCCCTGGCCAGGGTCGTCTGTGACCCGTAGTCCGTTTCTCCATCATCACCGGGAGTAAATCTCTGCAAACCGACTGGTCCGCTTCCGGAGAGGGGGCAGATGTCCAGGACTCCATCTTTCTTCCAGTGGACCCCGAGCCCAAGCATCTTCGGCATCCGTGATTGGCAGTTTTTCCTGGTGCTTGCCACATTGGTAAGAGAATTGAGAACCGTTCGGTATCGCCGTTTTCAGACTTTTCATGTTTTGGCTGTTAATTTTATGCTATAGTAGTGGCTGGTGAGGACGTTGGCTCGAAACTCTCGTGAAACAAATCCATACTTACTGAGACATAAAGGCCCTGGTATGGCCTCTAAGAGGATTTTGTGTGTGTCTGGGGGATAATAGTATCTTCGCTAGCTCTTCAATCTCCTTCACTTGCGCTCATTTTCCTTAGATGTGTTATCGCCTGATCGGCACCAAATCTCAAATCGAGATACTTGAAGATCAATAATTGAAATTGTCGAAGGCTTGCGCAGCTTGAATCATTTGAAATGCTACATATAAGACTTCAGAATAGTGTAATCCTTATTCGGAAAGGGGAGTTTTGGGCAGCGAGTGTGTTTTCATTTTCTATCTTTGAAAAAGCCTTTCTTTCTCCAGCATAATGTATAAACTTGAAAACTTCAGCAGCGGTTAAAGTTTGCATATGAGGTTTGGTGTGGTTTTTTTTCGCCTCAGGTAAAATGTTTGCTGGACTTAAATCACTGCTTCCTATTCTTACTCCATTTCTGCTATTTGTATCTAGCATGGTACTTCCCTGGTGTGTGTGTGAGAAAATGTGTTTACTATATTTATTCTGGCATTATCTGTTCCAGTACTACACAAAAGCCACCTCAAGGTAAGGTAATTTCTGACATGGTATGGTTTTAGCTTATAATTGTTTAAAGTTAACACATTCTGCCAGGTTTCTGTGAGTGGAATTTATAAGGGATTAATGCCTTGATACTCAGACTTTTTAATTCATTGTTTTCTTTCTACTAATCTTCCGTCATTCTTAGTTGCATGCCTTTTTGTCAATGTCAGTGTTAATTTTTGACCTTTTTTTAGAACACAAGTTGAGTGTTTACTCAACTGTATAACCTATGTCTCTCATATTTAAATCATGAATTACTGGTGTTTCCATAAGTATCTTATTTAGGTCAGTTGTTTCCAATTTCTGGTACATATGAGAACTGCCTGGAGAGCTTCTAAAAATCACAATGCCCAGGTCACACTCCATTTTGTGCCACCTTGGCTATTAATATTAATCTTTTAAAATAATAAATTTAGGGGAGCCTGGGTGGCTCAGTCGGTTAAGCGTCCGGCTTCCGGCTTCAGCTCAGGTCATGATCTCACAGTTCGTGGGTTCGAGCCCCGTATCAGGCTCTGTGCTGACAGCTCTGAGCCTGGAGCCTGCTTCAGATTCTGTGTCTCCTTCTCTCTCTGACCCTCCCTTGCTCGTGCTGTCTCTCTCTGTCTCTCAAAAATAAAAATAAAAATATAAATAAAAAATAAATTTAAATAATATAGTATCTAAATAACTTTGATATTTGGCTTCTAATACCAGCCATCCTAATTTAATTAATATGTGTGTGTTTTGTGCTATCTCAGCCTATTGATGGTAATGCTATGGTTAGAAATGCTTCGGGGCACTCACCTGGGCTCCAGTGAACTTCCCACAGACCACTCCCCTTTTGAAACCAATGTTCTTACGGTTCTTAATATGATTGCAGGACACCTTTTAGCAGTGACCCTCAGGAAACTTTGAAGGAAAAAAGTTTATTCCTGTTCAGTTCTGCCCTGAAGCTCACAAGACACACCAGTGGGCCACACAGCAAGCTAGTACAGGTAGAGAGGGTAGAGAGGGAGCAAGCTAGTACAGGCCTGGAGTTGTGCTTGAGGGTGGGGCAAGGGTTTTTCACTGGTGAATTAAAAAATAATAATAATAAGAGCAGGAATTTAACATACAGGAAGAGAGAAAAGGGAAAACAAAAAACCAAGTGCTCCAAAATGGCCACTTACTGAAATCAACCAAGAACTCTAAAACAAAGGAGTCTCAGTTGGGGGAGGTGGACTGGCACTTTATCTAGTTATTTGGCTGGCTGTGTGTTTATTCAAGGTAGTCATCTTTGAAGTGGATGCCTCAGCAATCCAAGCTTAAATCAGGCATCTGCATTATGAGAAAGGAGTGAGGGGGAGCAACTGTCAGGGTTTATACAACAATTTACCCCGTGATGCCAGAATCAGTGATGAGGACATTAACTGCCTGGATAGTTGGTATGCAAAAAGTCACAGTTAAGTAATTATACAGGCAATAGTTTGAAATCTAGTGTGTAGCCATTGTCCCAAACTTGAAAGAGACCAGCCATGAAAATGGGTCAGTTGGATCTTTGGGGCTAGCCCTGGAAATCTTTTCAAGGATTTGGGTAATAAGCAGTCTGTTTTTTTTTTTTAAGTTTATATATTTATTTTGAGGCAGGGCTGGGGGGGATGGTAAGAAAGGAAGGGCGGGGCAGAGAGAGGAAAGGGAGAGAGAATCCCAAGCAGGCTCTGAGCTGTCAGCATAGCCTGATGTGTGGCTCCATCTCATGAGACCTGAGGTTATCACCTGAGCCAAAATCAAGAGTTGGGCACTAAACTGACT
This sequence comes from Suricata suricatta, assembly GCF_006229205.1. Lineage (NCBI taxonomy): Eukaryota > Metazoa > Chordata > Mammalia > Carnivora > Herpestidae > Suricata > Suricata suricatta. The sequence continues at coordinate 40,259,240 of NC_043706.1, forward strand.
GAGCCACCCAGGTGCCCCATGGTATAACTAGGTTCGAGCCTGTCCTGTGTTGGTAGATTGTTTCATATTCAAGGGAACCAAGTTCTGCTCTTGTTCGTGAGCATAACTCAAAGTGTTGTGTCTCATTGCAGGAAGTGGTCATGCAGGTGGGTTCCCCAAGTTAGGCCTGTTTAAAAAAAAACAGTAAATTTAAAGATCTTACTGGGTTTATTCATAGTTATGAATTGGGCAGCATCCCATCTAACAAATAAAAAGGAGTTCCTAAGAGCTGTACAAAGTGAAAGGCAAGGCAGAAGTGGGCATGACAAGGAAGTTACTGTCAAAGAGTGGATTTTTTCAAGCAAGATTACCTACCTTTGGGGGAAGGCAGAGGTCTGTCAGGCAGATTACTTCACTACTGGTGACCAGGAAATTCCAGACAGATGGATTAAGATTATAATTCCAGTTTGTGAGTTCTGAAGGCAGTCCGTTGAGATTTCTAGATGTCAGACTCAAAGCATCTTCAGATGGAGTGAGGGCAGACAGTGGCAGTTAGATTTTCCTGGTTTGCAGTTTGAATGCTTCTGGTGATCTTTTCTGCGTGGCCCACGCAGCAATAGGCGCCAAAATTCTCTATACACGAACTATTGTGATTTCTTTGAAGTTTCTATCAAGTTTTTCCACTTTAGGTTGCATGACTTTGGGAAAGGGTAGTTTTAGTTTTCAGTGTTTCCAACTCAGAAGGGTGGGACAACATTTGGAAATGTTAGTTTGGAGAGTCGTAGTCAAATATTGGCGGACACTAGAGGAATTCAGGATCCAGTTCAGTTTAGAGGTGGAAAAATAAAACCTTAAAGATAATTAACAGCAGTAGAATCTGATATCCACAAAGTTGTATTACTGAAACAGTCTTTCTCACATAATCCGCCCCCCCCCATTTCTATTGGAGATAACCAAAATAAGGCTAATCTTTAAAAAATAAATGTAGTCTCATTAAACTAGGCCTGGTTATTTATAGAAGTACAGCAAGAATAGTGATTAACCATATAGACTTTTAAATCTGCTCTGCTGAAACTTTTCATAAGGAATCTCAGATTGAATTTTTAAAAGCCCCTCAAGACTATGAAGCCAACCACAAAACTTGCCATTAGGCTTTGCCTGCAAAACATATAGATTTGGGTGAATTCCTGTCTTCTTCAGGTTCCTAAAATACCCTCAGGTTCCCAAGCCTGCCAGGAAGGGACCTTCCTTACTCACCTGGTAAGGCTGTTGGGAACTTGGTAAGCAGGGCACCAAACTGATTTTTCCAAGGAGCTTTATTGATTCCATAAAGTTAACCTTAGTTTCTTAATTATTGTATCTACGTACTATATCTATGTATGTCTTAAATACATCATTGTAGTCAAAGTTTGGTAGTATAACCAGTGTTTCCAGTTGTGTCCTGTTAGAAGGAGAAAGATCCTTACTGAACGTATACAGATAATTATATTGCCATGAAAATAATATTCACTGAGAGTTTTCTAATTCTGGAGGAATCAGGTTGAGAGAAAAAGTTTGTTCTCAAAAAGTATACTTTACCAACAAGTATAAGTTACTTATTGGTAATGAGGGTACCAATGAGATAGGTTAAGAGAAGAGCTTTCCTTAAATCTGGAGGAAACAACATTAAAGAACCAACAGTGCCTCAAACAAAAAGTCATAAAAATTATAATCATCCTCATCAGTTCATTCAGTCCTATGGAATTCTTTAAAGAAATTTTTTTTAATGTTTATTTTTGAGAGAGAGAGAGAGACAGGCAAAATCTGAAGCAGGCTCCAGACTCTGAGCTGTCAACACAGAGCCTGAGATGGGGCCCGAACTCAAGAACTGTGAGATCATGATCTGAGCTGAAGTCAGATGCCCAACTGACTGAGCCAGCCAAGCGCCCCATTAAAGCTTTTTTAAAAAGCTTATTTATTTTGGGAGAGACAGATAGGCAGGCAGCGCTAGTGGGTAAGAGGCGGGGGATGGAGGTAGAGAGAGAATCCCAAGCAGGCTCTCTGTGGTCATCTCAGAGCCCAAGGCAGGGCTCCAACTCACAAAATCTAGAGTTGGATGCTTAAGAGACTGAGCCACCCAGGCATTCTTGTTACTAAAGCTTATTTTTAAAAACTTTTTATAATAATTTACTTTTAGCCAGCTTGATTACATAAGGTAATATTCTCTTTATCTCTCTACCTATGACATCATTGTGTGGCCCCAGGTATGGTATGTACTTTTCAGTCCTGTAAGTACTAAACCTTTATATTTTTTCAGTTTGCTAATGGTTATTGCTGAAGGGCATCTTGCAATCACAGTAAGAACCACAAGGGTTGGTCCGTTGTATTTTTTCTTTTGGAAAGGGGAGAGATCTGTGGGAAGCTCACTGGAGCCCAAGTGAGTGACCCTAGCCATTTCTAGCTGATAACATTACTATTCGTAGGCTGAGATAGCACAAAACACACCATACCAATTAAATTAGGATGTCTGGTGAGCAAAGCCAGGCTGAGACTGGCTGGCTCAGTCAGTAGAGGACTCGAGTATCATGAGTTAAAGCCCCACATTGGGCATAGAGCTTTAAAAAACATGTTCCCATGTGATTCTAATCTGCAGCAAAGTTTGGGAGTCACTGCTTTAGTTTGTATTCCTTCTTCCAGATTTCTAACAATGTTAAATCATAACAGTCTGTATCCACTGTCAAGTATATAAGGTTTGTTCTTCCAGTCTACCATCCATACCTTTATGTATGTCTATCTGCGAATAGTATGTGGTATTGTTTTCTCTTGTCTTCAAAAGCTTATGTAAATGGATAGAAAATCACCATTAGAACACTATAAAATAAGTATTACAGGCAAGATCCAGTGATAGGTGCTTAGTGGTTGAAAGTTTTAGGAGAACCAGGATATTTGCATAATCTCAAAGATTTTCCCCTAAGATAATAGTTACAAAAGGAAGGATAGTAACTTTACAGCAAGAAACCTGACAAACACAATCACAACTAAATGACCAGTAACACACAGTGAGAAACCTGACAATCACAACTAAATGACCATGGTTAACTTCACCAGTAATAAGAGCACTTCACTTCCATAATATTCTTGCCAAAAATATATATCCTCGGGGCACCTGGGTGGCTCAGTCGGTTAAGCTTCTGACTCTTGGTTTCAGCTAAGGTCATGATCTCATAGTTTGTGGGGTCAAGCCCCGTGTTGGGCTACGCGCTGAGCACGGAGCCTGCTTGGGTTTCTGTCTCTCCCTCTCTCTCTCTGCTCCTTCCCGGCTTGAGGGTACACTCACTCCCCATCTCTCTCTCAAAATAAATAAATGAACATAAAAAAAACAAAACAAAACAGGGCACCTGGGTGGCTCAGTCAGCTTAACCGTACTCTTTGATTTCAGCTTGGGTCATAATCTTAGTTAGTGGGTTGAATCCGCCGCATAGGGCTCTGCACTGACTTAGAGGAGCCTGCTTAAGATTCTCTCTCCCTCTCTCTCTGTCCCTCCCCAAATGGCACTATGTCAGTTCTCTTTCTCTCTCTTTCTCTCAAAATAAATAAACTTTAAAAAAAAAAAACACCAAAAACACATCATCTTAATCTAATCAAGAGAAAGCATTAAACAAACCTAAACTGAGAGGCATTCTTGAAGTAACTGACTAGTTTTCTTCAAAAGTGTCATGACTTTGAGTAGATAATGAAAGAAAATGCAAAATGCTTATGATTTATGATGTGGCTTCATCTTAGCTTGGGCAAACCATGCAGTATTTAATACATAGTAGCAGAATATTTACTATTGAAGCTTGAAAAGATGTGAGTTCTTTGTGTGCAACCTTTCATTTATGCATGTGAGAGGGTTATCATTTTTTTTAATATTTTTACATTGTAGTACTTGTTTTGCTTGTTGGTGGTGTTTGCTTATTTAATACATTCTGTCAAGGACAGAAATTACATGCTGGTTCCCCCCCCCTCCCAGGGAGTGTGTCTTGGGTTTTTCCCTTATTATTTTCTTTACTTTTTTTTTTTCCTCTTCTTTTTATGGTGGTGGGGGTGGTTATGTTTAAATGAAGTTGCTTTTACAGCACCAAAGACTTAATCATCCATTTCCTATATAAAAAGTAGCTACTTTTTTGCATGGACC
>NC_043706.1:40263474-40308765 GCF_006229205.1 Suricata suricatta
TTCTGTATAAGTCTAAGTACATGAAATAGAAGTGGGGGTTTTGATTTTTTACTTTGCTTTTCTGTTTGGAGTGTCATTGTAACTACTGTATTGTAAATGATGGAAAATAATTGCATATGTTAAAAAAATAAATTGTATAAAAAATTTTTTTAAGGTCAAAAAAAGTGTCATGAAAAATAAGGGAAGACTAAGGAAATGTCACAGGTTGGAGAAGACTAAGGAGATAGGATTACTAAGAAAAAGAAAAAGGTTATTAGAGGAATACCTGGTGAAATTCAAGTAAAGTGTGTAGTTGAGCATTATACCAATGTTTATTCATTTTTTAGCTTTGATAATTGTGCTTTATAAAATGTTAACATTAGGGGAAACTGGATTTCAGAGAATCCTAATCATTTTTGCAACTTTAAGTCTAAAATTATTCCAAAATAAAGAGTTGAAAAAATTCACAAGAGGTGCGCCTGGGTGGTTCAGTCAGTTAAGCGTCCAGCTTCAGCTCAGGTCCTGATCTCACAGTTCGTGGGTTTGAGCCCAGCGTCAAGCTCTGTGTTGACAGCTAGCTCAGAGCCTGGAGCCTGCTTCAGATTCTGTATTTCCCTCTCTCTCTGACCCTCCTCTGCTCATACTGTCTCTCTGTGTCTCTCAAAAATAAATAAAAAGCATTAAAAAAAAATTCACATGAATGCCATTATGTTATATGCCATTTTCTGTTTCTCTTTTCCCTGAAATTATACTCAAGTTTTGTTAACAACTAGATTTTAACTATTGGCTTCATCTCACTATTGATGTACATTATAGTTTTGGGGTTTTTTTAATGTTTGTTTACTGTTCTTAAAGAGTGTGTGAGCGAGGAAGGGGCAGAGAGATAGGGAGACAGAGGATTGGAAGTGGGCTCTGCACTGATAGCAGCGAGCCCGATGCAGGGCTTGAACCCACAAACTGCAAGATCATGACCTGAGCCAAACTTGGACACTCAACTGACAGTGCCACCCAGGCGCCCTGATGTACACTGTACATTTCCCTGTAACTAATGATGTTGATCCCATTTTCATGTGTCTGTTAACTATATGTATATCTTTCTGTAAACTGTTTAATTTCTTTGGAAGGTGGATATTTTTAAAGCTTTTAATGTATACTGCCTTCCTAAAATTGTAATTATTCTCTTACTAGTGTCATATGAAAATGACTATTTCATTCTTGTTAGTATTTATGTTCATTCTAACTCAACAATGGGAGTATGGAAATACAGCTTTCTTTGGTGCTTTGAATTAGGTGTCTTTTCTGATCACAAAATATTGTCTTACAGAAAAATGGCTGCTGGACAGGACCGGGTAGTTGCCCTCGTGGACATGGACTGCTTTTTTGTTCAAGTGGAACAGCGGCAAAATCCTCATTTGAGGAATAAACCTTGTGCAGTTGTGCAGTACAAATCATGGAAGGGTGGTGGGTATGTATCATAGTTACTGTAACTAACCTATAAAATACATGGCAGTATGCTAGGTCCTGTTGAGATTTTTCAGCTGCTGCATTTGAGATGAAAGAAGGGCATCTGTGACCAAAAAGTTTCTTATGTTTATAGCCTGAATTCAGTTAAATTTTAGTTATTTTTGCTTATGACCATTTAACGCTTTTCTGTTTCTCTTTTTTTCCTAACTTTAGAATAATTTCAGTGAGTTATGAAGCTCGTGCCTTTGGGGTCACTAGGAACATGTGGGCAGATGATGCTAAGAAGTTATGTCCAGATCTTCTACTGGCACAAGTTCTTGAGTCTCGTGGGAAAGCTAACCTTACCAAGTAAGAAGAAAAGACTGTTTAGGCGAAAGGAAGAATTGGAAATGATATAATATGAGGCCCTTAGGAACTGAAGTTTCAAATTTGTTTGGTGTAAATAATATCTGAAAAAGTTCCCTTTGGACAGCCAGCTTTTCTCTGTGAAATGAAAATAGATTTGATACCATGTTTCAGAAATAGTTCAGAACCATTACAACCTATAACAATTGGTGCCCTTAACATCCTTTCAGTTCCTTAATTATTTAAAAATTGGTATTATAATTCAAACTTAGGGGCGTCCAACTTCAACTCAGGTCATGATCTCACAGTTTGTGAGTTCAAGCCCTGCATCAGGTTTCACTGATATTACAGAGCCTACTTGGGATTCTCTTCTTCTCTGCCCCTCTCTCTGCCCTCTCTTTGTCCCCTGCATCTCTCTCTCTCCCTCCCTCCCTCCCTCTCTCTCAAAATAAATAAACTTTAAAAAAGAAAAACTTAATACCATTTCTCATGCTCTCAAGCCATAGGTCTGAAATGTTTGAAGTAATTAAATTGACTGAAACTAAGTTTTTTCAGAGAAGGCTGAGTCCAACTGGCATTATAGTGCAGTATCTAAAATTACTTGCCAGACCTAGGGGCACCTGGGTGGCTCAGTTGGTTAAGCGTCTGACTTTGGCTCAAGTCATGATCTCACAATTCATGGGTTTGAGTCCCATGTTGGGCTCGGTGCTGACAGCTCAGAGCCTGGATCCTGCTTTGGATTTTGTGTCTCCTTCTCTGTCTCTCCCTCTCAAAAATAAATACACATTAAGAAAAATTATTTTAAAAAACAATTACTTGCCAGAACTGAACAATCTCAAAGGAGACTACCTTCTCTGTTTTTGAAGTGCACTGTTGCTCCCCAGATTTTAGAATTTTAGCCTTAGAATGGAGATATGTCTGGTTATAGCCAAGTTAAAGGAGGTAGGTACAAGCTCCATCCAATATAAGACCCCTAACAGACAATATGTATTGAACATATGGCTTATGCCAGGCTGTGTTAAGCTCTCCATAGGCAGTATCTCTTAAATTTCACATTATTATAAGGTAGATTCTAGTATTACCCACCTCACCTCCATGAAGACACAAGATTAAAGAGGTTAAATAATGTAAGTTCACACAACTAGGAAGTAGAAGATTGAAGATTCGGGGGGGTGGGGGGAGTGGTTTTAGAATTTCAGCGTCTGCATTCTCACGGTACACTCCACCATGTAGTGTGTGTAGGGATCATGGTTTGAACTTAAAAGTTGAGATATTCCAGGGGCGCCTGGGTGACTCAGTTGGTTAAGCATCTGACTCTTGATTTTGGCACAGTTCATGATCTCATGTGAGTTTGAGCCCCTCGTCGGTCTCTGCGCTAACAGCACAGAGCCTCCTTGGGATTCTATCTCTCTCTTTTTCTGTCCCTCCCCCACTTGCTCTCCGTCTCTCTCTCTCAAAATAAATAAAAATAAACTTTAAAAAAAAGACTTGATAACTTACAAGTCTGAAGGTAGTATGCCATAACCAACATTAATACTAGAGTTATTGCCTAAAAGAAGACAGATTTGACTGAAGATTAATACCTTAATCCTGAAGTAAAATTAAATTCAGCTAATAGACATACACTGCATTGCATCGAATGGAGTTTTATCCTGGTAAAGACAGTGTAACTTTCCAGAAATAATAGTTGACTTCATGATGTGAGTTTGGAAGGCCACATACTAGCAACTTTAAACTGGATCATTTACCTTAGTCAAATGATGAGCAAAAACAGTTTTTATCAAATTTAGGAGTTAGTTTATAGATGAGATTTATTAAGACCTGGAGATTTATTTATTTATTTTTTATTTTTTTTTAATGTTTTATTTATTTTTGATACAGAGAGAGACAGAGCATGAGAGGGGGAGGGGCAGAGAGAGAAGGAGACACAGAATCGGAAGCAGGCTCCAGGCTCTGAGCTAGCCGTCAGCACAGAGCCCGACGCGAGGCTCGAACCCACGAACGTGAGATCTGACCTGAGCCGAAATCGGAGGCTTAACTGACTGAGCCACCCAGGTGCCCCAAGACCTGGAGATTTAAAATTACTGTTTTGATAACTTGCAATACCAGATTATACAGTATGATTTGCAGAAATGTATACACATTGAAGTTTATCAAATATTCTTAAAATAGTTTGGAGTAATTTGCTCAAGAGGCTGTGAAGGAACACCAGCTATTGCCATAGAGCGTCCTCTCCTCACTCTGTGTGTACCTGTTTCATGTCTTCATGCTCTTGCACGTGCTTGCTCTCTTTTTTCTCTTTTCCCCCTTTGAGGTCTGACTGTTCTCTTTCCAGTACAAATAATGATTAGAAGAAAAAAACCAAGTCTTTCTCCAATTCTTTGGAGAATGTTTTAGAACAATAATTATACTAGGTTTTATAGATGTCTTTGTGAAATGGTGCAAATATTTCACTTCTTTGATAGATTCAATAGGAATGAAGAACTTACTTTAAATTCCATAGCAGGTTCAAAGCAAAGAAAATATATACACGTTGCCATAGGAAACTAGCTCTCTACATCCAGAAGAGTTGCTTGTTAGGGTTTAAATAAGGTGTACGGTGAAGTGGGTATCCCCTGGGGAAGGCTGTCCCCACATTCTAGGCACTCATCTTCAGCCTGATAATTTGAATGTTAGTGTACCCAGAAGTGATTGGATGTGGTTGGCTGGATGTGTATGTATGTATGTGTGTGTGTATGTAGCAAGGACCAGCTCACATGTTGGTCAGACTTACTGTTGACTAAAGTATAAAATCCAGTATGTCACTTTGTAATTTATAGTCAGAAACACCGGGGCTCCTGGCTGGCTCAGTCAGAAGAACATATGACTGTTGATCTTGGGGTTGTGACTTTGAGCCCCACATTGGGTGTAGAGATTACTTAAATAAAATTTAAAAATATGTAGGGGCGCCTGGGTGGTGCAGTTGGTTAAGCGGCTGGCTTCAGCTCAGGTCCTCACGGTTCGTGATATTTGAGCCCCACATCAGGCTCTGTTCTGACAGCTCAGAGCCTGGAGTCTGCTTCGGATTCTGTGTCTCCCTCTCTCTCTGACCCTCCCCTGCTCGTGCTATCTCTCTCTGTCTTTCAAAAAATAAAAAAAAAAATTTTTTAAATATGTATATATAGTGTGGGCACCTGGGTGACTCATTCAGTTAAGCATCCAACCTCGGCTCAGGCCATGATCTCTCAGTTCTTGATTTTGAGCCCCATGTCAGGCTCTGTGCTGACCACTTAGAGCCTGTACCCTGCTTTGGAGTCTGTGTCTCCCTCTTTCTCTGCCCCTCCCCCATTCACTCTCTCTTTTTCTCCCTCAAAAATAAACATTAAAAAAATTTTTTTAAGTATATGGTTTTAGCTCAGGTCATAATTTCAAGGTTCATGAGTTTGAGTCCCACATCAGATGATCTCATGCCCTGCTTCGGGTCAGCCCCGCTTCTCTTTCTCTTCCTCTTTTTCTTTCTCTCCCTCTCCCTCCCACTCATACCCCCTCTGTCTCTCTGCCCCTTAAAGTATTCTCTTTGCCCCTTGCTCACTTACGACCTCTCTCTCAAAAAAAAAAAAATCTGTGTGTGTGTGTGTGTGTGTGTGTGTGTGTGTGTGTCTAGAAATGCTATCTTGAGGAAGACCAGATACTTGGAATCAGGGATCAGGGCAGTGTTTCCTGTAAGTTAATCTCTTATTTGAAGACAAAAGGTTTTTTTTTTTTTTAATGTTTTTTACTTTATTTTTGAGAGACAGAGAAGCATGAGCAGGGGAGGGTCAGAGAGAGAGGGAGACACAGAATCTGGAATAGGCTTTAGGCTCTGAGCTAGCTGTCAGCACAGAGCCCGATGCGGGGCTTGAACCCACGAACCTTGAGATCATGACGTGAGCTGAGGCTGACGCTCAACCGACTGAGCCACCCAGGCGAAGACAAAAGTTGAAGCAGAATACTACATGATAGATTTATGAAAATAACAGAAAGAATAGGTGATCTTAGTAAAATGTAGTTAAACAAGTTTGAAGCATTTCTTTTGTCTTTGGAGAGATCTTTGTCACATAAACATGTTCATGGTCTGGATGCTTTCCACCTTCATAGTGCTAGAGTCACACTAAAAACATCTGCCTCTGTGTTTCTTGTTTTTCTTCGTTTCTGTTACTGACCATCTGCCTGCTTACTGACCACTTCATCTGGGTTACTGTCTCATCTCTGCCAAGCCTTTCCTTTCTTTAAGGACACCTTAGGTTGGTTATGTATATGATGATTCCATTATGAGATGGAGGGGATGGGGCTGATATCTGAATTGTTGTGTTCAATCTTCTCATTGAGCTCCTTTCTGTCAATTGGTGGCAGTTTATGGATTCGCACGAGAAGAAGAGACAGTTCACACTTAGCATTATTTTACCTTCTGTCTTCATGGAGGTATATTTTGCTGATCTGTGAGACATTTCTGGGGGTCAATAAAATGAGTTTGGCCCTTCCACAAGGAGCTACTTTGTTCCTTGGGTCTTTTCTCAGCTAGGCAAATCTACTTCCTCTCAAATCTGTCCGACGTGAGGTTTATTGTGGCATTTGAAGTGTGTGTGTGTTCTGTTAATAGATAATTAAAAAAAAATGAATTGTTGCATTCACTTATTGCCTGCATGTATAATACTTCTTATACTTTTTAGGTACCGGGAGGCAAGTGTGGAGGTGATGGGGATAATGTCTCGTTTTGCCGGGATTGAACGTGCCAGCATTGATGAGGCTTTTATAGACCTGACCAGTGCCGTACATGAGAGACTACAAAAGCTACAAGGTCAGCCTATCTCGGCTGACTTGTTGCCAACCACATACATTGAAGGCTTGCCCCAAGGCCCTACAACAGCAGAAGGGACTGATCAGAAAGGTACTTCTGTAGCATCATACCGCTTCCGCTTCCTGCCTTTGGACCTGCTTTGCTTGGTCACGCTCATCCTTCTTGGATTGATTTGAAAGGCAACTTAAACTACAACCTGACTGAATCACAAGGACTCACAGGAAGGATAGAGAAATTCTTTTATCTTTTCAGGTATATGGATGTTGAGAAGCTGTGAAATCTGTATGAAATCAAGTTTCTCTTTAGCTATAACTAGAGCAGGTTAGAGTTATCTGTAGACAGCATTTCCGTCATTTGTAGTTTAACTTATAGTGTTGTAACTTGGTTTCTTCATCATTTAAGTTTAAGGGAGACCTCAAGTACAGGGAGATGAGTCACTTAAAAATTTCTGATCAATTTATAGTGAAAAATATTAATGGACTGTGCAAGGTCTCATTTTATTTATTTTCCTTACTTTCCCCTTCTTAGCGATTCCCTCTCCCTATCTGAGCCTCCCTCTGGCACCCACTGATGTATTTGGTAGATCTTCTTAAATTTGTATGTGTCTTTGTAAATTATACAGTGTTGCTTTATGTATGTGCTTTTAAAACTTGTGCTTTTTAATTAAAAGATAGTATCATGTTATATGTTTTATTCTTACTTTTAATTCCTGTATCATTAACATACAATGTAAATTCCATTCCTTAATTTTCCTTTAGTGGTGATTTTATAGATCTTCCCATGCAGGTTTTTTTTACATGAAATTGATTGCTTTTAATTACAGCATAATCTATGGTATGGATCTATGATATTTACAGACAATTCTAGTGGTGCACTTACTTGTTACTTCTAATTTTCTTCATGTTTGTATGGTAAATGTCCTCATTCATCCTCTTTGGGACCTATGCAGGGGTTTTTCTGAAAATGTTTTTGGGAGTGGACTGCATACACATATATTGTTTCATTAAATACTGCCAAATTGGGGCACCTGGGTGGCTCAGTCAGTTAAGCCTCCGGCTTGGGCTCAGGTCAGATCTCATGTTCGTGGGTTCGAGCCCCACGTCAGGCTCTGTGCTGACAGCTAGCTCAGAGCCTGGAGCCTGCTTCTGGTTATGTGTCTCCTTCTCTCTCTGCCCCTCCCCCTCTCATGCTCTGTCTCTCTCTGTATCAAAAATAAATAAAACATTAAAAAAAATTTAAAAAAAAATACTGCCAAATTGTTCCCCAGAGTGGTTATAATGGTCACTCCATGCCTGAGGTACACGAGAATTCTTTTTGCCATCATATTCTTGCCAACAGCTGGTATTTTTGAATGTTTAAAAGTATTTACCAACATGATGGCTATAAAGTATTTCGTAAGGAGCTGTTGGCTGGATCAGTTGGAAGAGTAGGTGATGTGACATTTGATCTCAGGGTTGTGAGTTCAAGCTCCACATTGGGTGTACAGATTACTAAAAATAATAAACTTTAAAAAAAAACACCTTTAAATAGCAAAGTGGTTCCACAAAGTATAGCATAAACAAAGTTAATGGATGACAGAAGTTCACAAAGACCTTTTCCTACATTTCTTTTTGCCTTATACTTTTTTTTAGGTCTTTTGCCCATATGGAGTTCAACATTTTTATTTGATTTTATAGACAATCTTATTTATATTATTTATTTTTTTATAGTTTATTATTTCTGAGACAGAGAGAGACAGAGCACGAGTGGAGGAGGGGCAGAGAAAGAGGAGACACCGAAACTGAAACAGGCTCTGGGGCTCTGAACTGTCAGTACAGAACCTGAAGTGGGGCTCGAACCCATGAACCATGAGATCATGTCCTGAGCTGAAGTCGGACACTTAGACTGAACCACCCAGGCACTCCTATTTATATTATCTTAAAAAAACTTTTTTTGAGGGGAAAGAGAGAGCATGAGTGAGCTAGGAGCAGAGAGAGAGAGAATCCCACGAGGTACAGAGAGAAAGAGAGAATGCAAAGCCCAGAGCAGGGCTCGAGTTCATCGGAGCAAGTCTCAAACTCACCCGAAGCAGGGATCGAGCTTACCTGACATGGGGCTTGAACTCATGAACCACTGAGATCATGCCCTGAGCCAAAGTTGGATGCTTAATTGACTGAGCAATCACCCCAGGTGCCCCTATTTTTTATTATTCTTATAATGAGTTGGTTTTCCCCACAATTACTTATTAAATAATCCATTCTTTCTCAACTTCCCATGTAGATGTGGGTCAGTTTTTATAGTATCCCATTTGTCTCTCTGCTCCTGCTCCAGAAACATTGTTTTTATTCCTATTTGTAGAATGTTCTATTTGATGAGAATGTCCCTCTGCTTTTGTTTTTCAGAATTGTCTTAGCTCTATATGTACTTTTGTTGTTCAGTGTGCATTTAAAAAATTTTTTTAATGTTTTATTTATTTTTGATACAGAGAGAGACAGAGCATGAGAGGGGGAGGGGCAGAGAGAGAAGGAGACACATAACCGGAAGCAGGCTCCAGGCTCTGAGCTAGCTGTCAGCACAGAGCCTGACGCGGGGCTTGAACCCACGAACGTGAGATCTGACCTGAGCCGAAGTTGGTCGCTTAACCGACTGAGCCACCCAGGCGCCCCCAGTGTGCATTTTAGAATACATTAGTTGGGGGCGCCTGGGTGGCTTTAGTCGGTTGATCATCTGACTTCGGCTCAGGTCACGATCTCATGGTTTGTGGGTTCGAGCCCCGTGTCAGGCTCTGTGCTGACAGCTCAGAGCCTGGAGCCTGCTTCAGACTCTGTGTCTCCCTCTCTCTCCTCCTCCCCTATTCATGCTCTGTCTGTCTCTGCCTCTCAAAAATAATTAAAAAAAAAGAAAAGAATACATTAGTTGAACTCAAAAAGTTTTGATAGGATTACATTGAATTTACATCTTTAGACAGGGTAGTTATCTTAATGTTAACTTATGCCATACATAAACATATCACCAATTCTTTAGGTCTTCATTTGTGTCCCTTTTAATGATTTTTGGGGGTTAAAAGTATTTTATGTGTTGTAATATTTTTACTTCCTCTGAGATCTCGAATCTAGTATATTTTCTTTTTTTTTCTTCATTTACACTTTTAATTGATATAACACACATAAAGTGCACAAATCATAAGTGTGTATACCTTGGCTAATTTTCAGAGTAAACCCCCGCTTCGTAAGTAGCTTCCAAATCAAAACCAAAACCAGAATCCTAAAAGGCACACCTGCCTACACTTCCAGACACTGTCCGTTCCTCTCCCCTTTGTACAGTAACCATTGTCCTTATTTCTATTTAGCTTATTTTTAAACTTTATAAAATTGAAATCAAGCAATATATCCTTGAGTCTGGCCTCATTTGATCAACATTGTGAGATTCATCCATTCTGTTGTATGTAGTTGAGTTTGTTTACTTTCATTGTTATGTAGTTCTGCATTACATGAATATACCACAAACTATCCATTCTACAGCTGATGGATATTTGGGTTGTTTCCATTTTGGGGCTCCTGAGAAAAGTGCTGCTATGAACATTCTTGTAAATATCTTTTGGTGAACAAATGTATGATTTCTATTGGGTATATGACTAGAAGTGTTTAATTGTAGGATTTGCCTAAAATCAGTTTTAGTTTGCTTATAGTCAGCTTTAGTAGGTACTGCCAGTTACCCAAAATGGTGGTATTTATTTATTTTTTTAAGTTTGTTTGAGGGGTGCCTGGGTGGCTTGATTGGTTAAGCATCTGACTTCGGCTCAGATCATGATCTCACAGTTTGTGGGTTTGAGCCCCATGTTGGGCTCTGTGCTGACAGCTCAGGGCCTGGAGCCTGCCTCGGATTCTGTGTCTCCCTCTATCTCTCCCTCTCCCCAACTGGTGCTCCGTCTCTGTCTCTCAAAAAAAAAAGAATAAATGTTAAAGTATTTGCTTGAGGGAGACACAGCATGTGGGGGGGGATGGGAGAGAGCGAGAGGGGGAGAGAGAATCTCAGCCAGGCTCCACGCTGCCAGCACAGAGCCCAGGGTGGAGCTCAAACCCACAAACCCTGAGAACATGATCTGAGCTGAAACCAAGAGTCAGACGCTCAACTAACTGAGCCACTCAGGCGTCCCTGGTTGTACCAGTTTACAATCCCACTAATAGAATATATGAAAATTCCAGTTGTTTCACATTCTTTTCAGCACATGCCTTTTTTCTCTTTTGCATTTTAGCCATTTTGATGGGTGTATAGTGATATCCGTGGTTTTAGTTTGTATGACCCTGGTCTTAATGAAGTTGACTACCTTTAAATTTATTGGCCAATTAGATTTCTTCGTTTATGAAGTACCTCTTTAAGTCTTTTGCCCATTTTTTGTTGTTGTTGGATTGTCTTCTCTCCATAGGACTTCTTTATATTATCTGAAATGAATCCTTTATTAAATATCTGTATGGCAAATACTGTCTAGTCAGTGACTTGTTTTTCATTCTATTACTGGTGGCTTTTGATGAAACAGAGAGGTTCTTAATTTTAATTTGGTCCATGTATTTTTTTTTTGTTTTTATGGACAATATTTTTTTATGTCCTGTTTAAGAAATATTTACCTACCTCAAGGATATGAAGCAATTCTGTTGTCTTTTTCTAGAAGCTTTATTGTTCTCCTTTTCACATTTAGATTTACAATCCATTGTGTGTGTGTCTGTAGGGTGTGAGATAGAGATCAAGATTACTTTTTTTATTATGTGAGTATCCAATTATATCTTATAAAGCTTTACTTTTTTTATAAAGGTCTTCTGCATTCATTTGTTATGTTCCTAATTGCTTTAATTTTTTATTGCTATTGTCTTTCTTCTTTATTATAATAATTTTATACTTGGTTGTTGATGTGTAGGGGAGTGATACGTGATTTTATTTTAATTGACCTTCATTTCCCTATCTGACAAAACTTTGTGATAAATAGGCATATGTCAGAGATATTTCAGGTTTGGTTACAGACCATCCACAATAAAGCAAGTATCTCAGTCATTAAAGTGAGTCAAATTTTTTGGTTTCTTAGTGCATCTAGAAGTTATGTTTATACTATAATCTATTGAGTACACAGTAGCATTAGATCTTTAAAAAGCACATACCTTAATTTTAAAAAACTTTATTGCTAAGAAATGCTAACCATCTGAGCTTTCAGGAAGTTAAAATCACTGATTCTAGATTATCATAACAAATATAACAATAATGAAAAAGCTTGAGATATTGTGAGAATTACCAAAAAGTGATACAGAGACACAGAGTGAGCAAATGCTGTTTGGAAAATGTTGCCAATAAATTTACTTGACAGGGTTGATATAGATCTTCAGTTTTAAAAAAAATGCAGTCTCTGCAAAGCATATTGAAGCCAGGCACCAGTAAAACAAGGTATGCCTGTAATCTTCATGAAAATGCTTTTGATACATAAAATGTATTCAGTGGTTGAAAATACTTTCTTAAATAACATAAAATTAAGGCATGTTGCCTGAGTGGCTCAGTCAGTGGAGTGTCCCAACTTTGGCTCAGGTCATGATCTCATGGTTCAAGGGTTCCAGCCCCACAAAGGGCTTTCCACTGACAGTATGGAGCCTGCTTTGGATTCACTGTCTCCCTCTGTCTCTGCTCCTCCCCTGCTTGCACACACACACATGCACACATGCTCTCTCAAAAATAAACATTTTTTTAAATGCTCTTAAATTAAAAAAATTAGGGCAACAAAAATTTGCTTTTGTGGTAATATTAGATTGTATTAGTTCTGGATACCAGATCTAAGAGGATCTGGCTCTTAATTTTTTTTTTTTTTTTGAGAGAAACAGAGACAGTACAAACAGAAAAGGGGCAGAGAGAGAGAGGGAGAGAGAGAATCCCAAGCAGGCTCCACACAGTGCACAGAGTCTGACACAGGGCTCGACATCAGGTCATAACTTGAGCTGAAGTCAGCTGTTTAACCGACTGAGCCACCCAGGCGCCCCAGGTCTTTAATTTTTTAAATCAAATTTTAAAAATCAGAATTCCAGCTGGAATTAAGCTGGATCTCCCAGAACAAAAAATTTGGCATTTAGAGGCTTTTTGAACAGGGTATCTACAGTTTTTCCCAGACATTTTCTAGTACTTTTCATAATAGCTCTCTTCAAAACAGTGGATCTCTGCTTCATTTGTAACAGGAACATTGGTACTTTTAGAACTATTATAACATTATTATTTTTTTTTTTACATTTATTTACTTATCAGAGACAGAGAGAGACAGCTCGAGCTGGGGAGGATCAGAGAGAGAGGGAGATACAGAATTAGAAGCTGTCAGCACAGAGCCCAACGCAGGGCTTAAACCCACGAACCGTGAGATCATGACCTGAGCCGAAGCTGGACGCATAACCGACTCAGCCACTCAGGCGCCCCTATAACATTATTCTTATAAGTGCTCTTTCAGTAAGACATTTTGAATGCTGGCCATTAACCAAAAGGAAATTGTCTGGATGCCATCCTATAGCAAATTAACTTCTTGTGGGGAAACCTTAAGGCAGTCTGTGATTATTTGTCGAAATAATACAGATCTGCCCAGAAAAAGGCCCAAGAGAATTTAGCTTACTTCTGGTTAAAGTGGCAAATTTCCCATGGGTTCCATGTTTTAAAATAAGACAAGATGTACAATTTTCTTTTGCTGTTGAACAGTCGTAGGAAAAGCCTTTGATATATTGTATTGAAGGGTAGTAGTAGAACTGCCCAGGGAAGCTGGTGAGAGAGACCACTAAGGAATTATAGCAGAGTTTATAAGCTGAAGGCTGCAGATCCTTCAGTTCTTTCAGAGAAATACACGGACAATTAAAATTGTGCCATTTAAAGGAGGCAGGGTTATGGGATGTAAACTTTTGATGAAGTATGTCCTGATTTTCTTTATTATTTTGGGACCAGAGTCAGAAATTTAATGGTCATAATAAGGAAGGCTTTTCTTTGGTCTTAGCTTTGTGTACTACATCTTTCTGTATGTCTAATGCTTTAAACATTGGTTTTATAATGGTTTAAGTCATTAGTTCTTTTAAGAGTTTTGTGAAGGCTGTATCCCCTTTTGAAAAATTTTTGAAAGCTTGTGAACCCTTGCTTGCTTCAGAAAAATACATATCTACACATAGACAATTTTATGTGCAGTTTTTGGGAGAGTCACAGACCCTCTGAAAGCCACATACCTCAGAATAAGAACTGTTACTACACATTATATTGGTATTTTGGGCTGCAACTCCTTGTTAAAGAGCTCTCCAACTGAAGATGATGATGTATACCTTCATTGGTGCTAAATGTTTACTTCAACTCAAATGGACATGTACCTCTTTCTTCTATACCCATCTTATCTATGTACATTTTTATTTAAAAATGCCAGTGTTTATTTCTGTATGTCTTATGTATCTGTTGCCTTAATGTGTCTAGTTTAAGTATTCATTTCCAGATGGAGTGATACCATTTTTTTATTTATAGTGCTCAGAACAGTGTAAAGTGTAGTAATGGTTTATGATATTTCATATCATTTGAGTCCCAAAAACTGGCAACAGAAATTAGCTGATCTAAGTGCATGTAGTCTTCCAGAAATTGCTTCTCATGGATGTGGCATATGTCAAACCTAGGAAAAGAAGCCAGAGTTCTGTTCAACTCTCCCATCCTGCCCCTTAATTCACAGCTAGCCATCCTGTTCAGCCATACTGCGTTTGCAACTTTGTATTTTCTGTTTCTGAAATAGTTATGTGTGTGAAAAGTTTAAGTGGTAGGATTACTTAAAGATAATACTCAAACACTGTGCCAGTGAAAACTTTCCCTTCAGGGCCATTTTGGAACTAGTTCGTATTAGCTAAGGAACTCCTTAGTTCTTTCCTCCCTTTCTCTTATTTCATTTTAAGCATATATTGAACATCTTTTGAATGCCCAGGACATGAAGCAGTTGTGTAGTAGTATAAGAAATTGTAAACCTTGGGGCGTCTGGGTGGCTCAGTTTGTTGAGCGTCCAACTCTTGATTTTGGCTGAGGTCATGAGAGCAAGCCCTGTTACAGGCTCCATATGGAGTATGGAGATTATCCATCTCTCTCCCTCCGCCCCCTCCCTCACTTGCATACACTCTCTCTAAAATAAAAATAAGGGGCACCTGTGTGGCTCAGTCGGTTAAGCGGCCAGTGGTTCGTGGGTTCGAGCCCCACATCGGGCTCTGTGCTGACTGCTAGCTCAGAGCCTGGAGCCTGCTTCAGATTCTGTATCTCCCTCTCTCTCTGACCCTCCCCTGCTTGCACTGTCTCTCTCTCTGTCTCAAAAATAAAAAGCATTAAAAAAATAAAATAAAAATAAATTTTAAGAAATTATAAACCATTTTTAGTGATGAGAGTTGCAGGGGTTAGTGGGGACCCCCTGCTGGCTTTGAAGAAGTAAGCTGCCATATTGTGAGAGGGCTTTTGGAGAACCCCCATGGCTAGACTCTGAAATTTGCCCTCTGCTGACAGCCAGTAAGAAAACGGGGACCAAATTCTGCCAACAACCAGAGGGAGCTTGGAAATCACTAGTCAGTTCATAGCACAGAGAGGGCATACTTATTAGCAGTACAGGAACTTCTCTTTTGTAGTTTTGGTCTCTGGAGTTGTGGAGTCTAGGTGGAGGTTTATCAGTTTAACCCCAAGTTTTGGCACAAGTCATCAATGCTCAGTCTTAGGTCAGTTCTGTTCATCATTGCACTGGAGGTACAAGACGGTGTAATCAGAACAGAAGAGGAAATAAAAGATAATTCAGGGGCGCCTGGGTGGCTCAGTTGGTTAAGCCTCCGACTTCGGCTCAGGTCAGATCTCACGTTTGTGGGTTCGAGCCCCACATCAGGCTCTGTGCTAACAGCTAGCTCAGAGCCTGGAGCCTGCTTCGGGTTCTGTGTCTCCTTCTCTCTCTGCCCCTCCCCCTCTCATGCTCTTTCTGTGTATCAAAAATAAATAAAACATTAAAAAAGAAAAGTTTTAAAAGATAATTCAGATGTGAAGGAAGAAGTAAACTTTGTTTGCAGGTGAAATCACTGTGTAGAAAATCCTAAGGAATCTATACCCCCCACCCTAAAAAAAATACAATAAGTGAGATTAGCAAGGTTGTAGGAAACAAAGTCTGTATGCAAAAACCAATAGCATTTCTAAACACTAAAATTTTAAATGAAAATTTGAAATTTAAAAGCAATATTGGGGCGCCTGGGTGGCTCAGTCGGCTGGGCATCCGGCTTCGGCTCAGGTCATGATCTCACAGTTCGGTTCGTGGGTTCGAGCCCCACGTTGGGCTTTGTGCTGACAGCTAGCTCAGAGCCTGGAGCCTGTTTAGATTCTGTTTCTCCCTCTCTCTCTGACCCTCCCCTGCTTGTGCTGTCTCTCAAAAATAAAAAACAGAAAAAAACTTTTTAAAAAGCAATGTTATTTGCAATAGCATTATAATCACGAAATTGTTAGAAATATATATGTGAAGGGACGCCTGGGTGGCTCAGTTGGTTAAGCATCTGCCTTCAGCTCAGGTCATGATCTCACAGTTTGTGAGTTTGAGCCCACATCAGACTGGAACAGACTGGAGCCTGCCTCAGATTCTGTGTTCTGCCTCGATTCCCCACTCTGTTCCTCCCCCTCTCATGTGCTCGCTCTCTCTCTCTCTCTCTCTCTCTCTCCCCCAAAGATAAATATTTTAAGAAAGAAATAATATGTGAAATATATTTAAAAACTAGTTCAGTGAAAACTGTAAAACATTCCTGAGAAATTAAAAAAAGATGAAATCAATGGAGAGCCATACCATGTTTATGGATCAAAATACGAAATATTAAATATTAGAGCTCAAGTCTCCCCAAATTGACCTAAAGATTGTTTTCCCTTCTAGATTTTAGCAGGATTTTATAGAAATTGACAAACTGATATGAAAATCTATGAAAATGCAAAGGATGTGGGGATAACCAAACAACTTTGAAAAAGAACTAAGCTGGAAAACTTAAACACCGCCTGGTTTTAAGAATTATAGAGGCACCTGGGTGGCTCAATCTGTTAAGCATCCAGCTCTTGATTTTGGCTCAGGTCATGATCTCATAGTTCACGAGACTGAGCCCTGGGTCAGGCACTTCACTGACAGCGTGGAGCCTGCTTGGGCTTCTCGCTCTCTGTCCCTCTCCCACTTGGGTTTTTTTTCCTCTATCTCAAAATAAATAAACTTATGGGGCGCCTGGGTGGCTCAGTTGATTGAGCATTTGACTTTGGCTCAGGTCATGATCTCGCAGTTCGTGGGCTCAATCCCTGCGCTGGGCTCTGTGCTGACAGCTCAGAGCCTGGAGCCTGCTTCTGATTCTGTGTCTCCCTCTCTCTCTGCCCTTCCCCTGCTCATGATATGTCTCTCTCAAAAATAAATGTTAAAAATAAATAAACTTAAAAATATTTAATTATAACTTTACAGTAACTAGGGCAGTGTAGGATTGGTGTAAGAGGAGACAGATCAATGGTATAGACTATGAAGTATACAAATAGATCACCACAATTTTTGGTCAGTTGGTTTCCACAAAGCTACCCAGATAACTCAAAGCAAAGAAAAGTCTTTCTGTTCTAGTGGGCATTTTATACCAAAAATTGCCTGAATCTTTCCCCCCTAGTCCACTTCAGTGTATCAGAGAAAAACCAAAATTGTATAGATTCTTGTCACCTAGAGAAGGAAACAAACGCTGCTTGTCATCTGTGGCCCATTCTGCTGACATGGAGATAGAGTGACAGGATTGTAACGTTACTTCATCTGGGAGAGCAATAATGAAACCTAAAGCAGAGAAAATTTAGCTCTACTAGTTGAGAAAAGAGTCCAGAAAATCCCAGAATTTCAATAAATTCATATTTTTTGTTTCCTAAACTTAATAAATAATAGGTGGTTTATTTATTTTTAATGTTTGTTAATTTTTGAGGGCGAGAGCTCACACAAGCAGGGGAGGGGCAGAGAGAGGGAGACAGAGGATCCAAAATGGGCTT
Source organism: Suricata suricatta (assembly GCF_006229205.1). Taxonomy (NCBI): domain Eukaryota; kingdom Metazoa; phylum Chordata; class Mammalia; order Carnivora; family Herpestidae; genus Suricata; species Suricata suricatta. The sequence goes on from NC_043706.1 coordinate 40,281,083, forward strand.
CGTGCTGACAGCAGAGAGCCCGGTTCAGGACTCAAACTCACCAACCACGAGATCCATGACCTGAGTAGAAGTCAGACATTTAACCGACTGACCCACCCAGCTGCCCTTATAATAGGTGGTTTTATTAAAAAATTTTTTTAAATATTTATTTATTTTTGAGAGAGAGTATGTGGCAGGGAGGGGCAGAGAGAGAGGGAGACACTGAATCTAAAGCAGGTTCCAGGCTCTGAGCTATGAATACAGAGCCTGACACGGGACTTGAATTCACAAACTGAGATCATGACCTGTGCCGAAGTTGGACGCTTAACTGATGGAACCACCCAAATGCCCCCATAATAGGTGGTTTTATTTATTTTTTGTTTTTTTTAATGTTTTATTTTTGATACAGAGAGAGACAGAGCATGAGAGGGGGAGGGGCAGAGAGAGAAGGAGACACAGAACCGGAAGCAAGCTCCAGGCTCTGAGCTGTTAGCACAGAGCCTGATGCGGGGCTCGAACCCACGAACGTGAGATCTGACCTGAGCCAAAGTCAGAGGCTTAGCCGACAGAGCCACCCAGGCGCCCCCATAATAGGTGGTTTTAAAAGAGGTTTAGATTTGGGGTGCCCGGGTGACTCCATCTGTTAAGCTTCCAACTTTAGCTCAGGTCATGATTTCACAGTTCATGGGTTTGAGCCCTGCATTGGGCTCAGTGCTGACAGTTCAGAGCCTGGAGCCTGCTTTGGATTCTGTGTCCCCTCCTCTCTCTGCCCTTCTCTGTCTAGTTCTCTGTCTCTCTCTCTCAAAAGTGAATACAATGTTAAAAAAAAGTTTTTAAAGAAGGATTAGATTTAATGTTAGGTACATGTGTACACATACATGTACACAAATATACATATATAAAACCTCACAACAATCCTGTGAGGTACAGTACTCATGTTCATAGATAACAAAACTGAAGCTAAGAAAATTTTAGAACTTGCTCGAAGTCACTTAGTAAGTTGAAAAAGCTAATATTTGAACACTGCCTGCAAAACATTCCTTTAACAATTATGCTGTGCATGGGGCTCCTGGGGGGCTCAGTCAGTTGAGCCTCTGGCTTTGGCTCAGGTCATGATCTCGCGGTTCATGGGTTCGAGCCCTGCTTCAGGCTCTGTCCTGACAGCTTAGAGCCTGGAGCCTACTTTGGATTCTGTGTCTCCCTCTCTCTCTCTCTGACCCTCCCCTGCTCAAATATAAATAAAACATGAAAAATAATTATGCTATATGTGTTACAGATAAGAGCTAAAGGACCTTAGGAGTACCTGGATGGTTCAGATGGTTGAGAATCTGACTTTGGCCCAGGTCATGATCTCATGGTTAGTGGGTTTGAGCCACCATCAGGCTTTGCTGACAGTGTGGAGTTCACTTCAGATTCTGTCTCCCTTTCTCTGCCCCACTCCCCCTAAAATAAATATTGTTTTAAAAGTGCTAAAGGACATTAGTGGGGCGCCCCAAAGTTAGCTAATACAGTTAGAGAAGACCACATGATACATGAGACTTGAATAAGCCCTCAAGTATAGATAAGCAGGAGCGCCTAGGTTGCTCAGTAGGTTGTGACCGACTTCGGCTCAGGTCATGATCTCACGGTTTGTGGGTTTGAGCCCCGCATAAGGCTCTGTGCTGACAGCTAGCTCAGAGCCTGGAGCCTGCTTCCAATTCTGTGTCTCCCTCCCTCCCTGCCCCCCCCCATGCTCTGTTTCTGTCTCAATAATAAATATATTAAAAAAAGATTTAAAAAACATTAAAAAGCAAAGGGAAGTACAGAGTTAGGGAGTAAAAGCAGGGAAATAGAATAACCCAATAACATTGGGTGTTCAGGAAATTGTAAGGATATAACAAATTTGGGATTGGTGGAAGATGAAAAGGCCGGATGGTCTTCAATGACAGTTTTTAGAGTTGTAACTTCATTCTGTAGATGTGAGAGGACTAACAGCAGTTTTGAACAGGGGAAAACGGGTAACGTTGGTATTTGAGAATATTTCATTCATGGGCGTTGTGTAAAATGCATTTAGGGAGAGGGTGGTTTAGAAGTTAAGGTCTGGGCAAGAATGAAGGAAAGTTGAATAAAATAGGGTGGGTGGATATGTGACAGGTTTTGAAGTGGGTTTTGTTGACTAAATAATGGTGAATGAAGCAAAAGGAAGCCAATATTACAATATTATTTGAATTTCAAACCTTTAATAGAGTTGTTTGGGAAAGAGAATCTTTGAGAAGGAAGATAAAATAAAGGTTGGATTTAGTTATGCTTATGAAGTTTAGTGAACTATCATTTGAAACTATAATGAAAAATTGAGGAAGAGTTATTCTGTAGGGAGGTGGCAATAAGAATTAGAGTTTAGGAGTTTGGGGATAGAGATTAGGATTTGCATGTACTCTGCATACATGCAGAGAGGAAGAGGAGAATGTTGCTCTCCACTAGGGTGTGAGAGGAAGAAGACAAGCCCGCAAAGGAGAGAAGTAGCAGTTATCGAGAGTTGGAAAATACCTCCTTCTATATGCTCATCTTCCTCCTCTATACACATGAACCTTCACCACACCTCTCCATAATTTGAGTGTATTTTCTTGTTTTGTTCATTACTTTATTTTTTATAATATTTTATTTTTGAAAGAGAATGAGTGGGGGAAGGGAAGAGAGAGAGGGAGACAGAGGATCAAAGTGGGGCCCCAACTCATGAACCATGAGACCATGACATGAGTTGAAGTTGAATGCTTAAATGACTGAGCCACCCAAGCGCCTCTCATTACTGTCTCTTTAAACCAGCATGCCTTGGGCACCTGGGTGGCTTTTTTGGTTAAGCGTCCAACTCTTGGTTTTGGCTCAGGTCATGAACTCACCCTTTGTGGATGGAGTCCTGTGTCATGCTCTGCGCTGACAGCACAGAGCCTGCTTGGAAATCTCTTTCTCCCCCTCTGCCCCTCCCCCACTTGTTCTCTCTCAAAATAAATAAACTTTAGAAAAAAATGAAATATTTAGGGGCACCTGGGTGACTCAGTCAGTTAAGCATCTGACTTTGGCTCAGGTCATGATCTCACAGTCCGTGGGTTTGAGCCCCGTGGGACTCTGTGCTGACAGCTCAGAGCCTGCAGCCTGCTTCGGATTCTGTGTCTCCTTCTCCACTGCCCCTTCCCCCTCACGCTTTGTCTCTCATAAAATGAATAAACATTAAAATTTTTTTAATAAGTAAATAAACCAGCATGTCTACATTTTCTATAGACCTACCTCCCTTGCTATATATAATCATTTTTTAAGGCCTTTTCAAAACTGACTAGTTCAAAATTGGATAGTAAGATATTTTCAAGGCCCTGAGTCCAAAGCTATGTCTAATTTCAATAGCTTATCAGAAGAATACAACTAGTGTCTCTGATTGGATTTTAGCTACTCATCAGGAGAACCTGTCTCCAAAAATATATAAATACATTTATTTTGAAGTGTGAGTGAATTCTGAATATTTTCTAATTAAATACTAGGATTCTTGGGGGTGTGCAAGGGAAAAATGGGAGAAAGAAAGTTCCAGAGAACCAGAGAGAGAAAACATGTACTTTGAAATCATTGATCATGAAAGATAATATTAATATACAATATGTGTTGCATATTAGAACTAGAAGATTCAGCCTATGCTGAAGCCAAGGCTGGAATTGATAGGAAGGAGAAATTGATCTCTTAAATCCTGAGAAATCTTGTAAATGCCATTTATTTTGTGTGTGAAAATGTACATTCTTAAAGTACCCTGGAATCGAAGCATTTCTGTATTAGATAACACAGATAAAATCCTGACCCCCGCCCCCCGCAAAATGTCTAAATAAATGTCCTTCAATTTTTCAGAGGAAAAGCGAAAACAAGGCTTATTTCAATGGCTTGATTCTCTTCAGACTGGTAACACCACCTCTCCAGAACTGCAGCTCACTGTCGGAGCAGTGATTGTGGAAGAAATGAGAGCAGCCATAGAGAGGGAGACGTGCTTTCAGTGTTCAGCTGGAATTTCACACAACAAGGTGAAGGCTAATTATAGGTTTCAAGGAGAAACATAGATATACGTAGATAATTATAGCAAGGATGGATGTGAGTGGGACATTTAAATCATTACACGTACATGTTGAAATGGGCTTCCAGTTAAAATTCATGTTGATGGGGTGCCTGGCAGCTCAGTCGGTTAAGCGTCTGACTTCAGCTCAGGTCATGATCTCACAGTTTGTGGGTTCGAGCCCTGCGTCGGGCTTCGTGCTGACAGCTCAGAGCTTGGAATCTGCTTCTGATTCTGTGTCTCCCTCTTTCTCTGTCCCTCCCCTGCTCACACTCTGTGTGTATCTCTCAAAAGTAAATAAATAAATAAAATGTTTAAAAATAAAATTCATGTTGAGGACCAAATAAATGCCTAAGTAATTCCTTACCAAGGGAAATATCATTAAACATCTGTTTTCCTAAGAAATAGGAGGAAAATTTGGCAGAAAATGCTTGTACAGTTGTATCCAAAAGATTTCCTTAATGACAAACTATCTATAGAAAGGAGGAGGTTAGTCTTTGAATTTTACATATGAACCTATTTCTTTTCACTTGATGACTATCCCTGTATTAGCTCATTTCTTTTTGTGGAATTGCCTGAGTATTTTCTGCTTTTGCCTATTCCCTCCTTCCTAATGGGAGCGATAAGAGAGGTAGAATAGTAAAATTTTATTAATTTGGACCACTATTTTGATTTAGAGAATAGACCATTGTCAATAAGCCAGGGACAGAATAACTGGTTTTCTGTGCTGTGAGGGTCTGGAATCTTCGTCTCCTTCTGACTGGGCTTAATAATTGGGCAGTGGCTGATTATCCCTGGTTACTGCCTTTTCCCCCTTCCTCCAAGAAGAGGAAAGTTGCCAAACTATCCCACAAGGTTTCAGAGGTTTTTTTAGGTAGGGTGAAGGCGGGGGAGGGAACGAAAGTCTCATTGTAGTAATTTAAACAAGACAAAATGTTGCCTAGTAGAAGTTCTAAAGAATCTCTCCGGGGCGCCTGGGTGGCTCAGTCGGTTAAGCCTCCGGCTTCGGCTCAGGTCAGATCTCACATTCGTGGGTTCAAGCCCCGCGTCGGGCTCTGTGCTGACAGCTAGCTCAGAGCCTGGAGCCTGCTTCCGGTTCTGTGTCTCCTTCTCTCTCTGCCCCTCCCCCTCTCATGCTCTGTCTCTCTCTGTATCAAAAATAAATAACAAAAAAAAATTAAAAAAAAAATCTCTCCAATGAATTTAAAGGATGAGTTTATACTTTTCCTACCAATTATAATTTGTGAACTGATACCACTGAAGAACCTTATTCTTTCAAAAGAGTTCGCAAGGATTTAAAGTTTGGTGTGTGTGTGTTTTTTTCATTTTGAAGTCTTGTTTCTAGTAGAAGATGTTTGCCATTGGAGGATGATTTTGAGGCCAATCTCTATCACAGATACTTAAATCATGGTAATCTGTGTTAAATCTAGGACTCAAAATGGACTAACTATCCAGAAATTTAAATCAGGGCCATCTGGGTGGCTTAGTCAGTTAAGTGTCTGACTTCGGCTCAGGTCAGAATCTCATGGTTCATGGGTTCAAGCCCTGCACCCAGCTCTGTGCTGCAGCTTGGATCCTGGAGCCTGTTTCAGATTCTCTGTCTCTCTCTCTGCTCCTCACCCTCTTGTGCGTGCTCTCTTTCTCTCAAAAATAAACATAAAAAAAAAAAGAAACGTAAATCAATGTGGTAAGGTAAAACAGGCTTGTTTCCGCATTTTCATATGGGCATGCCAAAAAATGCACCTTATGTAAGTTTCTTCTGCGGCTTCTCTGGGCTTTTTCCCTCTCGAAGTGGGAGAACCTTAGATGGGAACGGAAAAAAACGACCAAAGGGAAACCGAGAAGAGAAGATGTGGAAAGGACAATGAGGATGGTAGTGGGTCATAGTTTCCACTGAGGACGTTGTGGGACACCACGCTTTAGAGATGTCTCAAGTTTCTGGTTTTGTTTTTGTTTTTAATGTGGAAACCATTAGTAACAGCCCTTAAGCTGTGTCTGTGCTTGTGGGTGTGTTAATATTCACCAGCTCTCTGTGTGGGTGAGGTTGACAGTCATGAAGCTTTTCTGCTGTCCCTGCCCCAGGTCCTGGCGAAGCTGGCCTGCGGACTAAACAAGCCAAATCGCCAGACCCTGGTCTCCCATGGCTCGGTCCCTGAGCTCTTCAGTCAGACGCCTATCTGCAAAATGTAAGTATTCAGGCAGTACCTTCAGTGTCACTCACATACTTGTGAAAGCACTCTGGTCTCTTCTGTCCCTTACGAAAGACTGAAGCCAGGCAATATAGGTAACCAGGAAGGTAGAAGAGAGCCAACCCAGGACATTTGGAAAAACACAGAGACTTTTTTCCCCAATGAGCCTTCAATTCTGGATCATCTGTGGGAGTTACTTAATCATGAATTTTAAAAATGAACTGAAACCACCTTTCCAATTTTTTTTCCTGCTATAACATAGGGTGCCACCTGCCCTACTCTGGAACTTTATATTGAACTATAAGGTATATACTCCTGCAATGCTTTCATTTGGCATAAATTTTTTGATAGGTTGAACCATGTATTTTTGCCAAGAAGTACCCATTGTATGAATGTACTATGATTTTTTATCCATTCTGTTAACACATTGGTTTCCAGTTTTTGGAAAACAAATAAAGCTGCTATGAACATTTGCAAAAAAAAAAAAAAAAAAAAAAGAACTGAGTTTTAGCTGTGTCTTTAATTTCCTTCTAGCATTTTTATTCAAATCTGTTACTAAATAACAAAACCAATACTTCTTTATTTTCTTCTAATATCATCCCGAAGTGTTCGGGGCTACTGAACTACTCCCAAAGTAGGTATGAGAGAAAAAGCCACGTAAAATGAATAACTAGGCTGTGCATACCAATTGTGTGTCTTTGATAAGGGCTTATAATATTGTTGAAGGGACAAGATGTCACAGTTCAAAGGAACAGTGAAAAGTGCTATCAAGACTGTACATGAGTATTTGCTAAATGAGTTGAACAGGTTAGTTACCAGAGTTCAGAGAAGAGAAATCTGAGAAGCATTTATGAAAACTGCATGAGATTTTGTTTTGGCAGATGATACTTGAGGAGCAATTCTGATTTTGATAATGTTTTGAATAGAAAGAGGGGAAAGTATAAGGTATTTTCAGTGAGCTGGGACATAAACCAGTTTACATGGACCATACTGAAGAAGATAAGTGATAGAAATAGACCCAAAAAGGTAGGTTGAGGACAGATTTATAGGAAGCCTTAGAGGCAACGCTTAAGAATTTTTATTATATTCTTAAATATAAAAGGTTTTAGCCGTGAAAGAGATTTGTTTGGGGGGTAGGCATTTTAATCCCAAAATGGGACAGTAGATCCTGTACAATTGAAAGTTTTTTATACAGTTGACTTTGATAACTAATCCATGACTTTGAACCTTTTGTTTATGCTATTGTTAATCTTCCCAGGTGCTAACTCCCAGAGTATTTGAATTTCTGGAATCATCTAGTCTTATAGTAGGAAATTAATAGTTTACAGGAGCAATACCTGCTCTCATTGTCCCTGAACCCTGTGGAGAGCTACGTAAGCAAGCAGAATTTCTTATGTTTGCTGATAACCAGATATTTATGATGACCTAAAAAGTCTCTGTCTTTTTTGTTAGCCGTAATCTTGGAGGAAAGCTAGGGGCCTCTGTCATTGAAATCCTGGGGGTGGAGTACATGGGTGAACTGATCCAGTTCACTGAATCCCAGCTCCAGACTCATTTTGGGAAGAAGAATGGGTAAGTGATACCTAATGCTTTTCAATCATAACCTTTATGGAGATGCCAAAGTCAAATATGACAAAAGCATTCAGTAAAATTAGACCTATCTTTAACCTTTGTTCCTTGAGGTAATTTCTTTGGCCATTTTGCTTTGTTTTTTTGTTTTTGTTTTTTTTTATGTTTTATTTATTTTTGATAGAGAGACAGAGCATGAGAGGGGGAGGGGCAGAGAGAGAAGGAGACTCAGAACCAGAAGCAGGCTCCAGGCTCTGAGCTAGCTGTCAGCACAGAGCCTGACGCGGGGCTCGAACCCACAAATGTGAGATCTGACCTGAGCCGAAGTCGGGGGCTTAACCGACTGAGCCACCCAGGCGCCCCTGGCCATTTTGCTTTGAAATATTAGGTCACTGTGGCCTGCCAGTCGAGAGTAGTTTTTTATTTACCTAAGTAGGTTGATAGGCTTGGATATTTAGAGCATTTCTGTGTGCTGAAATGCTGATAATTCCTTTAAAATCTTTTTTTTTTTAAATGTTTACTTATTTTGAAGTAGGAGAGGAGGGGCAGAGAGGGAGGGAGACAGAGCATCCAAAGCAGCTCTGTGCTGACAGCAGCAAGCCCAATGTGGGGCTCAAACCCACGAATCGGGAGATCACGGCCTAAGCTGAAGTCAGATGCTTAACCACCTGAGCCACCCAGGTGCCCCTCCCTTAAAATCTTTGTATTTAGAGTTACACTAAAAAACCTGGGGATATGAATGAGTGGTTTGTCAGCACTTTTCCAAAAATACAAATGATGAGTTGGCTTTAAAAAGCACAACCGGGGCGCCTGGGTGGCTCAGTCGGTTGAGCCTCCGGCTTCGGCTCAAGTCAGATCTCACGTTTGTGGGTTCGAGCCCCGCATCAGGCTCTGTGCTGTCAGCTAGCTCAGAGCCTGGAGCCTGCTTCCGGTTCTGTGTCTCCTTCTCTCTCTCTGCCCCTCCCCCTCTCATGCTCTGTCTCTCTTTGTATCAAAATAAGTAAAACATTAAAAAAAAAAAGTTAAAAAAAAAAAAAAGCACAACCAAGGGCCACCTGAGTGGCTCAGTCACCTAAGTGTCTGACTTCGGCTCAGGTCATGATCTCGTGCTTCATGAGTTTGAGCCCTACATTGAGCTGTGTGCTGACAGCTCAGAGCCTGGAGCCTGCTTCAGATTCTGTATGTCCCCCTCTGCTCCTCCCCTGTTCGCGCTCTGTGTCTCTCAAAAAATGAATAAACATTAAAAAAATTTAAAAAATAAAAAGCACAACCAGTATCCCTCTTCTTGGCAATATATTCCACTAGCATTCACTGGGAAGGGGAGGAATTCTGTCCAAGGTGAGATATACTTAATTTTGGACAAATGTTTCCATTTCCATGAAGGGGACAACAAGGTAGTGCAATGCAGGTATTTTATTTTAACAAGAATAAGCATTTGCTTTCACCTTAAACTTTTTTTGCTGCTTTTATTAGATCTTGGCTATATGCCGTGTGTCGTGGGATTGAACACGATCCAGTTAAACCCAGGAAAATACCTAAATCTGTTGGCTGCGGCAAGAACTTCCCAGGAAATACAGCTCTGGCTACTCAGGAACAGGTTAGTGGGTAGGTTTTGGTAACTGCAGAAAGTTTAGTAAATTAGATGGGGCTATTCTGTGGTTAAGTATGAAGTTCTTTTTTTGAGTTGAAAATGGACTGAACTTGATTTATTATTTTTTCCATGATTTATTTTTTCTAACCAAAAAGAAATAAAATGGAACTGACTGAAGTTTGAAATGGAATCACTCCTTTTTTTGGTAGGTGACAACTTGGAAGGCCTGGGATTTTATGCCTCAAGCTTGTGTGTTTTCTTTGTTCTCAGAGCTGGAACATGCCTGAAGTTCACCTGACGGCATTCCAGCAAGGAAAGAAAATGAAAATCTTGAGCCAGGGCAGGTCGGAGTACTGAAGATTTCTATGATCTGGTGATCCCTTGGTTACAGGGGAGACTTTCTTGCACACTTACGTTTGTGGGAGAACGGAACAAGTCCTCCATTTAGTACTATAATAAACCTAGAATTTTTAAATGAAAGATTAAAGTCTCAACACTTTTTTAGGTACAGTGGTGGCTTTTGCAGTTAGCCCAAGAACTGGAGGAGAGACTAACCAAGGACCGAAATGATGTAAGATTTTCTTTTTTTGTTCTTGGGGTGAGCTTTGGGATTTAAATACCAGTTGTTGCTTTTATCTTAAGGACTAGAAACAAAGATATAAAAAGATACCAGACTAGGAAATTTTAAGAAATCTTTTGGGGCGTCTGGGTGGCTCAGTTGGTTAAGCGTCTGACTTTGGCTCAGGTCATAATCTCTCTGTGGGTTCGAGCCCCACATTGGGCTCTGTGCTGATGGCTCAGGGCCTGGAGCCTGCTTCGGATTCTGTGTCTCCTCTCTCTGACCCTGCCCTGCTCTCTCAAGAAAGAAAGGAAGGAAGGAAGGAAGGAAGGAAGGAAGGAAGGAAGGAAGGAAGGAAGGAAGGAAAGAGAGAGAGAAAAGAAGGCAGGAAGGAAGGAACTTTTTATCTTCTTTCATAAAACTCTGTAATACCTGACTACCCCATCTCCCTCATTACTATTTGCCTCTACTCTTTTGTATATTCTTTATTTAACCCCTCCTACAGTCCTGAACATACAGTGGATCTTCATCAGAGTACAGGGCCATTAAATAGGACATTCAGAGATTAGACTGTCAATTTTGGAATTTAAATACAGTCTGTGTGACAGAGAAGTACTGGCAGTTTTAGAGACAGTATGAAGTCAAAGATTTGACATCTGATGGTTAGTTTATCTTCTCCTTTAAATATTTTTATCATTTACAGCAAACAGCTCAGTAGTTTTGGTATATTCCAGAGTTGTCCAGCTATTCCACAGTCAATTTGAGAGCATTTCATCACCCAGAAACGAAATCTATCCCCGTTAGCAGTTACTCAGCCCTAGGAAACTGCTATTGTGCTTTGTCTTCATAGGCTTTCATGTAAGTGGAATAATGTAATACGTGGCCTTTTGATTGACTTGAAATCTTTTGGTTAACATTTCAACGTTCACTCATACTGTAACATGTATCAGTACCTTTTTCCCTTTTATGAATGAATAATATTCTATTAATGGATATATTTTGTTTATCCATTCATCAGTGAGTGAATATTTGGGTTGTTGCTACTTTTTGGCTATTATGAACTGGGTTGCTATGGACATGCATGTATAGATTTTTGTGGAGACCAGTGTTTCATTTCTCTTGGGTATATGCCTAGGCTTAGAATTGCTGGTTCACATGGTAACTATGTTTAGCATTTTGAGGAACAACCAGACTGTTGCTGCACTACCTTACACTCCTAGCAGTGTGAAAAGGTTTTCACTGTATCTTTGTTACTGTTCTTTTTCTTATTTTAGCCATACTAGTGGGTGTGAAGTAGTATCTCACTGTGGTTTTCAGGTGCTTATTGGCCATTTTATTACCTTCTTTGGAGAAATCTGTGGAGATCCTTTGCCCATTTTTGAAGTGGCTTATTTGTTTCTTCATTACTGAATTTTAAAAATTCTCTATATTCTGGGTAGAAGTCCTTTGTCAGGTATTAATTTGCAAAAGTACTTTCTCCCATTTGGTGGGTATTTTCACTTTCCTGATGGTATCGTTCGATGTGTTCTCCCGTGTTTCAGCATCTAGGAGTCCTTCAGGTGAACTGTATACTCTCAGAAATCATCCGAAACTACCCGTTTGCCCCTTGTGGTAGTGAATGTTTCTTTGGTGGGCAATCCCAGTTGTGTTATGGGCCTATTTGCCTTTGCCCACTAGGTGTCGCTCCGTTCTCATCTCTCTTTACAAGGCATCTTTAGGCTTCAAAAGCCTTCATGCAACACAGTAGGGATCCCTGAAAATCTCTAAGCTTAAAAGGCTTTTATGCCCAGAGTAATTCTGGACACAGAAGATCCCTGTCACTTCACTGTTAAGAGTATTCTAGTTGCTTCCCTTCACACGTAAGTCATGTGTAGATTTCTTTTATTCTGTCATGACCAAAATGATTTGGTCCCTGGCCATTTTTCTGGCCGTATCTGCTGTCCTCTCCCCTTTCCTTCTCTGCTGTAGCCTCCACCCCATTGGCAGCCTTCCCTTTTATTTAACGCACCAAGCTCCCACCTTGGCAGTTTTGTACTTGCCATTCCTTCAGCCTAGAGAATCTTTCTTCATATATTCTTAAAGTTTCCTCCTTTGCTTTATTCAAGTCCCAAAGGCCACCTTCTTCATGAGGCCTTTCTTACTACCCCATCACTTCAGCAGCCTTCATCACTCTCTTCCTTACTCTGCTTTCCCCCATAGAAATAGAGGGGCACTTGGGTGGCTCAGTCGGTTAAGCATCCAACTCTTGGTTTCGGCTCAGGTCATGATCTCAGTTTGTGAAGCTGAGCCCCATGTCGGGCTCCACACTGATGGTGCAGTCTGCTTGGGATTCTCGCTCTCTCCTTCTCTCTCTACACCTCTCCTGCTTGTGCTTGATCTGTCTCTCTCAAAATAAATGAACTTTAAAAAAAATAGAAAATTCTTTTTTTTTTAATGTTTTATTTATTTTTGATACAGAGAGAGACAGAGCATGAGAGGGGGAGGGGCAGAGAGAGAAGGAGACACAGAACCGGAAGCAGGCTCCAGGCTCTGAGCTAGCTGTCAGCACAGAGCCTGACGCGGGGCTCGAACCCACGAACGTGACATCTGACCTGAGCCGAAGCCGGAGTCTTAACCGACTGAGCCACCCAGGCGCCCCAGAAATTTCTTATTTCTATTACATGCCTACTTGTTTATTTTCTGTAGCTCCTACTATAAGATAAGACCCATGAGGGCCTGGACTTCATTTTGTTCTCTCCTATGTCTCTATACAGTAGCTTGATCCATAGCAGGTATTTAGTTCATATTTGTATGGTTTTAGTCAATTGCCTATTTCTATTCTCTGAAGATAAATTCTTATGACCTGTATTTACAAGATGTACAAAAATACAAAATACATTTTTACCTAATAAAATAGCTGCTGCTGTTGGCTTGTTTGCCTGAGGGCTATCTCTTCTTACCACCATCTCCTAATTCTGAGGGGATCCCTGTGTAGACTTTTCACCTTCTTTTATTTCTGCCTCTTGATCTTTATTTTTTAGTTTGCTTTGCATCAGTAGTGTTCATTTGGATGCTTAGACTACACTGAAAATTGGATCAACGATCTTGCTTTCTAGAGGCAAGCTCACTGCACTGTATCTTCTATAGATAGGGTATAAGGAGGAGGTGCTAGTAGAAACTTCTGTGCTTCTTAAGTACATGAGCATCACCAGCAGATTAAATAATAGACCTACTACTCAATCTTGACATTCTAGCTTAGATCCTTCTCTCAGACAATTACTTAAATGAACCCTTCCCTCAGTCACAAAACAGAATACGTATTTTTTATAATCTTCCTGCATAGCACAAAAAAACATTCAGGAAAAGAGTCCCCATTTTCATGTATTCTGTCCTGTTCCTATCACCTGTCAAAATATCCTAGATATTCTAACATTTCATCATTCAATTCTGTCTGCTCCAATTACTTCTTACACTAAGAAACAGCATAAAACATTTTTAAAAGTTAAACATGACTATTTCCAAACCATATTGTCACCCTGGTTCTTTTAATTCTCTCTCGATTCAATATATAGAACCCAGATGCTCACAGTAATTTTCTGGTCTCAATCCTTTTATACCCACAGAACGACAGGGTGGCCACGCAGTTGGCTGTGAGCATTCGTGTACAAGGAGACACACGGCTCAGCAGCCTACGCCGCTGCTGTGCCCTTACGCACTATGATGCTCACAAGATGAGCCGTGACGCATTTGCTGTCATTAGGCACTGTAACACTTCAGGAATCCAAACTGGCTGGTGAGTTTAATTGCAGCTTGTCTTCTCAGAAGACACTTGTAGCCCGTCTTGCTCTAAAATTAGTGGGCGTATAGCTTTCCAGCTGGGGTAGGGTCTTGGTGACGCTGGCTAGTGGGACCTATCACAGAGAGGAATGGCAGAACACAGCACACCAGGAAAAAAGGCAGCTCGGCTGCAGCCGCTTTGCCTGCCTCTGGTGCATTTCAGCTCCCACGGGTGGGCTCCAGAGGCAGAGTAAACCAGTCCTATCGCCGCCTTTGCCGCATTCGGGCGGAACAACCGATGGCATGTGGGAGTATAGAAACTCAAATTTCAAGGACCTTGAACTTGGGAATTTCCACACTTGATGGTTCTAAAAGGCTTCTTCCTGGATGATGCAAATGATGCAATGATAATCATTGATAATCTCAATCTAACATCCCAACTCAGTACAGGCTCCACTGGTATAAAACCAAATGTCATATTAAATTTCACTTCATCTGGCCATGAAAAATAACCAAGTATATGATTGGAATGTACTCATTTTATTGTTCAGATATTAATGATTTTCAGTATTGGGATCCTCTAGTTATTTAATGTGGGCTGTTCCACTGAAAAAAGTATTCCTAATTTGCAATGGAAATAGAATTCTGTAAGAAACATAAATTGGTTGTTTACTTATAGATGTATGCTAGAGATTATACAAAATAATAGGAAGGAAAAGAAAGAAAAGTTCCATTGAACATTCACGTGATTGCTTATCTAACCATGTGGGCACTACTGTTGTATGTGCAGACCTACGATACGATGGCGTCTCCAAAGCTGGAATCTCTGTTCTCTATTTGGAATAATTTAACTTTTACTTTCTGGTATAAATATTTATTATCAAACATTGAACAGTTTCACTGAACCAAATGCTAAATTATGATACTATGTTCATATGAAACTTTATAAGTTAATAGACTCTGATCAATACCAGGAATGTGAAACCTATGGACAGAGAAGCATCAAAATGATTGAGTTATTAGACCATCCAAAGCATGGAACCAGAGGATAGTGATATACTGTCATAATAATTTTAAAACAGCATTTACTCTTTACGTCATCGAGGGACTGATCTGTATATGAAAGCATGTTTTATCTTCTGAAATTCAACTGACGTGAAAATGTATTTGAGTACTTGGACAAAATGAGCAGTGTTCTGACAGGAATTTCTTGAAATGTATTTGAGAGTAAGATAGGTAATTCTACTTGTGGGATTTCATGCTCTAGAAATTAGAGTTGAAAGCGTGTCAGAATTAGGGTTAGATGGTGTCCTCTCTAAAAACGGAATGGGTAGAATGGCTAAGAGTAATTTTTCAAGAGACTTCCTAGTCTAAATATTCTAAAGCTTTTTTGTTGCCCTGAATAAAATTTCTCGCCTCAACCCTGAATTTACAGCTGTTCTTATATATGTTACGATGTACCTTATGAATATCTAGCAGTCAGGGGACCCAGTTTCTATGTCTGACATAGTTAGGTGTTCACCAAGTCAGCAGTTCTCAAGATGGGGTCCTAGGCCAGCAATATCCACGTCACCTAGGAACTTTGTTAAGTTCTCTGCCTATCCCAGGTCTACTAAATCAGTAGTAATTGGATACCCTAAAATTTAAGAACCATAAATCCTAGAACCATAATTCCAGTCATTTACAAACTGAATCCGTGACCTGGCGCTAATCTTGTTCCTTTACTTTCTGTACAGGTCCCCTCCCCTCACAATGCTTTACCTCTGTGCTACCAAATTCTCTGCCTCTGCCCCTTCTTCATCTTGCACAGACATCACCACCTTCTTGAGCAGCGACCCAAGTGGTCTGCCAAAGGTGCCGGCTACCAGTTCAGAAGCTCAGACCCAGGGATGTGGCCCGGCAGTGACAGCCGCTAAGAAAGCAACCACTTCTCTGGAATCCTTCTTCCAAAAAGCTGCAGAAAAGCAGAAAGTCAAAGAAGCTTCAGTGTCATCTCTTAGTGCCACTACCCAGGCCGCCACGAGCAATTCACCATCCAAGCCCTTGTTACCTTTCCAAACCAATCAGACTACAGGAACTGAGTCCTTCTTTAAGCAGAAGAGTGTGCTTCTAAAGCAGAAAGAGATTAATAATCCTTCAGATCTCTTCCCTCCACAAAATCCACAGTCCAGCCCTAAAAAGTTAACAAACTCTTTTCCAGCAGAGTATCCAGAAGGCACCCCCAGCTGTCAGGCAGTACTGAAGGTAGGAGCCTCTGAAATAACTCCTGCAGGGATGGATTCGGCCCAGAACGGCCCAAGCAGCCTTGCTTTAACCTCTAAGTCTGTTCCGGAGCTGGCTCTGAAGCCAAGTACTACCCTAAGTCCTGTGGCAGCTGAGGACCAGGTGCCCTGTGAGAAGTGTGGCTCTCTGGTGCCTGTATGGGACATGCCGGAACACGCAGACTATCATTTCGCATTGGAGTTACAGAAATCCTTTATGCAGCCCCACTCCTCCAACTCACGGGTCCTTCCTGCCAGTTCTCCTCAAAGCAAAAGAAATCCCAAGAGCCCATCAGCCTCCAGTAGTAAACGCCCTAGGCTTGAGGGAATGCAGACCTTGGAATCATTTTTCAAGCCTTTAGCACACTAGTGCTGCCCTCAGGTTTGCTGCGGGGTTTTAATATTTTACCTGGAAACTAGGAGGTAGAAATGTGTTTACTTCTCAAGGAAACCGATAACTTTGATGTCAGACAAATAATCGTTAGATGCTGAGTTAAGACTCCCATCTCTTCAGGGGCGTGGATTCTAATTCCGTTGCTGACAGAGTAAAAACTGACTTATCTTGCAGAGAAACAACTGCTTGGAGTTTTTAATCATTAAGGTTTAGGGACACAGTGTCGGAGTAAAAATGTGTGGGCCCTGAAGCCCACGAGAGGCACTTTCCTCACTTTTCCTCATCTATAAAACTGACATAGCTTACTGATTATTGGGGATCAAGGACAATATATTTAAAATCTATAGCTTAAAGATGGCACAGAAAAGGAACTGAGAAAAAATGTTTTAGAAAGATTTTTCCTCAAACTCTGTGACAGGGGCAGTTCAGATTAACGCTTTGACCAAGATGTGAGGTTTGAGAACATGAGGTGAAGACCTGAAGCCCCAAGGTGAGAACTAGTTTAGGGCAGGGCCCTGTACACAGAAGCTGCTCAATAAAAACTGAATCTCATACAAGTAAATTCCATCATGGCCACAATTTTAGCCAATGGCCCTTCTACCTCTTATGTTTGGTCTAATGTAGAATGAGATTGTTCATAGACTAGTTCAGGAACTCTCTTTAGATTGATTAAGTCATGATCAGAACTAGATCCTCTTCAGAATCTTGCTAGTTAGGGCGCCTGGCTGGCTCAGTAGGTAGAGCATGCAGCTCTTGATCTCAGGGTTGTGAGTTTGAGTCCCATGTTGGGTGTAGAGATTACTTAAAACTAAAATCTTTAAAAACAAACATAATCTTCCCGGTCTCAGTGTGATTTTGAGGAGGAGCAGCAGCATCTGATGGGAACTTCTCAGGAATTGTCCCAGCCTCCCTCTCACCAGTACTGACCCAGATTCTGTATATCAAGATTCTCCAGGGTGTTTGAGGAATACTGATCCAGAAGATTCCAATGGCAAGCCAGGTTTGTAAACGGCAATGACGTTTCCTTAAACCCTAAAGTACAAATGTAAGAGGTAGTACTTGGCTTTCAGGTCACTGGCATGTTCATCTCTTTCCTTCTGATGTTTGAATATTTAGCTTAGGGTTTATTATAGCTTTTTGCACTTGTCTATGTTAATAGTTCTATCTATCTATTTTTTTTAATGTTTTATTTATTTTTGATACAGAGAGACAGAGCATGAGAGGGGGAAGGGCAGAGAGAGAGAAGGAGACACAGAACAGGAAGCAGGCTCCAGGCTCTGAGCTAGCTGTCACCACAGAGCCTGATGCGGGGCTTGAACCCACGAACGTGAGATCTGACCTGAGCGGAAGCCGGAGGCTTAACCAACTGAGCCACCCAGGCGCCCCTCTATCTATCTATTTTTAAGAGAGAGCGCAAGCGGGGTTGGTGGTGGACAGAGGGAGGGAGAGAGAATCTTAAGCAGGCTCCATGCTGAGCACAGAGCCTGACTCAGGACTCAATCCCAAGACCCTGGTATCATGACCTGAGCTGAAATCAAGAATCAGATGCTGAGCTGACTGAGCCACCCAGGTGCCCTTATCATACTGTACTCGTAATCTCTGTTCTTATATGTGGGAAGTCAGCTTTTTCAATATGGGAAACCTTGAGTTACACAGAGAGCCCAACCGAAGATGAACTGAACTAGGCAGGGTTGGGAAGTGAGTAGGAAGGATGGTGTGCACATTCCACCTCTCATACTTACAAACCAACTGCTTCTAAAGCTTATTTATAAATTAGGGGTCTGTATTTGGTGTGAAGAAAGGGGGGAGCATTTGAAAACCACGGAGTCTAGCAGGAAACTATTTCTTCAAAACTATTTTCCTCTACGGAGGTAGTTGAATGCTGTATATCATGGCCCTTTCCCTACTCTACTAGATTTATAGTTTCCTGAAGGCAAGAGCTCTTGCACATAATAGGTGCTTGACATTCACTGGATGAAACATCCATAGTAAACAATTTTAGATGATTACCAGAACTGGACCAGTAAAGATGTACGTACTGCTGATGGGGGTGACAGGCTGCCTTTTACATCCATGTATCCTCCTAAACATTCCATTCGTGCAGCAAGGTAGAGCTCAGTGGTTCCTGAAAATGTTCCATTAAGTACTGAGGTCATTTTCTAAAATTTCCTTTCTTAATCCGGTGAAAAAGACTTTTTTTTAAAGCCTACAATGAAACAATAGTCTCCTTTGTACTACTGTACACAAGTGGAACACATTTTTAATGCTTTGCTTGATTGGAAAGGAATTGTGAGTAGAAACTTTAGTTTCACTGGACTTATGAGAGGCCAAGACATAGTGAGTAGCCAGTAACAATACCAGCAGCACACTTTGTTTTCTTGGAAACGCCACCTCTGCCCCAGGTGGCAATAGGCCTGTGGAGGTGCCAGCAGATGGACAAGCCAAGGTCAGTGTTGGGTGAAAGCTTTAGTACCTTTTTGCTGAAGACACCTCTTCTCAGAGCTGTAAAGAGGGAAATGAACCGCTCTTTGTGCCCAACACAGGAGGAAGTTCTACAACCACAGGCTTCTTATAGTAGCCAGTGACACCAGTGGTATTTTTAAAAGCAGCAGAGCTTGAATAGTTAGGGAAGCTATTACTTTAATACCCTGGAAACAGAATGCCTCACTGGACATTGGGCCACATTTACCATTAAATTCCTTTTGGAAGGATCACTGCTCAAAATGCAGTCCCATAAAACATGACTGTCAGGTACTCTGAACACAGAAACAGGAAGAAAGGACTGAGGCGTGGACAGGTGGGTCCAAGAAGCCAGTTTAGGCTACATAAACCTCACTTTGAGCTCTTCTGCACTGCTAGGGAAACAGGGCCACATGACCATGACTTGTAAGTTCCATGCTTCACTAAGTAGCTCAAGCTAATCTCCAAATCTCTGACCTGGCACAGAAGCGGGCTCACCATCACTGTGACCACAGCAAGTGGCCAACTCCTCAAGTGCGGGCTGGTTACCTGTCTCCGCAGAAAAGGCGGTGGTTTCGCTTTCTAGTCTGCTTGCTCAAGAGCTATGCAAATAAGCCAGCACGCCCGGGTCCCAATACTGGAACGCAGATCACATGGGGGCCAGGAAGGGGAGGATGGTGAAGGATCCCAGATGGGCTCTCTTCTCCATCCAGGGCTCAGTGGTGCTAGGGTTTCACTTGTCTCTAGTCCTGAAGAGGAATCTAGCTCTGTAGGCTGAGTCCATATCTTAAGCATAAGCACAGTGTGTTCAATAAAACATTTTTATTCTGTACAATATATGTGTATTTAAATATATATATGTATATATTTATATTTATATTTATATATATGCAGAGAAACCTGAACCAACAAATCCCTGAGTCCGGGGAACCCAGGACATTAACAAAGGGAAAGGAGGGAGTCCATGCCCTAAAGTGTAGGAAATATGGCAACATCTTTCCCTTTCCTCCAGGTTCCCTGCAACAGAGGGAGGACTTAATGAGGGAGCAGGAAGGGTGGAGGGAATAAAGGATGGCAGGACGGGGAGCTGTGGGTCAGGTCCCCAGTCACTAGTCTGGGAAAGTAAAACACTGTTTGATCCAGCATCAAAACCAACAAATCACTGCAGAGGAGGGGACAAGACTGATTGACATGCAGCTGACCTTCGGTATGCCAAGCCTTAGCTCGGCAGCCCCACGCCTGGGCCAGCACAACAAATAGCACCTGTGGGGCCTATGAGCAGAAAAATGGAGAATGGCCCTTGAGTGAAGGGAAGGGAGACAAAGCTGAGGAACAGACCTCAGTCTCAGCACAAGGTGGGAGCACTGTCCCTGTGCCATTTCTTCAGACCCTGGGCCACCACCAGACGGCTGGGGGCAGCTGTCTTTTGTCCACAGTCAAGTAGAGATGGGCAACTTACATGGCCTTGAGAAGAGGTATAGAAAAAGGAGCGCTTTCGAGGGCCACTCCCAGTTGTTGTGACAATTCCTGAAGTGCAGGGACCACACTGGTGAAATCATGCCCAGTCCAGACAGTGGGGTCAAGGTGGTGGCGGTCAGCTCCCTCCAGTAGACAGGACATGGAGTGGCCAGGGTTGACGAGCCAACCAGGTGGACACAAAGCTGCTGAGCACCGCCCTGAATTCTCGTCTTCTCGAGAACCTCAGAACTGCCCCTCCCTGGCCACAAGCTTGGCACCTCTCCAAAAAGGTGGCAGGGAGCAAGGGGCAGAAAGCACTGGTCTCTCCCTAGCCTAGTAACATACAGAGCCGCCAACAGGGGGCAGCATGGCCAGAAGTCACCTTATATATTGTAGGGACAGCAATAGAGCTGTGCCTGCCTGGAGGAGTTCAGAAGCCCATGTTGGCCTGGGCCTCTCCTGCTGCAATGGCTTGCACATCAGTGACATGGCCGATGCCCTTGGTGACACCCTCCCGGAACAGCAGCTTCGCGCCCACCTTCAGGTACTCTGGGTGTTTCAGGAAGCGGAAACGTACCACTGCCTTCTCCCCTGTGCGCAGCTTGTCCTGCAGCAGATATGCCGACACTGGTCCTGGACAGTACCGCCCATCCCATTCTCTACCAGCCTTGGTGCTCCACCCTCAGGGGCCTATCAGGCTTCTACCCACCCAGAGTGGGGCTTGGGCCCCTTGACGGGATCAGGGGGTTCTCTACGAGTCTGGGGCCAGGCCTCCTTCTTTTCTGGATGCCGAAGAATAATGACTTTTCCCTGGAAAAACAGCGTGGCTGGGTCCCTCTCACCTTGGCATGGATCTTTTCCACCACTGCTGTCTGCCGTACGTTGCCTACGTGTACAGTCACCTGGAAACCTCGCCGGAACGTGGTGGCATGGAACAGTAGGACTATCTCCGCCTCGAACACTGAGCAGATGGTGGGATTCATCTCGGGGCTCACCATCACCATGCCCTGGGGAGGCACAGCCCCCACACCAAGGGCAGACCTTGCATTAGTCTCTCCCTCCCTCCCCCACCACCCTCACACCCTTTCCAGCTCCTGAATTTCCTCTTCCTCTAGGACATCGAACACAAAGACCTTGGCAGACAATATTCAGAATTTGCCACTTAAAACCCTTCCTTATCCCTCCCACATCCTCTAATCCTTCTTCTAATGTGTAGTATTTAAGGTCCTGGCTATTCAGGTTGCATGACAACGATCCATACTGATGTATTCTGAGTATTCTAAGCCTTTTCCACGCAGTCTGTGTAACCAGCTTCTGGGGTTAGAGACTGCGTTTCCTTTGAGTTCCTCTGAAGCGTCTTAGGTGCTTCTCATTCAAGCAGCCAGTGTCCCAGGCGCTTCTTGGTGTTCCCTCTCCAACCCATCCGCCCACCTCACCTTGCGAAGAAGGGCTCGGTCAAAGTCCCCGAGGGCCAACGTAGCAGCCTGGCCAGCTCGCAGCACACGACAGGCAGAGCGGTTGCGCTGGATGCTGCATACTCTCAGTTCCAGGAAGCAGCCATCGTCCGTGGGGCCTACCACCAGCTGGTCCCCCTCACGGCAAATTCCGCTGTAGCCCAGAGGGCAGGTGGCACAGTATCAGCTGACACCCCCCTAACCTGCTTCTCTGGGAGGGCCACCCGGAACATGCTTTCCCTTCTAAGGCTGACTCCCTCCAGTGGAGGGAAAAGACCCTAAACTCTGGCATGGAGGCAGGGGAAAGGCCCCAGTTCAAGGTTCAGACTCCGAAGGCTAATACCTGGAAAGGCCAGTAGTGATGGCTAGAGAGGTACCTGCTGCTTGGAGCAAGCTATCCCCTTGGGTTTCACGCTCTGCTCTGAAAAGAGCCATAAAGGATCTTTTATTTCCCTACATGAAAATGAAGTCAGCTGAATACATCTGGGGCTCAAGACCCACATTTCTCCCTCAGGGGCCGGGAGATGCCCAGTTAGCAGTAACATTGCTTCTTGGCTCAACAGACTAGCTTTCTCCAGCTCTTCTCATTGTGACAGCCTAATCCAGAAACGAGCACATCGTTTAGATGGGCTCTGTTCAACTCCAGGGTCCTTAAGACCATGATTGAGTATATGGGTATGTGAGGGCTGAATGGGGTAGGCAGCAAGCAAAGCAAAGACATTCACCTGGAAAGTGTCCCTCCAACAACGGTCCCCACCTCTGGTACTGTGTAGATTTCATCCACCTGAAACCAAAGAAAATGCTATCAATAGCCAGCCAAATCCAAAAATCTCAAAACAGGCTCAGGGCTCAGTCAGAAATAGTCCCTCCCAGGGGCCTCTGGGTGGCTCAGTCAGTTGGGCGTCCGACTTGACTTCTAACTTGGGCTTGGGTCATGATTTCACTGTTCATGAGTTCAAGCCCCACATCCCGGTCTCTGCTGTCAGCATAGAGGCTGCTTCAGATCCTCTGTCCTCCCCCTCTCCTTGGCCCCTCCCCCATTCACATGCATGCTCTTTCAAAAATAAAAAAATAAACATTAAAAAAAAAAAAGAAATGGTCCCTTCCAGTTCCCCAGCTCAATGCCGGGGCAACTCAGATGGCCATTACCTGAAACTCCGTCAGCTGCTGCATGAGCTCCTCCTGCTCCTTGCTGTTGGTAAGTGGTGGCAAGATATTCAGAAAGACTTTGAGCAAGTCCAGACTCTCTCCAGACACGCTGGACAGTGTGAAGATAGGAGTGACACTGTGGAGGAAGGCACCGAATGGACAGATAAGGAACCTTGTAACAGGAAGCATGGCTAGAGCTCCACATATGCACAGGTGAGCTTCTGGGGCAGGAAGTGGGGGGAAGGGCACCTTTCTCTTATCTGCTATCCTTCTCAGGAGCTGAGTCCTCTCTCTGTGAGCCAGCCAAGGAGTGTGGCTCATGAGCCTTATCCCAGGGACCAAGGGAGACAGCAAATGCCTGGCGCTTTGTCTCGTGGGTCCCAGGTACTAGCAAGGCTCCAGGCTGGCTACCACACACTCCCACAATCCCAACCAGAAAAACCACAGAACTGAGACAGAACTGGTCTGGACCTGGCGTGGGACACCACACTCTGGGGCCCCATGGCAGCCTTCCCTGTGGATCAGGGCTCTGGGGTGAGAAAGGCTTACTTGGGTGACTGCGCAAACTGCTGGGCAGCTGTGACAGCATCATCCTCGGAGGTGACCAGCATAGGGACCTTGTGGCAGCCAGGCTGCTTGAGGACCCGCTCTAGCTGTCGTACTGTCCTCTCCACTGTGGTCTTGGCACACAGGTCCACTTTGCTGACCACGATGAAGAAGGGCACCTTCAGGGCCAGGGCCAGCCCCAGATGTTCCCTTGTGGTGCCGGCTGCCTCAGAGAAGGCAGGCAGGCAGTGGGAGAGAAGGGTCAGAACGCGGGAGGGAGCAGGGCGAACAGGAGAGTCTGTCCGGCTCCCAGATTTGAGGAGGTCCGGGGTAGGAGAGTCAGCACCCCCCTCCAGCCCCGTCCCTGCCCCAATGCCTCGTACCAATCCCAGTGTTAGCGCTGACGAGGAGCAGGGCACAGTCGGGGCAGTATGAGGTGAGGCCAAAGATGGTGGTGTGCAGGTACTTGTGGTGGCCTGCCAGGTCGATGAAGGTGATCATCTTGGAGCTGCTTTCACAGATCTCTTCTGCCGTCCGTGAGTCACTGTAATTCACCACCTGGCCCAGAGCCCAGGGCTCTCAGTGCCCCCTGCCAGCCTCCCCAACCCTTTAAGAGTCGCCAGGACCTAAACCAGTCGCTGGGTGACCCTGCCTCTTAACCCTGAGCCCCATATCTGACTTAATTCAGCAGATTCCCCATTTGTTTCCTAAGGAAACAGAGCTTGCTCAGTGCCCTCAGGGTCATCTTCTACACTACTCCAAAAGGTCTCTACACTCTGCCCTCGGACTCTGTCCTTCACCACTACCATCCCATCCTCAGAGTCTGGCCCCACTGGGTCCCGCTGATTTCATGCACCTCTCCCTTGCTGTTAAAGCCCAGGATCTCGAAGCTGATGCTGGAGGTTCGGCCAGACTGAATCTCATGCAGGTGGCGGAAAAGGTTGAGTCGAGCCCGGCCCCGCCCATTGTCCAGCTCTCCCTGGGTCAGGACTCCAAGCAGAGTCGACTTCCCCGAGTCCACATTGCCCAGGACGGCCACACGGAGGTCTAGGAACTGTGGATGAATTGCCAGAGGTAAGGGCTCCAATCCCTTCCATCTCTCCACAGACGGTTGAGTTAAGGGCAGAGACACTCCCTCCCTGGGGACCAAATAGTGACCTGGACAACCCCCCTCCCCCACCCCAGTTTCCGGGCCAGTGAACAACCTGCCACCACAGGGCCCCCTGGGAAGCATGGGCGTGAGAGACAGGGAGGGTGTGTGCTCACCTGTTGGTTGTCAGGGACCTTTCGTACCAGCACCTCAGTAATCTTCCGGGGCATGTCACTATCATAATCCACTTCTCGCTCCCGAAGAACAGTGATGTCTGCTCCGACCCTGTCACAGCAAGGCCACACTGCCACACCTCACCTTTACTCTCCTGCCCCCCTTCTTCCACCCTCTGGACCAAATGGCCTTTCCACACCTCCCAAACACCCTGCTTCACTTCCTATCACCCTCCAATCTATCCCACATCCTTTCAAACAAACAAATCTTAAATCAAGAACCAAAAAAGCCTAGGACCAACGTGGAGGAGCCCAAAACACTAGCCTTCCTTACTTCAGCCTTTTGTCAAAAGAAGGCGGCAGAAGGAAAGGCTCTCCTTGGCCCCTCGGGCCCAAGGTGACTGGGTATTCACGTGTCTCCTCCAGAGCTAGGTGAGGAGAACCGAGGGGGAATGGGAAGCATACTTCTCTGCCATCCGGTGCAGGGTCTTGAGGGATGCCCGCATCTCCTCCTCGGCCAGCCCCACCAGCAGCCCATTGTCCTCTACCCCAATCTGGTAGACAGCCTCACCGCGGCCCTCCTGGAGCCGCCACTTCATCTGTGTCACCAGGTGCTCAAAGCGGTACTGGGATGGATTCACCAGCTTCAGCTTAGGACAGGTGAGGTATCATAAGAAAATGAGATCAGAGACACTCCTAAATAAACCCACATGCTTCCCACCTGTCCCATGCCAAGGACTAAGACCCTCCCTTCCTCCTTCAACCCCCTCATCCCTGGCCTCCTCTAACAGAGAGTCCCCCTCTAGCAGATACCCTGAATCATATCCCTAAACTGCTATAGATCCCGAAATTGGAAAGATCTCAGAAAAATCACCCCCCCACACACACCCAGCCTGAGACTCACTTTATATTCGATGTTTCCATCTTCAGCCTGAAAAGAAACAGAAAGCAGTTATGACACACTGCCCTGACCCCACTTCCACTTCCCTCTGATTTCTGCTGGGGCCCAGGCAGCTAACTTGAGAGAGCAGGAAGCTCAGTGGCACCTGCTTAGACAGGTGCCTGCCAAAGGTCATCGGCAGACAAATGCTCTACTCTGCCCGCAGTGGACCTCTCTGAAGGAAAAGCCTCTAGGAATATAGTGAGTCACCCATCCAAGCCAGAAACCGAACCCTCAGCCCCTCCTTTCTTTGAGCACTGGTGGTACATTCTTCCTACATACAAGATCACCCCTCCTTTCTGCTGGGGCCTCAAACTGTTGTCCCCAGAAGTCTAGATCTCCTCTGTGTTCAAACTGCTTAGGTCTTCCTTTGCTACTGGTCTGGGAGACAGCAGTTCCTTCCTGCTCACCCCTCTCAGCTGATGTCATCGAAAGTAAGAGGCGGCAAGAGGTTCTGGACCAGGACCAAGGGTGAGCTCAGTACTGGTCACTATACACCTGATAAGAGAGGAGCCCTGATAAAATGAGGGGCAGGGCTCCAAAGTTGGGGCTGAGATGAAGAGAAGAAACTCAGGAAATGCAATAAACCAGACTCACAGACCTCGGCTGAGGTGAAATCCTGAATACACCCACACAATTTCCTCTACATCTTCCCTCTATCAAGTGACCCACCACAGGAGCAACCTGTCGTCTGAGCCTTCCCCTCGAGGGTGCAACGGGATGAGAGAGTTGCTTGCTCTGCCTGTCCTGCATTTTGGCACGGCTCCTCCCTGGCCATTTCTTTTTCTTTTTTCTCTTCCTGTCGTCATTCCATCTCTCCAAGGCCCTCTGACTCCCAGGCTCTCACAGGTCTTCACCCATAATCTCTACTTTGTGGAGTATAAGGGAGATCATTTCCCATTAGCAAAGGCCTTCCTTTTTTATCATTTTGCTAAAAATGAAAAATTAGGATGGGTGGCTGCAGGAAAGAGGTTACAAGGATGCTGGTCTAGGCCAATGGTTCTTAAAGTGTGGTCCTAGGACCAGGTTGCATTAGCACCGCCTGGGAACTTGTAAGAAATAGAGAGTATCAGGCCCTCCTCTGACCTACTGAATCAGAAACTCCAGGGATGAGGAAGCAATCCAGGGGATCCTGATACATGCTAAAGCTCGATAACCACTGGCTTAGGCTCTTCCCCTCGATCCTCCTTTCCTAAGAGGGACGAAGTAGCAGTTACTCTCGGCCTGAGGGACAGATGGAGCAGGAATGTGGAAGTTGTCCCTGTTTCCTCATAGGACAAAGGGCGGGAAGACCTAAGCCTGACTGTTGTCTGTTTTTATCTTGTGTACTCAGGGATACAGACGGAACATTTTGCTCTTTCCCCCAGTACTCCCCTGTGGAACAAGTTTAGAAAACTCTGCCTCCTCTTCCCAGGATGAAGTCTTCCTCCCATCACAAGGATAAAGCGCGGATATTCTACTCTGCTCTTCCCAAGGGGATGGAAGTGGGATCTCCTTTCCCCACTTCTCTAACTGGGGTTACTGGATCAGAACAGAAGGGATCCTCCTTCCCCACTCTTCCTTCCTGGGGTCTGTCAGACACCAGAGGGAAGGTCCTCCTTGGGGTCTTGGGACCGGAAGGAAGGGTTCTCCTCTCCCCACCGTGTTCTGATACCGGAAGGGGGGTATCTATTCCCTCCGTACCGCCTCCCTGGAGTACCGGGAGCGGAAAGAGTGGTTTCCGCTCACCCGCCACTTCTCTTGGAACTCACCTCGGGGGGCAGGTACGGAGGGTTGTTGGCTTTGCCCCCTCTATTCCTTCCGTTCTTCTTCTTCCCCTTCGGGCCCCCGCAGCCGCTGCTGCCGCCGGCCCCCCTCGCCTTAAGGGTTCCGCCCACGGCCGGGCCTCCACCGGGCCGGCAGCAGCCGCCGAACAGCTCCGATACCCGCGAGTCCATCCGATGCTGCCGCCAGCCCCCCGCCCGGCCCCTCCCCCCCGCCGCCACCACCACCACCACCACCGCTGCCGCCGCCGCCGCCGCCCCTACTGCCACCACCACGTCCGGCCACCCA